>NW_028324303.1:14786491-15123491 GCF_058129835.1 Hydra viridissima
TGAATTAAAGTCTTTTGACACGCTTAAGAATAAAGTACCCGGTCTGAAAAACTATGTTCTTATAAACTTGGACAAAGGTAGAGAGGATAAAACTAAAACAGGGTAATGTTTATATTTTTTTCATATTTTGTACTTTTTTTTTTTAATTGTGTCACACTTTTGTGTCACTCTTTCAATCTTTTATATTTTTAGTAGCATACACAACCCCTTAGAACGTGATCACATCATTGCAATCTGTAAAAAGCTTGTTATAACAAAAACTGCTAATGCTTATGACATAGCTGTGATTACCCCCTATAGACAGCAAGCAACTTTATTGAGACAAGAGTTAAAGAAGCCATTAGAACTTGAACACATAGATGTAGATACTATTGACGGGTTTCAAGGGAGAGAAAAACGGATTGTGATTTTGTCTTGTGTGAGAGGTGCAAGCCAACAAGGGACTATCGGTTTTTTGAGTAATCCGCAAAGGATGAATGTTGCTTTAACAAGAGCAAAAGATGCATTGATTATAATAGCAAAATGTAGTTCTATTGAGGTTATTCAGCTTTTATACAGATGTGTTTTACTTATTACTTTAAATTTGTTTACTTTAAACAAATTTAATTAAATTTGTTTACTTTTAATATTCGTCAAATTAGGACTTTATCTTGCAATATTTCGAAAAAATTGCAAGACAAACTATAAAAGTTGCAAGACAAACCATAAGATTGCAAGATAAACCATAAAAGGCGTATTATAAATTTCTATTTTTCCCTTTTATGTTAATGAAGCGTTTTATTGTAAATTGGTTGTAAAAAGAATTGTTTTCTAAGAATTATTTTCAAGTCTATTTAATTTTAAAACTGTTTTAGATTGATGAAGATTGGAAAGCACTTGTTGACAATGCGAGAGAAAGAGGTCTTCTATTTAATGTTCAAAATTGCAATGATACTCTTAAATGTATATTTGAAAACCCAGATGTGATACAACAACCAACTGAATTTTTGAATGAAGAGAAAGCCAAAAGTAAAGTTTCGACTAATATTATTGCCAGCAATTTATCAGGTAAGCATTCATATATGAATTGTTTACAAAATCCAGTAGAGTCTACACATTTCAATGTGATGCCAAATCCTATTGAGAATTCAAAACAATCAGATCTTGACTCAAAAACAACTAACGAAAAAAAAGACCTAAAAAATGGCCCTATAAACCAACCATCTATTTATGAAATACACCCAAATAAATTAGTTTCCAGTTTTCAAGCCAACCAAACTCAAGTTGATCAAACACCTTTAGAAAAAAAGAAAAACAACGATCTACTAACTGTGAAAGATGAATCTTTGGTAAAGGAAATAAATATTTTAAATGATAAACCAAACATTGAATCATTTGAAATGTTTATTGGATCAGAATTATCGTCTAACGTTTCACACTTTGAAAGAGACAATAAAATAGAGGTTACTGAAGCATCTTTAATTGCAGGATCAAATGAAGAAGCTAAAGAATCCTCTGATAAAAAAATCTTTGAAAATAACATCGTTGGACAATCACTTCCAAATCTACAAGTACATGAATTAATGCCCGTAAGTGACTCAGGAAATGCTGAAAAACAGCATTTAATAGATGGAAATGTAAATGTGAATTTTAAAAATGAAGTAGTCAATTTTCCGATGAAATCTAGTCTGGAAAACCATAATATTGGCTCCACTTTACATGCTTTAAAGGATTCAGAAACAAAAACGTTTGACAAAATTGACACGTCAGAGCGCAATTTGAAAAAAGCTAAAGATAACGATACTTTAAACGAATGTAAGAAACTTAAGAAAAAACGAAAAAAGACAAAGAAAAATAAGAATTCTAATGTTGAAAAGCAAGCTAGCTCCGATATACCAGCTGAACAAAGTGAAAAACTGATAAATGTCAAGTTGCTCAAGAAACAGCTTAAAGCTAATCCAGTGATGAAACAGAAAGTTATCGATGTTGTAATTGATTTACTTGAAAATAAAGAGAAAAATTCCTCCCCGAAGAGCAATAGCTCGAGCTATTTAGATCTAGAGTCTCCGACATATTCAACAATATCTATTGACTCTGATTGTGCCTTAGAGATAGAACCCAATCCGTCCGTTGTAGAAAAGATGACGCAACCAACTTTCATTGGAAGTGACAGCGGCGGAATTCAAGATTTTCGGAGAAGTAAGCCAACTTTGTCTTATTATAAAGTGCCTCACCACCATTCTGATGGAACCTATTGCCAAAAGGTATGCAAGCGTGTTCTAGAACGTGAAAGAAAGAAACAATTTTTTGCTGATGATGAATTGTTAAGAATTAGTACTCCCAATAAAGCTTGCAAATGGGAACTAATTCCATTGGAGATTACAACTGGTCATTGCTACTCAGCACAAAAAGCCAACACTTCACCTCATTTTATATCTGAAGACCCTCGTTTACGATCAACAGTTCTTCCAGGTAATATGGGAAGTCTAATGGAAAAAAATAATCCAAATAACGCAAGCCAAAATATTTTAAGTTTAAAAAACCTTTCTCAAAACCTGGTTTACTCAGATACTCCAGATGATTCTCTAGTGAAGGACATTGCAAAAGATGGTTCAAATCCGCCCAATATCACAGATAACAGGTTAGTTAAAATTTGTAATGATTCGCCATTATTTGAATTAAATCTCAATCTAAAAAATAATGTCACTTTAAAAAACAGCCAGATTTATTTTCAAAATGAACGTACAGCACCAAAAGATTTGTCAATCCGAAAGAAAATGAAAAAAAATCCACAACATTTAAATCTTGCGGTTGATTTACCCCAACCCCCTCTTCCATCTGAAACCGAAATACGTCCTCCTTCACCAAAAGACGATTCACTACCTCAGATTTCTATTTTTGATGAAGATCGTTCTTCTCCAATGGACATATGCGACGATCTTAAAAGTCCAATTATAATCGATCTACCTGTCAGCAAATCTCATTCAACTACAAATCTTGGATTGTATCAATCGACGCCGCAGTTTAACGACAGTTCTTTTTCTTACACTTACGCATTTAATAACCAATTTTTATATCGACCTAATTTAGTTTTTCAAAGTCAGACTTTTTCTGATCCAATTATGACACCAAAAAGTCCTGCGCCATTGTCAACATTTTATTTGGGTAACGATATGCGTAATTACCAACTTCAAGAAGGAACCCAAAAAAGTTGTTTTGTTGATTCTAACTTGTTAAGAGAAGTTGAAAAAATGAAGGCTGTGAAAGAAAACGAATCTTTTAGCGATACTTACAGAACTTTCCAAACATCGCCGACAACACCACCTCAAAAGAAGATAGCATATATAGCTCCACAACCGGTGGAGCTCCAAAACCAACAATGTGAAAAATCTTTTCCTTGTACTTCCGAAAACTTTGATAAATTACAAAATTATGACAAACTTACCGGTTCATCAACTAGTTTTGACAATAGTAAAGCAATTGATATCAACGAACAAGCTTTAAACTTATTGAATATACACTCTGAACTTTTTGAAGAAAGTGTTCAACGCATAATTGGTTCTAATATTTGCAAAGAAAACCAACAATACATAGTGAATTATTTGAAAGGTTTTCTTGCAGCTTTGTTAGAAAACCAACTTAAAAATGTAGCTGAAGCAAAAACGGAGAATATTAGTAATTTAAGGTCACCTATTTTAGATCTATCTTCTGATTCGTTTAAAAGCTACTTTGCTAACGAGTTGCAGAAAAGTCAAATAATTAATAAATCGTGTCCTGGTAGCAACTGCGAACATGACCAGCCAATAGTGCAAAATTTAAAAGGATTTAATTTATCTTATGACTCATCGGAAAATATGTTGCCCAATGTAATAAAAAATGAAAATAAAGTAATTGGGTCTCCGACTATAAAAGAAACCATCCCTTCGATTCTTGATGAAAGTAGAAGCTCGGATTTAAGTAATAATGATGTAATTCAAAGAAGAATACAGCGGTTTGGTCTAGTGCAGAAAAATGATAGTGATAACTGCATTGATGTTAACCCTCCAAAAACACGGTTAGTGTGTTCTCCAACTTTGGAGTATGAAAAGAGTTTAAATAGAAATATTGACAAGCCTAGTGAGCCGAAATTTTATAATTCATCATATGAATGCAGAGTCATAATAGACGATATAAAGGATATTAGGGGAAAAAAACACGATTTTATACTTAAGAAAGAAGGTATTTTAATGGAGGAGTCACAAAAAAACTTCATGAGAAAAGTTGGACGGGCTAAAATGGTACGAACAAGTAACCCAAAAGCCGTTGTAAAAATTAATTCACGTCAATTTAAATGTTCTACTGAAAATAATTCAAGATCTTATGCTAAAGTTGCAAAAAAACTTGTCAGCAATCAAAACGATCAACAATCAAATCAATCATCGGTAAACAAACCAATCAAATTGTACGAAAGTTCAGAAATAACTGACATCCAACAGGCTTCTGTTGTCGACAAATGCAACTTGCGACAACAGAATGAAGGTAGGTCGCCAGGTTTTTTGAATGAAAAAAATAAGACATTTAATGTTTTTTCCAGACTTGGATCGCGATCTTCGGCTGGGAGACTGTGTTCTGAAGCTAAAACATCAAGCAAATCGATGTATCTCGATAACAGAGGGTTTTCCTTAAATAATGAAAATGATGAAGGCACTGGTACGAGATTAGTTTCCAAACGAATTGGTACGTACAATAGAAAACGATCTTTAACTGACCATCAAAATTTAGATGTCATCAAACGCTTTAAATCTGAATCTTCAAGCTACAATGTTTTCCACAAGGATTATATTGAAAAGAGATCCGATAAACGCGTTAGTGAAAAATATAAAAGTTTACGTCCTTCGTATGATAAGACAACGCATGACTTAAATAAACATAAGGCAGATTACTCCTCAACTTCAGATGAAAGAAAACACTATTCCAGAACGTCACAATATGATAAAAAGAATGCTCACACTTTACGCCGTAAATTCAAACGGCACTAGCAGTTTCTTTAATCGAAAGTCAGCTTTAAATGCTGTGTTCTTTTGGTTTGAAAATACGCAAATGATCACCAAAAAATGTACGTCTACGTTTCTTTTATGAAAACGTTTCTCGATCAAAATATCAGATAGCCTTGTTAAAAGGAGAAGTTTGCTAATTTTACAAGATCGTCATTTTCAGATTGTAAAATAATGGTTCCAACAATGTTTTTTAAGTCAATTTTGTTTTTCCTGCCTATGGCAACTAGACTTTTGGCCGAAAGTTTGAAGCCCCCTATGACAAAATCAAAAATGAACGTTAATGAGTAAATTAACATGGCAAGGTGTATTCGAAATCAGACAAAAATAAAATTAAAATTGACTTCTGTAATAACTAAAAAAATCTAGAGAACACAAAATAAAAAGTGGACATTACTTAGATTTAATCGCTTTTTTTACGAGTCTGGGCATTTGAGCTACCAAGTTGTTAGTGGTTCTAAGTAATATATTATACCAGTTATCTTTCAAGATATTCCACATATTTTCCTTTGATGACGGACACCGGTCGCGAGCTTTACTGTTCAGCTCGTCCGATAGAAGTTCAATAGGGTTGAAATAAGGGATTTACAGCTATGTTTGGGGTTATGGTCCTGCTGGAAAATGAATTTAACACCATTTAGTCACAACCCAGATAAAACTCCATTTTGTCCACGAACTCTTGTACTCTTTTTTTTTACTATATCAATCTTAACTTATTCTCCAACGCCAAAATTGCAGAAACAGCCTCAAACTGTTTTCAAAGTCTTTTAATTTCCATTCACGGTCATTATTCTTGTCTTTTTTGCATATTTTGTAGTCGAAACAATGGTTTTCTAATAGTAACTCGACCAAACAGATTAAATTATTGTAAACAATCTTTTAACTGTAGAAAGATATACATGTTTATTCTGAGTTTAGTTCACATCAACGCAAATTTCTAAGTTGTCTATTTCTATTGCACGCTACAACAATAAACTGCTTTTCTCTTTTAGCTTTTGGTCCTCCTGACCGAGAAAGATCTTGATGACTATAGTTTGTCTGTACTGCTGTATATGACGAAAAGACAAGTCTTCATTATGTTTAGTTTTCATTATATAATAATGAAAATACATAACGAAGAATTCTTATGTTATTAAGTTGATGATTTTAGGCATTTTTGAATATTGGTTTCTTTATTTTCCGAAACAAAGGAATTGGCGTGCTAGTATTTCATACACATAAACAATTGTACTAACTGCCAAATTAGTTTTATTATCAGTTAAATACTATCACTATTTAGAAATAGTTTTGTACACGTCTCTCAAGTGATCTCAAACTTTTGGTCGGCAGTGTATGTGACTATTACATCCTTTTCTCAGCAACAAAAGATTTTTATAAAATTTATGTAACTATAAAATGGCATTCATGTATGCTATGTGCTCATGTACGGCATTACTGAACGACCGAAACCGAAAGTGCCAAATTTTCGGTTCAGTAAAACCGTAACCAAAATTTGAGTGAAACTGAAACATGAAAACCAAGTTAATGCCAAAATAACAAAATATTTATTTTACATACATACAGTGTCACATACAAAAACTAAACCTATGTAATATGCAAAAATATATATTTCTGGTGAACCAATCATATTTTATCTTAATTGTTATTGGTTAGAGTTTTTATATAAACTACTAAATTTTTGCATATCAGTGCGCCATCAATTGGAACTAGATGATTATGCAAAACGGAAAGAATTCGCTACATGGTTTTGGAAAACCAGTTGGTTAACTAGGACAAAGTCCTCTAGACAGACAAGGCGTATTTCCGTCTAGATAAAACTACTTACACCAAGAGTGCCTTCATTTGGAGTGACACAAATCCTCACACTCGTGCCATAAACTTACTTAAATCAGTTGTGGGTGTGGATAGGTTTTCCTAGCAAAATTATCGTTCCACTACTTTTGATTGAAACCAGTTTCGATGAAAAATGTTACATCTGTCTATGTTACAGCACCATGTGGTACCATACTTGAAAGCCCATCGAAAATGAGCATCAACAATATACCAATAAGATGTTGCTTTGTCGCATATAAAGAGAAATGTACAACAATTTCTAACAGAGGCTTTCACAAATGATTGTGTCATAAGCCGATTTTTTCCGCAGTTCTAGCTACTGCGTTTATCAGGGTCATATTTAATGGTATTCACAAACGCCATTTCTAAGAATCAGGGCCGTTTAGGAATCAGGGCCACAAAATAGAGCTTGAGATCTAATAATTTTTTTAAAAATAAATTTAGCGTTGCGTAATTTATAGAAGATCCCTGCGGAAGAGCTTTTGTTTAAATCTTATCTATATGCTTATCTTGAATTTAGCGGGAAAAGTTATCATGTGTTAAAATCTTATTTTAAAAAATAGCGTATTTGGATTAATTTTTTTACAGGCGATTTGCTTGATTGTACGATTTAATTAATAGATTAATAAAGATAAATTTAATTCTTTTATTTTATTTTATCTAATTGTTATACTATATTTAACTTAACTAACATAAATTTAATTAGTTTTTGTTATTAATTATAGATATAAATTTTGTACTAATTATTTAATCATGGATATATCTATTAGACGAAAGTATTTAAAAAAATAAAAATGAAACGCACGTATCCATCTGGTGCATCAAAGTTAAAAATCAGTAAAGTAAAAAAAGCGGCTCTACAAAAAGGAAGGCAAACATTACTTGATGTTGGAATTACAGCTACTCCTAAAACATCAGATGGCCTTTCCACTAGCTCAACGAAGCAAAAATATGACGGTAGTATCCAATCTTCTGTTACTGGTAATAGTTCTGGCAGTACAGAGAAATTAGCCACTTTTGAAGACTGTCAACTTAGTGGTAGTGATAATATTTCTAAAAGGACCATTAGCAGTGATGGACCAGCATTGTTGCAGATATTTGACATTGGTGAATTTGAGACAGAAAATTTTTCCTCTTCTAAGCTGGAAAAGTTTTTCATGGCTGGTCACATTCCTTTCCCATTGGATATGCCAAAAGATACTGGAAATGACATATTTCCAATCTCAATTTTGAAAAGCAGAATGCCGAATGAGGAATCCTTCTCGCGAGATTGGCTTGTATTTAGCCCAGCAAAGACGGCATTGTTTTGTTTTGCCATGCCAATTATTTTTACCTAGAAATCAAGTTCCACACTTGACTTGATCCCTTGCAATTATTGGAGGATGAGAATATGGAAAGAAGTGGAAGAATCTCATTAGTCGAATTCCTGAGCATGAGCATTCAAAAACCCATAAACAATGCTACATTCAGTGGCTTGAATCGGAAGCTCTAATGAAAACTGATCAGTCAATTGAACATTTGATGAATCGCCAAATCCTCAATAAAGCTGACACCTGGAGAAAAATCTTGGAGCGAATCTTGGATGTGATTCTGTTTCTTCGTGAACGTGGATTGGCTATTCGTGGAAAATCTGACCTAATTGGAGATTCTCATAATAGAAATTTCTTAGGATTGCTGGAACTGATTTCGCATTATGACCCAATTCTTAAGGAACATGTGATAAAAGTTAAACAATCACAGGACAAGGGTCAACGTCTTCGGGCGCATTACTTGTCAAATCGTTCTCAAATTCAACTTTTGCAACAATAAAAATTTGTTCTGAAGACTGCCGTGGCCAAGGCTGTGACAATGTCAACATGTCAGGAAAATATAAGGGTGTTCAAGCAATTCTACAAAAGAAGAACCTATTGTCTGTATTCTCACCCTGTGGTTGTCATTGATTGAATTTGTGTGGACAGAATGCTGCCTCAAGCTGTACAGATGCTGAGACTTTCTTTGGAACTGTTCAAACCATATATACGATCTTTTCTGCTAGTCCACAACGCTGGAAAATATTGCAAAGAGACTTCACGGTGTGTCTTTGCATGGATAATCAGGAACACGATGGACTGAGAGACTTGACAGCATTCGCCCTTTCTCTAATCACTTGAGCCAAATCATTGAATCTTTGAAAGAAGTTAAGAGCTTGAATCTCACGCCTAAAGCAAAAACTGAGATTAGAGTTGCCCTAAAATATATGAGCTCCTTCAAATGTGTTCTCATGTCTGGAATTTGGATGAAAGTCCTCACATTGATTGACCGCTGCAACCAGGTCATTCAGGTAAGAAAGGCAACTATTGATATTGAGGTGGAAAATATTGAAGCATTGATCGATAAACTCAAATCTGTTCGGAATGGCCTACAATTTTGGAAGAAGCCAAGTTAGCTGCAGATATTGCAAAAATCAGTTCTGAATTTCCAATCTACAGAAAAGTGAAACGCAAAAGTTTTTCTGGGGAGCAAATTAAAGGTGATGAACAAATTACGGAATTAACAGAAACAGAATCAGGAGAGGAGGCAACATTTCGGAGAACAATTTTTATCACATTTTTGATTCTGTAATTGGTGGGCTTACTGCACGTTTCACAGCCATTCAAGAAATCTTTTCTATATTCTCTTTTTTGTGGAAGTATCAAAAAATGTCTGAAGCAGAAATCAAGAGTGTCTGCTCACATTTTTCGCAAAAATATTCTTTTGATGTGATCGAAAATGAACTGACTGAAGAATTGCTTCACATAAAACAAATTCATACTGCTAATTTTGGAAAAAAACCTCTTGCCCCATTTGACTTATTAAACAAAATTTCTGAAATGAAGCTTGGGAAACTCTTTAGAAATATAGTAATTGCATTGCGTATTTTTGCTTCAATTCCACAGTGGCCTTAAGTGAGCATTCATTCAGTAAATTGAAGCTCATCAAGAATTTTTTGTGCTCAACTATGGGACAAGAACGAACAAGTAACCTCGCCATTTTGAGTATTGAGTGTCTATTAGCATAAAGTCTTGATTTCCATGATGTGATTGAAAAGTTTGCTAAACAAAAGACAAGAAAAATAATATTGTAAGAAACAATAGCTGGATTACTTAATTATACTTAATATTCCATTAATATAGTAAAAAAATTTGAGCAGGCCTTTTTTTTTTTTTGGAGTAAAGGGGGTGGGCCACTAAACTGACGGATGCTCGGGGCCCCCAAACCCTGTGGACGGCCCTGTTAAGAAGTTTATTTATCATTTAATTTTGTTTGATTAAACTAATATTTTGATCCGTTTCTTTTTATCAGATTGTCGGATTGTGCACCGAACTATCTTTGCTGACCGGTTCAAGTATTTACGGATTAATTCGCGAAATGATGTATCAGAAAATAATTCGTTAAAGTTTTTTCAAATAACTTGGTCTGATACTTTCGAATCGGATTGCAGTCCGAAAATATTTTTTTCGAGTTGGAATCCGAACATGGCCAAACAATGCTTTGAATTTTGCTGAGTTGTTTAGTGTTTTCTTTCATATATACCAACATCTCAACCTTTGAAATTGAAAAATTGGTTTTTCTAGAGTTGTATATATTCACTGATGTTGAGAAAACTCTTTCAGATGTTGATGGTATACAGGTATACAGAGGTTTTTTCTAGCCATATTTGACATTATTGGGTAAATATACTGGTTTTACTTCTAGAATTCCAGTACATTTGTATTTGCTGTAACTGGTTTTACATTCAAATACCTCTCAATTTCAGCAGAAATAACTTTCTTGGTGCTTGTTTCACCTCAAGGATTAATCTAGCTACACCAAACACTTTCTTCCTCAGCTGTTCAGTAAAATCAAAGTTGTCATCATCCTCATCACCCAAAATTAAAGGGGAAGGAGTGTTTTAGCTATCCAAAGTTTTATTCCTGACAGTTCTTTCATAGTTTCTTTACTGCAGTTTTGACTACTTAAAATTTTGTCCACCCACCCCGCCCCCAACACCACCCCTCTCATCCATAAAGCACATGCCCTTACTGTTTGGGTCTAAAAAGTTAGCAATGGAAAATTCAAGGTTCATCAGTTCCCCTTCGAATCTTTTGTCTAAATCTTTATTGAAGTAGTGAGCAAGCTCTGATGACACCTCGGTTTTTGGCTTGATCATTTCCCTTGCTAATCTTCTTCTGATGTTGTATAAGCATATAATAACAGAACAAATGCTAACATTCTTTTTGCTGTTGGATTTCTCGGACAATTCTGCGAAGTCTTTCAGAAGCCGGTTGATAGATTGAATAGGCTCCGCTTCTTCTTCTGTTGGTAAAAGATCTGTCAACTTAAAACCTCCAGGAATAGTAAGGTTTGGATTCTTTAAAGAATGGATTGCCGGAAGAAGATCTACCACAGACTCCATTTGATGGAGGTCAGAGTTCCATATTGTAGGGTATCTCTGCAATAACTTTTTTCTGGAGTTATTCAAGGTTTAGCAGCATCAACTAAAGTCATAGCTTTTGAGATGACTGATTGAAGTGATCTACAAATTTTTTTATTTTGTGGCTGAGAATCAACCACTTCGGACATCTTTTATCATCGACAGGACCACTGACAACTAGATTTAGACGGTGGTTGACACACCAATTCGCACTTTGTTTGCCAACTGGTTTTCTAACACCTGCTTGGACATTAGCTGCTCCGTCGAACTTTATCTAGATTTCGACTCCAAAATCAAGTTCAAGTTTGTTGATACGTTCATTGAGCTTCTAGGCAATATTGTCCCCAGTATGTTGTTCGGGGAAATAGGAAATTTTCTATGTCCACAGACAATTTAATATAATTATATTTAATATAATTATTTAATATAATAATATTAATATAATTCCATTGCAAAATTTTTTTGCTAATTAAAATTTAATAAAAGTTACTTCAAAAAATTGTTAAAACAAAAAAATCTTGTTTTGACAATTTCATCATCAAAAAACTAAACCAAAGTAATAAAAAATTTGCCCTCGTATACATGGCGCGGAAAAAGTTCTGGCAATTTTATCAAAAATTTCAACAGCACGAAAGTACGGTATAAAAAACAAAATAATTCAACGCAAGAAATGACGAAGTTTATTCGAGCGATAAGATTAGTAATAAACAAAAGAAATCATAACAAATGCTCAAAATTGCCTCCATCGGCCTCAATACATTTTTTTAGACGCTTTGGAAAATTTTCGACAATGGTCGCACATTGTTCAACCGTTATTTCGTCCCAGACACGGCTCAGAGCCGTTTTTAGTGCTTCCGCGGTGGTGTATCGTGTTCCCGAGATTTTTTTCTCTAGGGTGGACCAGACGGAGCAGTCCATCGGGTCAAGATTCGGCGAATTAGGCGGCCAAAAAACAGTTCCTTGTAATCGGTGATTGTCGAATTGGCAGAATGCGTCGGTGCCCAGTCCTGCTGAAGCAAAAAAACCTTCATGGCCGAAGTTTTCCGTCGCCCAGGGGTCCATTACGTGCGGAGGAGCTAAAATTCACCCAAAATTTTACAATTCTTTTCAAGATCGTAATCAACATCCTTGTTTAATAAATTTTCAACGTCTATTAAAAATCCAAATTTGAAATTAATATCACTTAGTTGTGTAAGTTATGTTAATTTATTCTCTGCGGCAGAGGATAAAGAACGTGTTTCATAACGTGAGAAATTTCACTTCATAGTGAAATTCTAATATATATAAATTTTTTGAGTGGTCATCACAATTTACAAGTAATCCTTTATTATTTTTTTCCTTGATTCTTTGTTGAATGCCCGGATATGTGACCTGATATCACGGCGACATTATCATAAAATAATGATTTACAGTTTGTAAATGAAATCTGATCAGAATTTAGTTTTTCTAAAATTAAATTTTCAATTGATGCTTCATCTTTAGCATGTGTTTCAATAAATTCCAAAAAAGATTCTTTAATAGAGACTTTTCAGTTGGTAAAATTAATATCTACATATCTAAAGACTTGCAACATTCGCTCTCGATGGTTGTTCATCGAGATCAGAAACCGAATGAAACAAATTTGTTCTGTAATAATTGCCATTAACAGTATACTGTTAATGGCAATTATTACAGAACCATGCTAATTGATTATTTATTTCCTGATTTCCTGAAGACTGACCTGGTTTTAGCAAAATATTACTATGTGTCATATGGTGATCCAGACAATAAATTCATTGAAACTAAAATACCATGATAACGTTATTTTAAGAAATGGTCCAGTGAACTTGCTTCAAGGATCATTTGATTAAACCATTCAATTATTTTCTATAGGGGGATGTGAAGCCACTGGTTTATGCTGATAAACTAGAAATAAATGGGGCTTTCGAAAGCATCATAACTCGTGTTAATTTAGCAGTTACTTGATAAAGTGACCCAAAATTTTTTAATTGTGATCGACATGTGTTGAAAAATATTATTCAACCTCATCAAATAATCTTGTAAAGATAGAAATTTGGAATGAAGATTTTTTTTTAAAACACAAATTTAATTATCTTTTTAAAAATAAGCCATTCTAAAAAATAATTGTTACCAAAATATCATTTAAATTAATTTTATTTTTTTTTTGTAATTCAGCTGTTTGGGTCAATCCATAAAAGTAAGCAATACTTCGATGGGATATTTTGTTCCTTATTCTGGCCTTATTGGCTGATTCGTAATTTCGACAGGCGCATTTGGAGCTTCGTCGCAAATTTGTAATTCTGACTTTCATCAAAATCTCCTCGTTTAATCGCACCACTGGAAGGATTATTTGTACTGAATAGTAAATATATTGAGATGAGAGGCTGTAATGCAGCAATCACAATTGAAAATGACAATAAACTCCCTTATAAGTAACTTAAATGATGGTTGATCTTGTAGATATTTCGCAAAAATTAGTTATTTCTCTTTTTTGTTCGCGGAAGTTTCCCTTACCACAAATACACAAACGCGTGGACTGAAGGTTGATTTAAAATGGCCAATATTATGGATGTAAACACTGATGATGTTGATAATGACAGCAGAGATACAGGTGCTGCTGAAGCGCTTCAAGAAGTTAGTTCTACCAGAAAAAGACGTAATGAAAAGGATGAGTCAATGGACACCGATGATGGCGCTAAAAGACCCAGTTTCCCTCCAGTAAATGCAGAAAACATCGTGAGATTTTTATTATTATTCTTTAATATTGCAATCAATTATATGCATTAATGTTTATATCTACCTATACGCTGTTAAGTAATAAAATTATCTTCTTTATTGGTTAGTAATTAGCTGTTCTTAAAAGAACAAGCTAAAGCATTAATATCATTAATGGATACACGGTAGGCTAAGCAAAAAATCTATTTCTTTTACAGCTGATTTATTGGTTTTATAAAATTGTACTGTAATGATTTTCACTATATACACTATATCAAACTGTGATTATTTATAATTAAAGTCAACATGTTTTATTTTAAACTGTACCTTAAACTTTTTAGAGTAGTGGGAAAGCTGAGTTCCGCAAAGTTGCTGTTCCTTCTCATCGTTACACACCATTAAAAGAAAATTGGATGAAAATATTTACACCAGTTGTTGAACATCTTCATCTACAAATACGTTTTAATTTAAACAAAAGAAATGTGGAGATAAGAGTAATTTCTTTGTTGCATATTTTTTTGCACCAATTTACTCAACATCCAATAAAATTTCCAATTAATAGTTTATGTTTCTAACAAAAAATATATATCCAGGTTCTGTTAACAATCTATTTTAACAGTTGGAATAATTTATGGAATAATTTTCATAACAAAAATAAATTTATAGAAACATGATGAACAACCTGTTTTATATACATGGAATAATTTTCTTAATAAAAGTAAATTTGTAGAAACATGATTATCATAAAATAGTTTGTCAAGTAAAAGCTGACATAGTTAGATTTCATTTAGACATGTAAAGAAACATCCGATCAGGGTGCCTTACAAAAAGCAGAAGATTTTGTCAAAGCCTTCATGCTTGGTTTTGATGTTAATGTATGTAGCAGTTTTAATAAATCTTTTAATCCATAGCTCTTTAATTATTATCTCCTATAATATTTAATCTAATGTGGTTTAAAACATGAAATACAACAGTTTTTCATGATAAATTATCAATAATACTTTGTTATTTATCTTATTAATTTTAACTTAACATTTTAAAATTTTATTGTTATTCGATTGTCCTGAAAATACTTAAGTAAAATTTATTAAGTCAAAGTTATATTTTAAAGGATGCATTGGCTCTACTTCGACTAGATGATCTGTTTTTGGAAAGTTTTGAAATAAATGATGGTATAATAGTTTACCTAGCTTAGTTCTTAAAATATTTTTGGATTACAAAACTATGTATATTACATCTGTCTTCTTGATAACAAATTAGGTATTATATTGCAAATTTCTTATGGTAAAAAAATATATTTTTAGACTTTATTCTGTGTTTTTTTTATTTTGTGTTTTTATAATAAAAATGCTCTAAAAACTTTTCTAGTCAAACCTTTGAAAGGAGATCATTTATCAAGAGCAATAGGAAGGGTTGCTGGCAAAGGAGGAAAAACCAAGTTCACGATTGAAAATGTTACAAAAACAAGAATAGTGCTTGCTGACTCGTGAGCAATTTTCTTTTTATTCTTTTCAAAACACATGTTTAATTCCATTTACAGAAAATGAATTGCTTGTGTTTCATATCTTTGAAGTAATAGGTCATGTTAGAGGTTTGGACTGAAATTTCATTCCATTCACTATTTTGCCAGTTCTACACAATTTTATATTTTTATATACATTCAATATCATTGTACATTGTTTCATAAACATTTTTACAGTAATGAACCTTTTTTACATTAAATTGAGAGCTCAAGAATCATTCAGGTTAGGTTAAATGTAAGTTGTTAATCAAATTTTTTGCAAGTTCCAAGTAAGGTTTCTTAAGAAAAAATGCTTAACATTTTTGCAAATTAATTCTTTCATAGGCACAAAGTTCTTTCAAAAATTAAAATTAAAAAGAAATTCAGCAAGTTACTAAATTAAATTTAGAAAAGTTTTTTATTTTTGATATATTCTAAAATTCATAACTAATTCTTAAGTGTGTTTATAATGGTATAAAGAAAATTTTTTTAAATGTTCAATTTTATTTCTGGTCTTACTTGAGCTGAATAGAATTTGTTAAAATTTAGGATTTTCAAAAAAACAGCATTTTTAGAAAAATGTGGTTAACCATGGTTTTTGGTTCATCTTGTTATACAGCAAAAGTTATTTAATCTTCTGTTATTTATTAAAAAAGTTATTTAAATGAAGTGTTCTAACATTATGTTTATACTCCAACATAAAACTTATAATGACTTATTTTTATTGTAAAAGAATTTCAAGAAAACTAAAGATTTTAATGATTCGTCAGATGGTCACGATCTGATTCTTGTGCAGAAGCAGAAGCAGGTTAAAAAAACATGTTCAACATCTGTATTCTCTTGCCCGTATTTCGATACAGTAAAAGCTCTTGCTTAAGCTATTTGAATTGATCAGTAGATTTGGGCAAGTGCATGATGCTATCTTTGTTGAGAAGTGCGTTTAATTCATCCTTAAGAGAAACAGGTAAACTTTCAGATGTTGCATATGGAGCTTCAGCTAGTAGTGGTTCCTCATCATTAGAAGTAAATGCAAAAAGCCTAAAAGCAAGTTTTCTAGCATAATTTAAAGTATTTTTTGATGGAACAACTTAAGGATTATTTAGGCACCTTAACAACTGCTTAAAGTTTTCGTTAGTTTTTTCATCAACACACTTTTTTAAATTTGAATGCAATAAAGATGCAATTTCTGTATTCATATCAAATAGTTTTGCAAGTATAAATTCAATAACAGTATCTGCTGTCGATAACATTGCATCTTCTCTGCTGAGGAATTTTACTGCTAGTTTTGCTGGCTGTAATGAAGCTAACAACTCAAAATCTAACTTGTTGATCACATCAAGAGCATTTGATTCAGTAAATGTCAGGAATAAGCGTTTCTTTGTTTTTAATAAAGGCTCAGTCATTGAAAAAATTGAACTCCAATGATGACGAATATCCAGATACAGTTTGATTTCTTTACCAAATTCCTCAGTAATTTCTTCTAAAAGATCTGATTGCAAACTGATGGCATTTTTATGAATTTCACTACTTTTGTGTATTCATTAAAATTTCAGGGTAATCCATATTAATTTCATCTTTCACTGATTCAAATCTTTCAGATTTGAATCAGTGAATCATGGAATTTATCATCATAAATTCCATGTTCATCCTCTTCTGAATGAATGTCCATTTCCTCAGCGATTGTTGTGTTTGTGACATTTTTCTAGTGTAATGTGTCACAAACATCAAGATGAACTCCGTGGTTAAATCAAAACTGATCATTAATGTCTGTTAATTGCATGAGCTTCTTGTTGATTGCTGCACCATCTTGAGCAGAACCTACTATATCTCATACAGACACCAAATGAACTCAAATAATCCTTAACATGTTGCATTTAACTTTCAGCTGGACAGGAACCGAAAACACTAATGAGACCAATTTTATAAGTTTTCTTACCTTCACTTTCATGTAGGTTGGCACCAATGTACCTTTTGTGTCTCAAAGATGTGTATTCATCATGCATTAAGCTGAATTTATATCCCATTTGAATTTTCTCGACAATTTTTTGTTTCATCACTTCTTTTTTATTAGCAAAATCTTGATGGATTCATCACAGTTGTTGGACTTTTAGGAAGATGATTTCCTCTTTGTTGAATCAACGAGCGAATAAATTTATTTTTAGTTATTGTATTAATCAAAACACCATCTGTAACTAGATCAGTTACAATTTCTATTAGGCTTGTGTTTTTTATATAACTGTTGATGGTTTTAGTTTTATTTTCTGGTGGTGGATTTGAGTTGCTGCTTGATTCTCCAGTCAAAGGACCATCAATAATAATTCCATGATGCATAATACGATTCCGCAAAGTAGTTGTGGATCCACTGGAGCATATAACAACAGTACTGCATCTATTACAGACTGATAACATGGTTTATCAGCAAGATAAATAAATTTCTAAATAATTAAATAATTGATGAAAACATTATCATGAACTATTTTTATTAGATATCTATACATTGATGTTTTGTTGAACTATAATATACAGAAATAAAAAAATATCTGTATGTTTTTTTAAGTAACAAAAATCTGTAACATAAAGTATAGACCATCCAACTTGAGTATTCAAACACTTGATATTTAAGTATGTTTGCGTGTTTTTTGACTATTTTATATTTGATTATTTTTACAAAAAAACGCAAAAACCGTTTTTGAAAACTGATGGTTTTCAGTTTTATTGGTTTTGACAAAAAACCGTGGTTTTCAGTTTTTGGATAAAACCAATTAGAAACCCTAGTTAAAATCAGAATAAGTCTAATAAAAGAAAAAAGCATGTTTAGTGACAACTTTAAACAGTATTACTGCTATCATAATGTTATATTACTACCATTATTATTATTATTACTATTTAGCAGCAATAATTTACTAATCTACTATAGACCTATTTATAAATGAATAACTATTACCTATAGATAAGCGTTATTTATTTTCCAATTAAATAAATAAATTAAAAAAACCACAGGTATAATAAAAGTTGGAGTGTATGTAATTAACATATTTATGTAATGAATATATTTATATATGTAATATATGTAATATTATATATATTATATATATAAATACATATTCAGATTATCAACAATTATGAAATGTTTTACTCTCTTAAAGTTAAACTTAAAGTAAAAACTAAAATTAAAAAAATTCAAAGAAACTTTTTTTGAACAAAAATTCAATGTTTTTATGTTATATATTTTTGTTTTATTTTTAGAAAAATTCATATCCTTGGGTCTTTTCAAAATATAAAAATTGCTCGAACTGCAATTTGCAATCTAATATTAGGTAAAAAAAAAATTTTCTATCATAAAACTACTGTAAAAAAACAGTTTGTTAATAGCAATTTAGGAAATTCTAGTGAGTATTTCTTCACTAAAATTTTTAATGCCTATGTTAGTTGTGAACATTTATCACACAAAAAATTTTAACATTTTCCAGGTAGTCCACCATCAAAAGTGTATGGCAATATGCGTGCTGTGGCTGCCCGTTCTGTGGAGAAATTTTAAAAGGAAAAGAGAATAAGCAATGTAGTTCTGTACAAATAGGATTTATGTTGACTGTGTATATATTTAGTTTTGTTGTCACAATATAAATATATTTTCACAAACTTTTTTTTTGAGGTATTTTATTATCCCCTCTAAATGTTTTTTTGAAATATTTGCATCTTTTAAGCTTAAACTTTTTTTAATGCGTTTTTTTATCCTAAAAAGAATTGTTTAAAAAATTTTTTTAACTTTAAGTTACTGTTTTTTACAAATGTTTATTAATATTTTATTGTTATTATTATTATTATTATTATTATTATTATTATTATTATTATTATTATTATTATTATTATTATTATTATTATTATTATTATTATTATTATTATTATTGTTATTATTATTATTATTATTATTATTATTATTATTATTATTATTATTATTATTATTATTATTATTTTTATTACTATTACTATTATTTTTTTATTATTATTATTTTTGTTATTGTTATTGTTATTATTGTTATTAGTTATTTTATTTTTATTTTGTTTTTATGATTCTTATTATCAACTGCTAATAATGTTATTTTGATTGTTATTTCATTTAAATTTTTTAGTTGATATTTTAATTTGTTTAGCATTGTTGTTAAATAAATAATCTTTATTTACTTTTTTTTTTAGAATTTATTTTAAAAATGAATTATTGATCAAATTTAAATTGCTTCCAGGCTTTAATAACTGTTCTTAAAATTTCAACTGAGAATATTTTTAGCGTCATGAAGTAAGTAAGCCTGTAACTTTTGTTAAACATAAAATTTTTTAATATGCTAGCAACAAGCCAAATATTTTTTATATAGACTAAACATTGATGGACTTTTGGTTCTTTTTCCACATGATTACATCTACCCTGAGCAGTACTCATATATGCTAGAACTGAAGCGAACTCTTGATGCAAAGGTGTTTCATGGTTTTGTATTAAATAATAAAATGCAAAAGTTTTAAAAAAAACAACCAAAAAAGCAAGTATTTGTGTAAATATTGTGTGTGTGAGTTTGTTTGCATATTTTTATAACAACGATTTGTTCCAATTTTTTTATGTCTTGTTTTAATCCACAAACTATTTTTTGCTTGATGTTTTAGGGTCATTGTTTGTTAGAAATGCCTTCTGGAACAGGGAAGACAGTATCATTGATTTCTTTGATTGTTGCTTACATAAAAGTAAATTTTTACTAAAAACAATCATAAAAGTATTAGCGGGGGGGGGGGGGGGGAAACCTAAGTATTTATATTGTTTAATTAAGACCCATAAAATTTTGAAAATTTAGTTTATAACCTAATCTAATTGTTATATCAAAATCCCAAAAATCAAATTCAAGCGAATGCTGAAAATGTATCATCTAAAAATTTTTATAAAAATTTATATTCCATTATCTAATCCATCTACCTAATGTAGATTCCAGCAGGATTTATACATAGACCACGTTTTTTTTTGTTGATTTTTAGGAAAATAAAGTTTTAGCCTGTTTCAGAACACAATCAGGTGATATTTCAATTGATATGCATTAGTATAGTTTCACCCCTTGGAAAAATTAGTAAAGGCTAAAGATTCTGATTTTTGTTTGCAAAACTGATATTATTGCTATTGAACAATCATTTTAATTGCATAGAAGAATCTAATAAAGCTTATTCCAAATAAAATAAATTGTTTAAATTCAATATGCATTTAATCAACCTGTTGAATAATGAGTTTTTGAAAGTAATCAGAGCTTGAAATCCTGGGAGTGTTTACATACATACATACATACATACATACATACATACATACATACATACATACATACATACATACATACATACATACATACATACATACATACATACATACATACATACATACATACATACATGCATGCATACATATTCCATACTTTACTTACCTTTTACAATTTAATGATTCAATGAAAAACCTACCTAGCAAAAATTCTAATCATTTTTTAAATGTTGGAAATGACAGGGTTGTAACTAGAGTAATTTATTGTCTGCATGCTCAGTGTGTGAGCTTCAGAAATTACTTCAAATTTTATGATTTTTTAACAATATGCAGTATTTTGTTATTCTACCAAAATATCTAGAAATTTTTTTACATCCAGGTGATAGTAAGAGGATTGCAAGTTATTTTTATTTTTTTTTTTCTTGTTTCAAGTATTTTTAAAAGTAGTTTAAAATATTCTAACGGAATAAAATGATGTGCAATAAATATTTTAACAAAGTAAATATGAGGCACTGTAAATATTTTGACAATAAATATATAATTTTGAATATAAACGGCTGTTATCTAAAAAGTATCATTCAAATATCTCTTTACTCCTAGGAGCGTCCTCATCATCTTAGCAAGTTGATTTATTGTTCAAGGACAGTTCCTGAAATTGAAAAGGTGTTCAATTCTGTGTTAAATATGTTTTTTTTTTTTTACATAAAGGTATATCTTTTTCATGTTCAAATATGTTATTCATGTACCATTATTTTTAAGTAAAGTGCTTTTACAGATTATTTTTTTATAAAGAAAACTCATGTATAGTTTGAATGCTATATATTGGAAAATACAAGAAGATCTTACTATAAGAATATCTTACTATTGGGTTGGAAAAAAAATTCTTTTGTACTTGTGCTATTATAAATGGATCTCATTAGAACATTCGAAGTTCCATCTGTTTCTAGAATGTTCTAGTATTTTGTTTTAATGCATCAATAGTACATTATTTTCCAGAAATTTCCATGCAACTATAATCAAGTACAGGTTATTCACTTGACATAAAATATCAGATCAGAAATCCCATAATTGGCACTGCATCTTATATGAATTCCAGCTCAGATATTCTGCTGGTGAGGCCAAATGTAACAAATGCCAAGCCCTAGGTTAAGACAGTACAACCAAACCCACTAGTCAAATTTGGTTTCAATGTTTTTGTTCCAATGACTTTCAACATTCTTGCTCTTCAAAAAGCAATGATTTGACTGGTTAGATTGCTTAATTGGCAGTGAGAAATTGGTGTTTTGTGTGTCTAAATAAAGAACTAGAGCAAGAGCCAAAAGAAGATCCTCACCAAAAAAAGGCCATGATGTCAGTGTGGTAGGATGTACATGGCATTGTGCATTTCAAACTTCTCCCTCCCAATACCACCCTATTGGCTGACTATTACTGATTATTATAGATTGATTTTGTTTATTCAGAGGGTTGTAATGAATTAAACTATTTCATGAAAGTTTGAAAGAACTAATATAAGAATATCTTACCTAATATAAGAATATCTTGATTTTACAGGTTATGGAAGAACTAAAGATATTGCTTGATTACTATAAAAAAGAAACAGGAGAAGATCTAAAACTAATTGGATTAGCATTAAGTTCAAGGAAGAATCTTTGTATTCATCCCGAGGTATCTTGAATATAGCTGAGTTATCTTTTTAATTTCTGTTTAAACACATTTATATTGCATTAAATATATAAAGCACTTTTGTAGGTTGCAAACTTGAAAGAAGGCAAACAAGTTGATGGAAAATGTCATTCTTTGACTGCTTCTTTTGTCCGATCAAAACACCAGACTGATAAACAAATACCAGTTTGTCAATTTTATGAGGTTTTTTTTTTTTTTAATTTTAACATTTTTTTTAATAGAATATTTGTAAGTTTTAGTTTTTAAAACTAATTTTAATGTTTACAACTTAAAGAAAGATTTTTTTAATTTATTTGTTTTAATAGTTTGTAAGAACTTTTTGTATATATTTTTTTTCATGTATATTGTTCGTATATATTGTTTTACAAATTTGGTATTATAGAACTTTGATTCAATTGGGCGAGAAGAACCTCTTTCTAGTGGGATTTACAACCTGGTAATTTTATAATATTACAGATTTGATTGTTATTTTGAAGTGTTTTAAACTGTATGTGCTTTTTGCTTTAAGGAAGATCTTAAAGACTATGGTACAAAAATGGGATGGTGCCCCTATTTTCTAGCTAGACATGCTGTAAGATGTTTTTTTTTTTATTGCCTGTTATTAGTTGTTTTAAAAACAAGTTACATAATGTTCATCTGTTCATAATGCCAAAGAAAAGTGTTGTTATCTCCCAATAATGATTTTTTAGATTACTCATGCCAATATTGTTGTGTACAGCTATCACTATCTGTTGGATCCCAAGATAGCTGATTTAGTTTCAAAGAGTTTTCCAAAGTCTTCAGTTGTTGTGTTTGATGAAGCGCATAATATTGGTGAGGTTTTTTTTTTTTATGAAATATAATTTAAAATTTGGGTTTTTGTTCTGTTTACTCTTTTTACATTAATATATTTTTATGTAGTTAATATATTTTTATCTAGATAATGTTTGTATTGAATCAATGACTGTACATATTAATCGGAGAACTCTTGATAAGTGCCATGCAAATATTGACAAACTAGCCGAACATGTTCAAAGGTTTGTTTAGTTAATAAAAATCTGTAAAATTATTTCTTTTATCACTTTCTACTTTCTCTACTATTCTTTTTGTAGTGTTATTTTATTTTTATGTTTTGTTATGTCTTATATTTATGATTGTAAAGTGGATAACATTTCAATTAAAATGACCACCAAGAAAACAGGTCTGTAGATATCTATGTTTTGAAAATACCATCCTGTTTATATGCATAAAAAATTCTGTTAGTTTATACAGAAGAAAGATGCTGCATAGGTTACAATATGAATGCAATAAAAATTTGCTAATCCCTGATTTAGTAATTATTTTTCACTTGGTTTTTTGTACATTAAGAATAAAAGTAACAGATGCCAACAAACTGAATGGAGAATATGAAAGATTAATTAAAGGTAATTGTCACACATTACTCATCTTTAATTAGGTATAAGATGTTTATAATTCAATTCAATCAGTTATAATGAGTTTTACTTAGGTTTGCGTGAGGCTCAGGTAGCTCGAGAAACAGATCAATATCTTGGAAATCCAGGTAAGTTAATTGAAAATAATCATTTTGATGATGGTATTGTGCCTTTTTTTCAAAGTTTGTTTATGTATGGAGGTGTGAGTCTTTATGAGGCAGTTGTTTCAATTTTAGTAACAGCAACAAAGGGTTAAGGTGTAGTTATGAGGATTAGCTGGAGGTTTAGGGTCCAGGGGCTGATTGATTAGGATAGGGGAAAGGTTAGTGGTTAGGGTTTAGTAGTTGTTCCTCAGTGTATTTTAACTGTAATGGCTCTTAACATAAGGCTCTTTTTAATGGGTAATAGTATTTAATGCTCTTTATTTATTGTTCTAAATGTTGATTAATTACAACTAATGTAGATTTTTTTATTCCCAGATTCTGTAAATTGGTAATTGTTTGTTAATTAGTTTAACTACCAATCTCTTCTGCTGGCTTTTTTTAAATGAATCTCCCCTTTATATCTTTCTTTTTTATCAAAACCAGCTGGACTTCCACTGGCTTTTCTTTAACCAATTTTTTTCTCTCTCCCTTTTATTTATTTTTGAGCTTTCACAGTTTTCTTGAACTTATCTTTTATTAACTTGGCAGTATGATTATGTCTGCATGTGTACATCTTTGTGTTATGTCATCTCCTAATTTTTATTTTTCATCTTTACAGTATCATTATAAAATTATTCTTTTCTTTTATTTTTATAGTTTTACCAGATGCTGTATTAGAAGGTGAGTGAGGACTTTTTAAAAAACTGAAACATCTATGATAAAATCAACTGAAAATTGTATTTTGCGTATTGAAATGTAATTTTAATACACAAAATACAATTTTCAGTTTCTCTTTTAAGAATAAAATTGATTTTTTACATAGAATATTTTTAAAAATGAAGTCATGCTTCATCTAAACTATAGGTTTAGATGAAGCATGACTTCATTTTTAAATGAAGCATCCTGTTTTTTTTTATAGTTCATAGTTTAGATGCTTTTAAGAGGTTGATGCTTAAAGAGGTTGATGCTTAAAGAGGTTGATGCTTAAAGAGACCAATTTTCTAAAAAATGTTTTTTTTTTGTTTTTTTGTATTTGGCATAACTACTGCAATTATAAGCTACAGTTGGTTTAGTTCCACAAATTAACTTAATATTTTTCCTATGATTCTCTTCACAATGTGTATTTGAATTTTAAATACAATAATTTGTGAAGACATGTATGTAGATGCCTGCACACAAAGTTAGTAAAAGCTGTTGTGCAGCTCTGTTTGTTCGTCTTGTGCATATGTACATCTAAAGGAGAAGGGGCACTGACATAGTCGTTTCCATTTTCCTAAACATGTTCTGATTAATTAAATAAATGCACAAACTCTGACAAAGTCTACAAAATTTTCATCAGATTTGAGAACAAAACAAAAAATCTCTGATATTGATCTCATTCTCAGTTGATCTGAAATCCATTTTATTTGCTTAAATTAGAATTGCTCAGTTTTTAAAATAATTTTTTTCTTTGAAAATAATTGACAAACTTTGTCATCCACCTTTAACGAGCAGAAAAGATTAAATTTAAAAAAATAAATTGTATTACCATCCATTAACAGTATCTTAAATTTTATATGCTTGCTTGCTGCTTGCTTGCTGGAAGTTCTTAAATTGTCTGATATGGATTATAGTATCTCCAACAATATCCATCATGAATTATGATGGATGTATGAGAGATACTTATCGAGAGGCTTATCGAGATAACTTATTGAGAGGCTTATTAAACTCATTAGACTTTAATTTCTGATTTTTGTTGTTTTATAAAAAAAAAGAAAGTTTAATTTTAGATGAAAATCTCTCTAGTTTTTAAAAAAAAATTTTTTTTTTTCTGAGTTTTTTTTTCTGAGTTTTTTTTTTTTTTACTTATTGGAGGCTTAACTTTTAGAAGCTGTGCCTGGAAACATCCGTCAAGCTGAGCATTTTATAGCATTTATGAGGAGATTTGTGGAATACTTGAAAGTGATTCTAAATTTTTTTTTTTTTTGTTTTTTTTTTTGAAACTTTATACTTTTTCTGCATTAAAAGTATAAAGTTTCACTGTTTACTTATTCTTTGTGTTCTTAAGCTTCTCTGTTTTCTCTATCATCTTCCTTATTTAACTTTTTTTATTAAGTTTCTATATTTTTAGACACGTCTTCGTATTCAACATGTCGTATCAGAAACTCCTCCATCTTTCTTGCAACATATCCATCAACAAGTTTGCATTGATCGCAAACCTTTAAGGTAGGCAGTTTAATAAATTAGCATTTTTTAAAAGAAGAATGTTTTTAAAATAAATAATACAAAATTTTTAACTTTTAAATCTCGGTTTAGATTTTGTTCTGAAAGACTGCGTTCATTACTAAATACACTTGAGCTGCCTGATATCACTGATTATGGTGGACTTTCTCTTGTAGCAAATTTTGCTACTCTTGTTAGTACTTATGCAAAAGGTTTTTAAAGAAATTTTTACTTATTTAAGCTCATGTTTAAGTTAATGTTGTACCATTCTAATGTAACATTTGTTATTTTGTTATAAATAGCATCTTTTCCTGCACATTTTGTAATTCATTACATATTTATGAACTGATAATTTTTAAAATATCAACAGATCTTCTTGTGAAAGTTGTTCTTTTTTTAACATAAATTCCAGAGATACAAAAATTTTTTAAGAAAATTATGGCCTTTATCCATATCCCAATATCAGCTATGTTACAAATAAATACTGTGTATTGTATTGTAAAATTTAATCAATTCAAACTGAATGAAAGTAACAGTATTTAACTGAAATTTTACTATTTTTTCACTGGTTTTATTTATTCAATTTATTTTAAAATCAAAAATAATCTCTTTACTTCTCAAAACTTTTTGCATTTCCTGGTTATGAGTTTAAATATATATGATTTGTCCAAACTTTACACAAAAGTTTTATTGGTAAACATTAAATTAAAATAAAAACTATTTTCAAAGCCTTCAACTTCTCTATGCAGTAGGTATGCTAGGTTTAGCTGGAATTTCTCTTCTTTGATGGTCCAGTTACTCTTTCATTCAAGAGTAACTGGAGCTAAGTGGAAGTTCCAGGGTAGAACGTTTTCTTATCTGATTGTAGCAGTGGTTCTACACCAAGTTCCTCTTCCTTGTTTTCCCCCATTAATTTCAGCCATTTTTAAAGGAAATGATAGCATGTGCATGCTAACAAGCCACAGTGTCAGCTTTAATATAAAAAAGGAATAAGTTGTTAATGTGAGACTTCTAGAAGTTTGGCTTGATCAATAGAGGTTCTGTGTCTATATGCTAGCAAAATCATAGAGATAAGACTTTGGGAAATTTTGATCAAGAATAAATTTATTTAAAAGAATAGTGAAATTGATTTCAATATTTAACTTAAGACTATTTGTTCTGTTGTCAATAAAACTTTAAATCAGTTTGTCATCTAATCTTTGAGCATGCCAATTAGAAGGAACTCTAAAAGGCTTGTTCAGATCTATGATAAGACCTCTGTGACAATCTTTGAGCTTTATCATAGCTATTGAGATCATCAGCAAATTTTTGAATGTATTGAAAAATGAACATCAGAAAAAGACTGTAATTGAAAATATTTGTTTTTTTAATGCAGCAGTTCAAAAAAATACATTTAAAATGGTAATTCCACTAACTACTAGATTTAATGGTTTTCTCCATTATTTTTTGAATTGCCACTCATAAATGCTAATTCTTTTTAAAAGTACAAAACAATCAGATTTCCCAATACCCTTATTTACATAATTAAATTATTAAATGATTTATTTAAATAAAAATATAATTAAATTTCATTTTAACTCTAAATTTATTAAAGGTTTTGAGTTTTATTTTAATTTTATCACCAAAAAATGTTTTTCAATAATTTAAAGTAAATAAGTTTAATGATTTCTCAACTCTTTTAAAATTTTATATTTTGAAGTGAGTGCAATTTTTATATATATATAAAAAAGAAATTTTTCAAATTATGAAAATTGTTCTTAGTTACAACTTTAATGTTTGACTGAAACATTTTTTTTTGGCTCAAAAAGTATTTAAACAGAAGAATATTTTTTTTTTTTGAAAATAATATTTTAATTATTAATTAAATTATTAAGATTCTTTTTATTTTTTTATTTTTTTATTTTTTTGTTTTTTTTTGTTTGTTATTAGGTTTTGTGTTGATTATTGAGCCATTTGATGACCAGACTCCAACCATTCCAAATCCCATCATACATTTCTGGTAAATCTGCATGTTGTTTTGAAGCTTTTTTTTTTTTAATTTATTTATGTTTTTAGTCTTTATTTTTAAGAAAAAGCTAATGGCTCCTTAATTTTTATGTTACTTCAATATTTTTCTTACAATGATGTAAAAATTTGTTTCAGTTGTTTGGATGCTTCTGTTGCAATTAAACCAGTTTTTGATCGGTTTCAATCTGTTGTCATCACTTCAGGGGTAAGTCACTTTCATTTTAGTTCTAAATTATAGCAAATTCCTCTTTAGTTACTTAAATGTTTGTTTCAATTTTTAATATATTTATATTTGTTTATTTTGCTTTTTGTTTGACAATTTAATCACATATTTAGTAATTATTATAAATAACGTTTGTTTTCCATCAATCTTTTATGACTTTAACAATTAATATCAAATACAGACCTTATCTCCAGTTGATATGTATCCAAAACTTCTGGACTTCCAACCTGTTAATATGTCCACTTTTACCATGACACTTGCAAGGCAATGTGTACTGCCTATAGTAAGATTTATGCTTTTTTTAAGATTGCTTCTTGTGATATTTCAGTTTTGTTGTAATGTTTATTGCATAAAATACTTTATGGTGTTTTTAATCTTTTTTTTTTAAATTAAGAATTATTTTTTTAAATGATAGATTTGCAGTAAAGGAAATGATCAAGTTGCAATTAGTTCAAGTTTTCAGACCAGGGATGACATGGGTAATTTTTTTTTTCTTCTTTCGATGTTAACTTACATTCTTGTGAAACATTTTCTCAAAGAGTTATCATAGTGCTTTGCAGTGTTTGTGAAACACATGATTTTCTCAAAGAGTTATCATAGTGCTTTGCAGTGTTTAAACATAAAGTGTTAAATTTTGATGAATGCATTTAGACTATTTAGAATATTTTGGATGTTCTAGTGATGAATGTTAGTTCTAGTGACGAATGGTTTGTCCAAAAAAAAAAAAGCACTCAACAAGTGTTTAACACAGTATTGTTTAATATTTTTAATGAAAACATGAAAACTAACATTAAAAATTAACAAAAAAAAAAAACATTAAAAGTTAAGTCATTAAGTTTTAAACATCAAATTTACATTAATACTGATAAAAATATTTCTAAATTAAAAAAAGAATAAATTCTGGTGACACTAGAATTAGCATAAATATTTATCATACATGCATGCATGCATGTATGTTTTGTATATCCATGCATGTTTGTATATACCAGTTTATTTACATTTCTCTATAAAAATTTCAGTAATGCTAGTCAGTCTAAAAAAGCAAGTTAAAACAATAGATTAGATTTTTTTCACAAAAATTATGACACCTGTTTTCATCAAAAATTAATTATAGCTTTGAATGAAATCAAAATATTTGAGGGTTTTTTAATGTGGTATTAATTTCAAGCGTCCAAAATATTTGTGAGTTAAATACAGCATAAGAACTCAAATCCTTGAGTCTTAAATCATGTAAATGAGGCAAGGGGTTATGGTAAAATTAATTTTGTTAAAATCAGCTTGTTTTTATAATTTTTACTAGCTGTAATTCGTAACTATGGAAACTTGTTAGTTGAAATGTCTGCATCAGTTCCAGATGGTATTGTTTGTTTCTTTGTCAGCTATTTATACATGGTAAGTTCGATGTATTCAAATTATCTATTAAATTTTAAACGAACATTTTATTTATATTCCGTTCATACTAACGATAAAACAATTCTTGCTAACGATAAAACGTTCATGCTAACGATAAGTTAAGTCTTTATTTGAGGTAAAAATCCATTTTAATAATTATGATTAAGACGTGTTTTATCGTTATGAAAGATGTGTCGGTGAATTTTTTTTAAAAAAATAAAGTGTTTTAGTATTTAAAAGAAATTTCTTTAAATTTATTCCTGATTTTTTTTTTTTTTTAAAGGAGACAGTTGTCTCAATTTGGCATGACCAGGTAAAGCATTTTCAATTTATAAGAATTCGTTTTTCAATGATTTCAATGAGATTTTTAATGGTACTAAAAAAATTCTAAAATTTAATGGTATAAAAAAAAGTCTATAAATGGTACTAAAAGAATCTTTTTTTTTCTCAGGGCATCTCCTTTTTTTTTTCAGGGAATTATCAGTAATATTCAGAAGAACAAACTTTTGTTCATTGAAACACAGGATGGTCCGGAAACAGCTCTTGCTCTGTACAACTATCAAAAGGTTCTTTTTTTACATTTTTGAAAAAAAAAAAAAATGAAGTCTGGATGTTGTTATCTTTAGGCTTTGATTTCAGGCTTGTGAAAATGGAAGAGGTGCGATATTACTATCTGTGGCAAGAGGAAAGGTATCAGAAGGTATCGATTTTGGTAAGTTTCAAGCACAAACATTTTATATTTCTCGCAAGTTTATACACTCTGTTCAAAGTGGTAAAACTTATCGCGTGTATTTAGACCATCATTACGGAAGAGCCGTCATTATGTTTGGAATTCCATATGTTTACACGCAGAGTCGTATATTAAAGGTTTTCCTTCAGCTAATTTCAACTCAGAATAAAATCCTCTAACTCATTCTTAGGTTTCATTTTTAAAAGTATTTTTAGGCTCGTCTGGAGTATCTTCGAGATCAGTTTAACATACGAGAAAACGATTTTCTTACGTTTGATGCAATGCGACATGCTGCTCAGGTTAGGATTTGGCATTCTTTTTTCAAAGACCTTACAAATGCCGTTGCCGAGAAATCTGTTGAACATTGTTTTTCTTAGTGCGTTGGGCGTGCCATGAGAGGAAAAACAGATTACGGTATCATGTGTTTTGCGGACAAGGTAATTTCTGGGTCCAATACTGGAGTAAATTTTTCCTTGCATTTTTTGGTTGACAGTTTTTACATTTTATTTTATTTTAATTTTTAGCGTTTTTCAAAAGCTGACAAAAAAGGAAAACTACCAAAATGGATACAAGTAAAAAGTTTTTTAAATAATTAAGTTTCATTGACCGACAACTTCGTAGTTTTCCAAGAGAAACATTGATTTTTTTTTTGTTATTGTTAAGCTGTTCTAATATTGTTCGTGTCGCCAGTAAAATATCTTATTTGCTTGGATAATATTTGTGATTTACGTAAACGGTTTCTGTTTTTAAAACTTTTTTTGTAGGAACACCTGAAACCTGGCAATTGTAATTTATCTATTGACGAGGCTGTTCAAGTGGGTTTTAATTTTTTTTTTTTTAATATTTCTTTGAAATGCCCTTTTATACCTTTTTTTTTTTTTTTTTTCTAATGGATTCATTTTTTTTTTAATGGATTCATTTTTTTCCCCCCTCAATTTTAGGTTTCTAAACGGTTTCTTCGACAAATGGCGCAACCTTTCTCTCACGTAATTTTTACAATTTCTATCTTTTTATTGCATCGCTGCCCTTTCTCTCACGTAGTTTTTACAATTTCTATCTTTTTATTGCATCGCTGCTTTTTTAAATTTAGATAAAAGTTTTGTTTTAGGAGGACCAACTGGGTATGTCTTTACTTACTGTTGATCAAGTGCAATCCGAAGAGTTTCAAGCGCGCATTCATGCTGCAGTCCAAGGTTGAATCTCGTTAAGAGGTTAAAGTCGTGCGTAGTCGTTGCACACTGTGGGAAAATAAATACTTTGTAAATTCAAAAGCAAAGGCGTTTTCAATTAGCAAATCTGCTTGGTTTCGATGCATAATTTGAGGAATACATGTAACAGATGTCATGTTTGTAAATGTTTGCTATGTGCAATTGTTTCTCATAATTGGCCGTTGTTATGAAGAAAATATTGAGTTAAACTTTTTTTTTCTCTTTTTTTATTTGTTTTTCAAAATTAGAGTTCGATCATCTTTTAAGAATGAAGATAATTTGATTTATATAAGTAAAAGATGAAAGAATTAGCCAACCATTTTTCTAATTTATTGAAGAAAACGTTTATTTTGGTATGATAATAATGTAAGAAAAAAGAGTAATCAGTAGAAAACCATGCCATTTTCAAATGCGAGCAATACTTCTTCTACCTTGCTAGTTTCTCGCTTTAGTAATACGGAGTTAGTTTTTTTAGTTTTTGGCCTTGCTCTTATCAGTTTGATTGCAACCGTTGGCAATGTTTGTGTTTTTATTGCATATTACAAAAGCAAAAGTCTTCAAACTGCTTCTAACTGGTTTCTATTGTCATTGGCAGCAGCAGACACTTGGATAGGCGCAGTTTCTGTCAATTTTTACACGGTGTATTTGGCATACGGTTACTGGCCGTTCGATAAGAGTGTGTGTGATTTTTGGCTATCGATGGATTATTGGTGCAGTCAGGCGAGCGTGTTAAACTTGCTTGTCATTTCTATTGACAGATACCTGACTATCAGGATTCCGTTGACTTATAGAACAATGCGAAGTAATCAACGTCTGAAATACGTTATATCTTTTGTATGGTTCTTGTCTTTTATCCTTTGGGTTCCTTGGATAATATCGTATCCATATATTGTTAAACGGCAGTCTGTTCCGAAGGATCAGTGCTATATTCAGTTTCTTAGTGAGAGTTCTTTTTTGACAATTTTTACGGCTTTAACTGCGTATTACATTCCAGTGTTAATCATGGTCGTACTGTATTCTCGGATATACGCACTTTTAAAGGTTCTTAAGCATAAGGCAAATAACTTACGAGGTCCATTTTCTACTAACGGCTTGGTAATACAAGAATTTAGTTGCATGTCCGTTACTCAAGCAAATTCTGGTCAGGAATGTTTTTCCGAAATAAATAATAGAGATGCTTCTCAGAGGATACCGAAAATGTCTTATACCAAGGATCACAATAGAGCAAGAAAATTGTTAATTCTGGTTATCCTTGCATATGCAATCACTTGGCTTCCATATAATATATTTGCAGTCATTTCGCCATTTTGCAGCAACTGTGTGACAGCTCCTTTATGGGACTTTGGATACTTATTTTGTTATGTTAACTCTCTCATCAACCCTTTTTGCTATGCTTTTGGAAATAGAAGATTTAAAAAAGCTTTCAAATCAATATTTTCTTGGAAAAAGACTACTAATTCTTTATAGACTTTGGCATCTAAAATCTCTGTGTTATATACGTTTGGTGAAAAAAAAAAATAATATTTTTTACACCTTGACCTAGGTAACAAATTTCTTAATCAACGCGCCACATGACCGTGCAATTGAAAAAATATAGAAGTTATAATTCAAAAATATTTCTAGAAATCGTAGCGTGTATAATGAGACCAAGAATAATGTTTAGGATTTGGAAACGTGTAAATTGACGGTGGTACTGTAGTTTTAAAATGTACCCTATGCTTTAGTATTGTTTCCGCAATGCAACAATTGAAAGGTTGGGCTTTTTATAGAAAATAAATTCTAAACTGTAAATAATCGAACATCTTGTAAGTTTGCTTGTTTTTTTGTTTATGCTTTTTATTTCTTTTTTTTTCTTTGCATAAAAATTTTTTCTTTTGTAACCTTTGTTATTGTTTATCATGATATTTTTTAATTTGTTTTGTCTTGAAAATTAAATCATCATTTGTTATCGAATTTAAGTAACGCCTCTAATATATAGATTTTTTTTTTTGTGTTTTATTTTATTTCACTGTTAACAACCAAATTTTTGATGAATTCTTTTGACTGTTTATAAAAAAAAAAAAAAAAAGGAGATGTCGTTGCGTGGTTTCATTTTATTACTTAAAATTTTTAATGAAACACGAACCCAAATAAATCTTGAGAAGCATTTGAAAATAAAAATTCACTCGTTTTCTACGCCTCAACTTTCAAATTGATTTTGTTTCAAATTGATTTTTTTCAAAATTGATATTATGAACGAAAATGTATTGGTGCCTGGTACAACAAAAATTAGAAGAAATTTTCGAACTGAATATTTGTGCTTCAACATTTCTTTTTTCCAGTTTTTATTTTTACACTCTTACGCCAGGAAATTAATAACCCGTTTTCTTCTCAGTTCTTTTCAAATAAAATACATCTTTTTTAAAGGCCGCGTTTTCTATTTTAAGATTCGACGTTTTTCCATAAATAACGAATAAAGCTCCAACCTCTATATCATTTTTTAAAGATAAACCGAATTTTCTGAAGTTTATTTATTTATCTAAAATATAATTTTTTATGTTTTAACTTTGGCCTCATAACCAATTGTGTTGGTAACACCGATTGGAATGGTAACGTCTCTATTGGTGACCAATAACAACTGATTTGAAATTGGGAAAAGAAGCACACTAAAAAGTTAACTAACGATTCATTCAACTTGTTTTCTTTAAAATTCACTTTCTATAATATTTATTTATTATATGAGTTAATATCAATGCGCGCAAGAACAAATCTTATTTTGCGTCAGCAGAAATCGTTTTTAGATTTATCTTTTTCGTTAAAAAGTTCTCCTTTGATCTAATAGAAAAAGATATATATTCGTCGTTAAACGGCGATAAAATCGATAACCAATCGATTTAACGAGTTTTACTTTTCTTAAGGCAGTCCGAGTGAAAATCTATAAACCTTATTTTAGCCAAGTATGAGAGCTCTTATGATGATTTTAATTTTCAATACTTTAATGGATAAGTAAACAGAAAAAATGTTTTTGAATTTAGAGCGCATAAAACCTAGTTTCTTCTATATTCTAATTAATTTAAAATTTCTCTAAATATATAAAATTTGAAAAACGGAAAAATGTTTTTTTTTAACACCTGGAGAGATGTTACCGATATGTTTTTCAAAGTCAAAACAACGATGAATCATAAGACATTTTAACATGGAACTGATTTGTGAAATGGAAGTTCAGAAAACTAACGGCCATTAAAGTTAAGTTTAACTAGAAACTGCATTTACTTGGTTGTAAATTTTAATTTTTTGAAAAATTTTTCAACTTATTTTAATGCATAGCTTTACTTGATTATTTACACAACAGAAGGAGTTGCATGAAATAAAATTTTGGCGGAATTTTAACATCTAAAATGTTATTGACGTCATCTGAAGTTTTCATTTTCAACTGGTTGAAGGATTACTTTAAATTTACAAAAAAAAAAAGGCTTTTTAAATAGGTAATAAATTATGTAATAACAATACTAATTATAAAAACAAAAGTAACAACAGCAACACCAGGACAATAACAATAAAAGTACCAAAAATTATAAATAATGCCACTGTACATCTCCCTCCAAACAATTTGTTCTTCCCCCTCTATACAAGTTGAAAACTAGTCAATTAGATGATCATAGAACGAGAAAAATCGTCACGTCTTTTTTTGTCGATCGTTTGATTTCAATATTTTCTAATAGCGTTACGTCATTAAACAAGAATTAGTTTTGCATGCGCATGTTTTAATTAGCAAGACTTTAACAAAACGATGTTTTTTCTTTCGTTCTGGACAGTAAAGCGGTAACTTGATTAGCTGAAAATCTTCTGGCACGCATTGTCTGCAATCCTCAAACATAGAGCGCAACATTCTTTTCTTTGAATCGTTATAGTAAGGATTCATAGCGGGAATTATAAAAGATCCACATTGACCAAAACAAAAATTGTTTGCTATATGCTTCGCTTCGCAGCCATTTTTTGTTACGGTTTGGTTAAACGGGAACACACTACATTCGTCCTCCGCGTAGCCAAGATCCCCTTGATACACAACTGAAGTTTTCTTGTTATCTTTAAATAAAGCATCTATATTTTTATCTTTGTTTTCGTTCTTTGTTGCATCATTTTGTGCAAGAACAAATTCGAAAAAAAAAATCATCAAAAGTTTCATGATTGTTCTCTTTTTCTTGTTTTGTGTTTTTTTGCTTTCTTCGATTTCTTTAGAAAATGGCGAATAAGAGATTTGATCGAATTGATCTAATTTTAGAGAGACTTGAGCCAATAGAAATATTTTAACTAAAGTGACAGGATGTCGACGTAACCAATTTGTTGGATTTCTTCCGAACGAGTCACGAAAATAGTTTCAATTATAAGCGATAGAAAATTTTAAAGAAATATTACGGTGTAATGAGAAATATTTATAATGAAAACATAAAGGTATCTTATTCGTTTGAAAAAAATGACATGTTGATCACAATCTCTTAAAGCCCTCAATCATGTTTAAAGAGATACTTTGAAGTCATCATAGACTTTATAACTATTAAGGTGTTTTAAACACGAGCCATCAGATTGTTTTATTGACAGGTTGTTTTTGTTTTTTATTTTTTGTGTTTAAGTTGTTTCGTTTAAAAAAACAAAACGTTCAAATTCAATTTTAAGACAATTGACGGCTTTTTTTAACTCAACATTAACTTTGTAATTTATATATATATTGAAATATTTTAATTACAGTGACAGGATGTCGACGTAATATATATATATATATATATATATATATATATATATATATATATATATATATATATATATATATATAATAAATAATCATATCGTATATATATAAAATCATATTGCATACATACATACATACATACATACATACATACATACATACATACATACATACATACATACATACATACATACATACATACATACATACATACATACATACATACATACATACATACATACATACATACATACATACATACATACATACATACATACATACATACATACATACATACATACATACATACATACATACATACATACATACATACATACATACATACATACATACATACATACATACATACATACATACATACATACATACATACATACATACATACATACATACATACATACATACATACATACATACATACATACATACATACATACATACATACATACATACATACATACATACATACATACATACATACATACATACATACATACATACAGAGTTGGAAATAAGAAAAGAGTTTTTAACAAAACTTTTATTCTTAAAATACTTTTCTTTACTTTGGTTTTACTGCTGAAGTAATTGGTTCTATTGGAAATGAAGTCACGTGATGACCGAAGGTACCAAAAGTTGACCAAAATGAAGATAATATGTAAGAAGCAAAATCATCAATCATCTGAACAAGACATAATAACAGCGGTCGAAAGGTATAGTAGGTTGTAAAGCATCCACTACTATTGCTCGGTAGCATGCACCAAATTAAAAAAATTGTCTTGATAAAACTGTAACCTGGGAAAAAAGCGAGAATCAATCCGCCGATGTTCTCGCCAATTAAAACTGTGTTATAAATAAACCAATAAACGAGCCATTTTTTTTGTTCATTTTGGTCCTCTTCCACAGCTTTTACTGACATAATTAATGGGTAAAATATGATTAACATATTTAACAATATTGGCGACAAAAGAATGAGCCCAAACAGGACTAACGGGACCAATGCCTAAATAAATATGTATGGTTTTATTGTAAAAATATTCAGAATAGAGAAACTAAATCGGAAATGTCACTCAACAAGAGTTGTAAAAAAAAAAAATTAGTTATGAAAATTTAAAAAATTTCATTGCAAATCTGAGGTATTTAATTAAGTTGTATTAAGAAAATATTAATGTGTTAACTTACAATAAAAAGTCCTGTACCGTATTTCGTGTAGCCGATTGTGGCTTCAAGTCGCTCTGATATTTCTTTTATGATGGAGTACTTTTTTAAAAGACTCTGAAATGCGTTCCGCGAGCAAACATACGTATCTAGTCGAAGCTCCATTATTGACATAAATGAAATGACGTCAAATGCAAGTTTACTTGATTGACTGAGAGATGACTGGATTATTTGAAATTGTGTCACCAAAGAACTGAGTGAAGAAGTCTTTTACTTTATAAAGCATTTTCAGAGAGGGCCGAAAAAATGTGCTCTTTTTTTTTAAATTGTCTCACCGCGAAAAAGTTGCGAAATTGGAAGACTAAAAAGGAGTAAGTAAAATTGGTTTTTATCTTACGGACACATATGCAATAAAAAACAATTTTATTTGCTCTAAAGCTTGCAAAAATTTGAAAAATCTATAATTTTTACAATTGTTTTTAATATTTTAGCCTGTTTCCGAATGTAATCGCTCAAATTATTACATATTAGAATCTCAGAAAAAAATGTTTGAATATTTTTTAAATCCATCAACATTTTCGCGCCATTTCTTCATAATTAACAAAAGTTTGAAATACTCGTAACTTTAAGTTTCTTAGGTCTTCTTGGTTTTAATTAACTCTCTTGTTGTCCTTAGATCAAAATGACCCGTTACTATGCTAAACCCCCCCCCCCACCACCACCACCACCACCAAAAAAAAAAAACTGCCAAATGAAGCATCTGCGTCTCGTTATTTTTTGTTCGAAACGAGACGATCCAAAAAGCTTAGTCCCGATCAGCGATGAAAATCGAGACAACTTTCAACTTTCAGTGGAAATCCGTGACGATACCGAGAAGAGAGGAGATGTCCCGGATAAAACAGAAGCTTTACAATTTCCCGGAATTTACGTCTTTTTAACGGGACATAACGAGACATGACAAGATATGCTAGTCAATCCTTAATGTAGAATTTAATTAATGAATTTCTCGCACAATTACCATTATTTATTTCAGTTGCTACTATTGATATACCATCGATAAAAACACAGCTTTAGGAATATTAATGGTAGCAGCTGAAATCAGAGGAAAAAAAAATTTTTAGAATTTAACTTTTTCCAATAAAATAAATTGCAAGAAGGGGATAAATAGGCTAAGTTTCTGATCATTTAATACTGTTTATCGCTGAGGTCAGTATTCACTCCTAATGCAAGAGTTTGCTTCATCCGAAGTGTCTTTAACTTTTTTGATCTGTAAAACATTCGACTTTTTTTATAAAGTATAATTCTTGCAGAGACTAAAAATAGAGCAATCATGTTCAACACCAAGTTCTATTATTTTTTCTCTTTGCTTCGTTCTCCAAGGACCACCCATTTTTCAAGGGGTTTCTAGAACCAAAGTGGTTTCTTTTATTGGTCATACGATTTTCTTGAAGCTATTGGTATTTTTTTTCTTTTTAAAATCATAATTTCTAGCACATTTTTTAAGTTTTTTCTTCACTTTTAAAATAAATGTAAAGCAGCCTTTATTTATGTTCTCATTGGTAATATCTTCAGTTTTATTTGATTTCGTGAAGTAAATCCTTCCATAATCGTAATTTATCCACTCCTAACTAACGTATATTCTTGATAAGATCTAATCTTTTTGTTGTTTTTAAAACCATTTTATATAATTTTTCACTTTACACTGTTTAACATTTTATGTTATTAATTCTCTGTCAATTATTACATTAAGTTTCCTATAATTTTTAAGTAAATAATGTTACTTGTATATTACAGGAAGTACTGAAGTTGTTAAGTAATGCTATTTCAAATAGTACTTCTCGAATAATAAATCATTATTCAAAAAAAGAAATTTAACAAATTTCTAAATAGCATACCATGACAAAAATATGTTTCTTGAAACTATGTATGTTAATACAAGTCATACAAATAAAAAACTCAAATTCAAGAAATACAAATGTCAATGAGTCCATAAAAACCTTGTTTTCCGCCATTTTCATTTGTTTTGATGTAATAAACTACTGCTAAAAAAGCGGAAAACAAAGTTTTTACGGGTTCATTGAAATTTGTATTTCTTCAATAACTCCCTATACCGCAGGTGATCGCAGCAATCCCTTCACATTCTAAAAGAAAAAGTGTTAATTAACTGAAAAATTTTTTTATCTCCTTGGAACTCGGAGGAAAATTTTTTATAGCTGATATTTAAGACAAAAAAAGTATGTATGCATTCTAAGGGTCTGCATCTTGGAATCGTTTTCTCGAAATGAACCGGGAAAAGCGTAACGAGACGATAAATCGCGAGGTAAGAATTATTTTGTTCTATCTCCAAGTTTAAACGTTGGGAGAAAGTTTTTGATTTTTTCTAAAGATAAAAATTGTTTAAAGTTTTAGCTGTAATTTTAAAAAAAATAACTTATGCTTTAAATAATTTATGTTTGAGCAAATTATTTAGAAAAAAAATTATAAAGTAATGCGTATTTTAAAAGTTATTATTACTAACTAAAATTAACAACTCATTTTCTCCCAGCTTTTAAAATGGGAGATTTACAAAATAATTCTAACCTCGCGAAATGTCCCGGAAAAAAAAACGAGACAAAAGAAAAATTTGTCCCCTAATAAAGTTATAAATCGGGACAATAATTTTATTTCGGAATTTAATAATTGTGTCCCGGATATCATCGTCTCATCTCGAATAAAAAAATAACGAGACGCAGATGCTTAATTTATTCTTTATTATTTTAAAAAATTCTTCTAATTTGAACAAAAAAATCAGATTGCAATTTTTTTATTCAATGTATTTGAAATATGTAAAGTCAAAAGATTATCTTAAAAGTAAATATAGACTTTAATTAAGATCAAAAGAACTCTATTTTTACTAAATAAAAATCTCTCGTTTTTTAGATTTTTTTTGAAAATAATGTTAAAATTTACTTTTAACCATGTTAAACTTCTTTTAACCATAAAATATAAAATATGAGTTTTTATGAAAAAACTGTTTTTACTTTTTAAGTAAATAATCATTGGAATTTAATATTATTTAAAAAAGAGCTCTATTTTTACAAAAAAGTTGTGGGGGGTTTATTGTCATGTTTTTGTTGTTTTGAGTCACTGTGCGTCATTTCTGGCTTTCAAAACAAACTTGGTTGGCAAAAAATTTTCTTCACTGCGGAAGCGCGAGTTAGATATCTAGTTAATATATATAATTAATCTGTCTCGTAACGTTTCATAATATCCGGGACACATTTTTTAAATTCCAAGACAAAATTATTGTCCCGATTTATAACTTTATTCTGGGACAACTTTTTCCTTTGTCTCATTATTTTTTTTCGGGACATTTCTCGTCTCGTTATGCTTGTCCCGGTTCATTTCGAGAAAACGATTCCGAGACACAGAAGTTTACGCCAAATGCTTTTTTTTTTAACTTGAAATTTTATAACTTTTCTTAGATTGTTCTCAACAGTAGAAAAAAAATAGTGAAAAAAACGTTGCTTTTGTTCACATTCCCATGTAAGCCATACAAAAATAATTTGGTCTTTGGGTCAAATTTGGGTTACAGTGTTATTTACAAAACAAAGAATGTTACAATATTTTAGTTGTGTCTCAGATCAATTAGTACCAGAAGTAAACAAGCCAAATCAGGTGGTGTTCATGCAACTTCAGAAGACCAAATCATTTCCAAAAATTGTAAAAATGTTACAGATAACAGGACCCCGAATTCTGTCTGTGCTGAAACCATAAGTGTGTATAATATCGTTGAAGAGGCTTTATAGCTTATTTTCTCTGATACCCAGCAAGGCGACTCTGATTTATAGAGGAAGTGGAGACTTTATTCGAAGAAAAAGATGAAGAAAACTCTGAACCTGAAAGCTAACTTTCTTTTAAAGAATGGCAAATCAACATGGTCCTCGTCAGCATATGACCAACACGGCAGGCATGTAGAATAAAACATTATAATGAGAACCCCTGGACCCACAAGGTTTTCCATTTCTTATGCATATGACATTGTCTCTACATTCTACAACCATTTGTCACTCCAGAAATAGAAATAACAATCCTGGAAATAGAGGGTTTTCGCAAATATGGAGACAACTAGAAAAGATAGATGAGATTGTCCTCTAGGCCTACGTAGGACTGTCGATCTTAGCAAATCTATATAGATTCCGAGGTGAGGAGGCAGATAGGCTATGGGATGCAGTGAATGGAAGGCTAGTTTCAGAGTCATTCAAGCTCTTTTACAACTACTCAAGACTGGCTACGATTTCGTAACCGTGACTCTAAACCAGTGAGGTGTGTGACCGATAAACTTGCAGCCATAAGAGAGGTATGGGACAAGTAGGTGAAGCGGCTGCCCTACCTCTACAGTCCAGGGCCTGACGTAACAGTGGATGAGCAACTGGTTCCATTTAGAGGTAATTAGTTTTCATATTTCTGATGAAAGTGATTTTCACTATTAATTTCTTTGATTGTTTTCTGCTACAATAATGCTTACCACAGATGCTAAGGTTTTTGTTCATTTCAGCAGTATATGCCCAGCAAGCCAGAATAATACGGGATCAATTTATTGGTAACTTACGATGCCAAATCAAGATATGCTCGGAAAAGGCAAAATTATACTGGGAAGCTCACCAGTGGATGCCCAGATAAGACAGATACAACTTGTCATAGCGAGTAAAAAGCAACCGTTAGGCAGAATTGGTGTTTTATAAATTGTATTGAAAGATTTTTTCAAACCACTATCATCATTAAAAGTATGTGTAAGAAAAAATGTTTAGAAGAATCATAATGCGTTACCATCGCCGTTTTCAGTTTCATTATTTTGAAGAGTCTTCCATTTTATATTGTTAAAAAAATTTTTATAAGGAAAAAAAATTTTTCAGGAACATGTTCCGTAGGTAGAAACCGTAGCTAGAAATTTGTGGCTCTTGGAATAAACTTATAAATGAGCCTTATTTTGTTACACTAAAATACTTTGTTAATAACTTCTTACAAAATTATCAAATGACTGATTTATTGTATATGAACACCAATTAGATTTCTTACAATCATGGCCGCCGAGAGGGGGGGAGGGGGTTAGACGGGGAAGATTCCCGGGGCTCCGTGTGTCTACAAATAATTTTGTAAAGCAATTTTTAAAAGATTTAAATAGTTTTGACTTTTAAAAGGTTTGATTTCCCAGAAACTTAATTTTTGATTATCATTAGAAAACATTTCCTCATTCAAAAAATGTAAAAGACAACTTTTTTTAATGGGGGCCTGGAGAGAAAACACATCATTTAAAATTTAGTTTCGCTATTTTAGTTATTATAGCTGCTATACATGTGCTATAAAATTTAGGCCTGAATACCAGAGTTATTAGAGGGAAAACATGTGAATGTTTTATTTGTGAAAATGGGCGCAAATCAAAAATGGAAAAAATATTGGCCCCTATGGTTGAATGTGTTTCGGGAAAGCTTGTTTATTTGAAGATGTTTCAAATAAACCTGCAGAAAGACTAGTTTGTCAACATTGCTATGCCCAAGTGGGGCAAGGAATTCCACATCCCTGTACGAAATTAGAAAGACAAAAGAATTTGACTGTCATTGTAAAATCAACATCCCCAACAACGCAAGGAAAAGTTCTGTCCAGCTCTATCAAAGATTTTAGCACAAATGTCTCAGAGAACACCTTAGCTTTGAAAACATTTGGTCCGAAGCAACTCACTATCTCTTTCGGAAAGACTGAGGTTAAGAAACCTTTCTTTTCTTTAGATAAATTGAACAAACTTCAATTAAAACTACATTCCAGGTAAGTTTTTGTTGCTTAAAAATACTTTTAAAAATAAATTTGTTATGAGTTTAAAACCAATTTTTGTAATAACTTTATTATGATTTCTAAGTAATCGCAACATGATTGAAGTTGCACGATTTCTGAGAAGTGAGGCAGGACGAAAAAGTGTGGAATCTGGTTTCAATATTAAACTGTTTGAGAACAACGAAATAATTGGAAAATTACTCAATTGTGATAAACTCCCATTGCTATTAGAATTAAAGGAAAGCGAAGAGGTAAGTAAACTAATTCCAAAAAAAAAATTTTTATAGCTAGATTGCAATTTGTATTATTCATTTTGATTTTTTATGAATGTATAGTTGGTAGAAAAAGATACTCCTATTGTGTATTGCAATGACATTGAAGAACTCGTAGCAATGGTACTTCATCACAGAAGTCAAGAAACAAATGATGTTGACATCAAATTAGGTGAAGATGGAGGGCAGGGATTCCTAAAAAGTACACTGTCAATAACCCTAAAACCAGAGTTAAAAAACAATAAAATTCCAGAGAAACTGAGCAAGTGTGACGGATATGCGTGCAAAGATTTTAAAGATTCAAGCGTCCACAAAACTATTATATTGGCCATTTTGCCTTCATTGAACAAAAAATACCATAATTTGCGGTTAATGTTGGATAAGCTAAACATTTCATCCTTAGATTACACAGTATCTGAAGATCTAAAGGTTTTGCTTCAAATGGTTGGAAAACAAACTGCAACATCAAAACACCCTTGTCCGTATTGCATGACGTCATCTCGTGACTTTCAAAAAGCTGATCATTATACTCTAGAGTCTTTGTGTACATTGTACGACCAATGGATGGCTAATGGTGCAAATTTAAAAAAAGCAAAAAAGTACACTAATGTTGTTAACCCCCCTTTATTAACAGGCAACAAAAACAAAAATTACTAGAACTTGTAAATATTCCTGGACTACATATACTGCTAGGTGTTGTAGACAAAATTTTAAAAGAGATTGAAAAAAATTTATTTGAAAACAAGGAGTGTGTGTAACAGTTTGTTAACCAATATCTGTCTAAAATAAACATCTGCAGAGTATCCTACCAAGGGCAGCATCGTTTGGAAGGCAATGCTTGTCATAAATTGCTTAAAAACATAGACAGCTTTGAACTGTTTTTTCAAGAGTTTAGTCTTGGAGTTTCCGCTGCCAAATATATAAAGGTACTTAGAGATTTTGAAAAAATAGTCCATGGTTGTTTTGGAAAATCATTAAGCTCCACGTATGTTAAAGATCTAGAGGAGTTCTCTACGAGCTATAGAAATCTAAGGGCTACAATTCCTTTGAAGGTACACATAATTGAGCAACATGTTATTGAATTTATCAACATGAAAGGTGGAGTCTTTGGTATGATAAACAACTTTTAAATTTGATTAAAAATAATTTATAATCTTAGTAATTAAATAGTCTATTTCAACAGTTGAATTGTAGAATTTGCATAATTTACGACGAATATTTATTAAATAAACTTGCATTTCTTTTGTACTTCTACTATTCTATAGGCTTAGGTTACTGACTGAACAAGCTCTCGAATCCATTCATCAGGATTTCAATCAGTTTTGGCGAATGAAAAAAGTTGGAGAGCACAGCCCAAACTATATAGAGGCGCTGAAAAACGCGGTTGTTGCTTACAACTACATGCACTTTTAAAATAGCTTTCTATTTGCAGGAATGTAGTTTGTAAAAAGTAAAGTGTTAAATCTCCTATGAACAAACTTTTAGAATTGACTTTGAAATGTAAAATATCAATCATAATGTAACCATAAAAATCAGAGTTTTTTTTTTTTTTTTTACTGTAATAAAAAATTGTAGTAAATCCTTCTCGACCCCTAACAGCCCTCCTCAGGGTATGGTTCCTAAAAACACTTTTCAATTTTTTGCTTGTTTTATATTAAACAAGATCAAAGTTCATCGACAGATTTCAAATTACATCAAAAAAAAACTTTTCGTTTAAAAGCTGAGACCATTTAAAGTTATTTCAGGGGGTAATTTTAAGCTTTGCATTGTTATAAATCTTAAACGAAAAGAGATTTTTTGATGAAATTTGAAATCTGTGGATGAATTTTGATCTAGTTTATGATAGAACAAAAAAAAAAATTTTACGATTAAAGGAGACATAGTTCTAGGAAGGGGGCAGTTAGGGATCGGGGCGGGGTTGGTTTAGCTCCAATTACCCTAATTTTTTGCGAGTCATCCTCATTTGCTACCAGTATCAACATACTAAAAATTTGAGTATGCCACATGCTTCTTAGTTACCTATCTTGAACAACAAAATTCCTGGGCACTGCCCTAAAATATGTGTTTTCTCCCCAGACTCCCACTAAAAAAAGTTGTCGTTTACATTTTTTGAATGAGGAAATGTTTTCTAATGATAATCAAAAATAAAATTTCTGGGGATGTGTTGCAAGGTCTTTGAGCATGTTCCTATGCACCGTGTTTGAATTTACCATGTTTTTAACCTGAATTATCTAAGTTAATCTCGTTAGACCAGTCATCAAATGTTTAACCACGGATATTTCCACAAAAGAAGTTTAACTTCAGTTAATATGAATTTGGTGTCTTCTGAAAGTGCTTCTTTAGTTTTTCATGAACACTTAATGAAATAGGAAAATTTGAAAAATTCTGCAGGTATTCTATTAATGTTTTCATTCTAACTATTTCCCAAAAAGGATAAACTACTTTACGCATAAAGTACCTTATTTACCTAACTTTGTGCACAAAATAATTTGGCGTCACTTTGACTGGTTTTCTTTATCAGTAATGTGCTACTGATGTGGTATACTTTAGTAGTTGTCTTTCAAGTAGCTACTAAAAGATTGTTTAACAAACTAAGGATGGAAACTTGCATATCAACCAGACTAGAATATACACATTTAGAAAAGTTGGCAGATGCTGGTTTCTTATTTACAAGATCGTCATCACATTTCCTACTTTCAATGCTATAACACATTTGGTACTGATCACTTTTGGTTTTTACTCGAATAAGAATCTTCTGATGTGGTCAGGATATCTGAGCCACACTTTTTCACCTTTAGCCTTGGGTCCATTACTCAATACAATTTTAAAGAATATGACGTAAAGAGATAATCGATGCAAATTATCCATTTCAGGCCTATTAAGTTTAGTTATATTTAGTAGACAAGTGGCACCTGAAGATACTCCTGTGTTGAGATTTGTGTTAGAGTAGATTTTCCAATTTTTTTCGCGCCAGTAGTCAGAAAAAAGATTATTTACGAAAAGTTTAGTCTTTTTTAGTGAGGTGATCTTAGCTTTATCATTTTTAAAATATTTTAAACAATTGACTGATTTTTCATTAAAGATCAAAAAATTAAAATGTATGCTTAAAGTCTAAACATTGAAACGCATGGTTAAAAGGGTCAGAGCCTTGAGATCAAAATGATTGCTGTTAAGAACTCTAACACAAATATTGTAAACATGCAAAAAAAAAAACAACAACACAAAAAGTGTTCACGAGTAAATTTCACTAGTTCGATGTCGCAAACCTTATCTTAAATTTAAAATTTTCCACTTAATAAAGGGTTAAAACACGCTCACTTAGTGAAGGGTTAAAACACGTTCACTTAGTGAAGGTTTAAAACATGCTTACGGAAATTGGACAAAAAAATAGTCAAGGATTTAAAATCACAGAAATTTACATAATGAACAAGTACATATATTTTTCGTATATATATTATAGTAGCATAAAATTTGAGTTAAATAAAAAATGGAATAGTTATAAAAGTTAAAACTTTCAAAAAATCCAATCAAACTTTTGAAGGTTCATGCATAAAATAGTAAAAGAAAAAAAAAAAAAAAAAAGAAATATATGAAAGAAATATAAGAGTCATAAGAAATATTTTTCTATCTTTATTCATCCTTAAACTTATCGTGAAAATACAACTGTAATTTATCAACTCCACCAAGAGAAGTAGCAACAACATAAAACACTACCATTATAACAGAATACCATCTTGCAAAGCTATACCACCAGATAGAATACATACATGTAAACAGGAAAGCTGCCCAAAAAAAGTTTACCAGGGCCATTATAAATTTATATTTAAATTTGGAATTTTGATCATTATAATGAACAGGTGCATCAATGAACTTTCCATGTTGATAAAACTCCTTTAATCGGACCTCTTTCTCGCTCCATCTATCTTTACACCATTGATCAAGTGCATCAGAACTTTCTGGAACCTCTGACAATTTATAACTTTTGAAATAAACATGTATCTCCAAAGGAAAATTTCCTTTCAACAAATCTTTTTCACCATAACAAAGATTTTTTGGATAGCCAATTGTAACATCATGAATAGAGTCTATAATACTGCCGCGCAACTTTTGAACCAAATAATTAAAACCTTTAACGTGAGGATGGAGAACGTATTCGTACTTTGGGAGACCATTCTTTACAGCGAAAGCATCACTTTTGCGCTTACCATCATTACACATATTTGTTCCTTCAGGAAAGATAAACAACTGGAGAGGATAGCTTATATCAATGAAATAATTTAGCATACGATCTAAGTAAATATGATCCATATCCCAGCGTCGTTGCAAGAAAAAAAACATGACATTCTGCATGCACCAACCTTGAAAGTAAATAAACTTTTAAGCATCAAACAACATATAAAGTAGTAATTAGAAAAACCTGCTGATGTTGTGCTTTGAAAATCCTTACCGAACCCAACCATATTTTTCAAATCTGCTTTCATAATTATTTTTTCATTAGTCAGTCTACCAGTTCGTAAATGAACCATCCAGTAGAACATCCAATCCAACCGGCATCTATGGTTCATTACAATTAACGAACAATCATTTGGATCAACCTGCTCCCCAGTTATAACAACTTTTGTTCCATAAAACAACTCTAAAATGGTTATGTATTTTTAAAAAATTAAAAAGCTAAATTAATAGACAATTTTGTTTAATGAGTAGAATATAAGATACCATGAAAAAGAGCTTTTTAAACTTTAGTCATAACAGCAATCAAATATTTTCATATATTTGATACTTATCATGACAGTTATGCATGTTAAAAATTTAATTTATTGAAAAATTTTATTTATTTATGGGAAAAATTTATTCTTAAATATAACACTAATCTTTAACAGAATCTTCTCTTATCTTGGACTAAGATTATAATTTCAAATGTAATAAATTATATGCAATTTAAGTCACCACTAAATTTTTGAACTTTTTTTTTTAAAGAGCAGTTGTGCTAACCAAAAGTTATATTTCTAGAAAGGTATCATATTTAGAATAATTTTAACACAAGCAGTTTATAAGTACTTTAACAAATATTTGAAGTTATCCAAATATATATCTATAAATGCATGTAAAAAATTATAAAAAAGTAACTCACAAATATACATATATAGAGTTTGTTTATAAAATCATATAGAAAGAAATGTAAAAACTCTTACCAAACAGCGCCTGCATTCATATTACATGTAATAACATAAAAATAAAACAAATTCAGTTTTACATATACACACATGAAAATCTTGTATATATTTTAGAAAAATCTTATTTACTGGTTAGGGTAGGGAAAATTGGGAAAGGGGAGAACATAAAAAAGGGGACACTCCATATAGCTACTCATTTTTTTAGCCAAACAAAATTTTGCTAACCATTTTTTGTAGCCCTTGACACTTTCTTCAACATGTGTGATTGAAGTTAACTTTAAGTGGCCTAAAAAATCCAGCAGCAACATGGGATTGTCCCAGCATGGGGTTGTCAGTTCCTTCTTGTCCCAGATTTTCCCACCCTCTACTAATTACACATCACAACAATATGCTTACCCCAGGCAAGATCAGCCATAACTTTAAAGTGAAATCCATGTACTTGCGAAACCATTTCTTTTTTATAAATATTAAAGGTAAAAAAGGCCCCATTATAAAAATTGAACCAAAGAATGCAGTTAGAAACAAGTAGATGCAGAAGGTACATCCAAACAAGTAGCTTTTGACAGGAGCAACCATGATCTGTATTTCTCAAATGGAGCTACACACAAAAAAGTTTAAGGGTATGCATTAGTAAAAGAAAACTTGTTATCAGCCTGAAAATGTATATATATAAATATATGTATATATGTGTATATGTATATATATATATATATATATATATATATATATATATATATATATATATATATATATATATATATATATATATATATATATATATTCTGATATGAGTAATGATTGAAACTGTTGATTTACATTTCTGGAAGATATATATAGATAGATAGAAGATGTATATGGAGATACAACATTAGAGTATTAATATTTACAATTAAAAGCAATTGTTCATATTTACAAGTAAACTGCTTAGAAATGAACATGTTTAATTACTTAAACATGTCTTTCATTTTATTGAAATTTTATTTTATTACATTTTATTATGTAGTAGATTCTATTTATACTTAATTTGAACTAAGTACATTTTAAATAAGTTTTGAAAAGGGAACTAAGATCTCTGTGGACAGATTCTGAGACCTGTTCTATTTCTAACGTTAGATAAATTTTTCTGAAGGTTCTAATTTTGTATGGAAAGTAATGCATAAGATTTGAACCAAAGCAACAATTAGATCTCCAAACTACCTCACCAAATGCCTTTAGCATTCAGTCATTTACTTTCATTATCAGTTATTTCAACTCATCATTGTGATTTAGAACCACTTGCATATATTGTAACTAAAGAAGTTTAAATGCAACTTTAGGTGCTAAATTCCAACCTTTTCTATCACTTAACTGGGGGTAAAAGCATTTCTTAAAGTGAACTTGAAATTGTTTTATCTTAGCTTCAGATTCAGAACTCGTGAGCATTTTTTTTTAAACACTAGTTTCTAGGAAACCTTTTTAAATAGCTTTTAGCCTCTTCACTAAAATTATTTTTAAATAATAATACTTGTATTAAGAATTCTGTCTTCATTGTTTTTTCAAGCACATCTCCAATGTTTGTAAAATAAACTATCAATCCTTTCTGAAGTGTAATTTTAATATTTAGATACTATAGATTTGTAAAATTATTAGTTATTTTTGTTATCATTATTGTTTTTTTATCCACATATTTTATTATTGCATAAATGTATTTATTTGTTACTATTTTACATATCAGTTTTTTAAAAAGGTATGGCTCAATGGTATCATATTTTTGTTGACGTGATGTTAGTTTTGTCGGTGTGTGACGTATTTAAATAACAAATATATGCCTAAATTACTCACCTAAGGTATAGAATTAATTTTTTGCACTTTGGATTGGTAAGATATAGGAAGCCTCACTTGTTTCTAGTGCAGCAAATAAAAATTTTCTAGAGCAAATTTAGCGAACACTTTAAAAGTATTTATAGGTTTTTTCCTTTCTATATACGCTACTTTTGTAGATTCATAAAATACTGATAATTTATGAAGTTATACAATTGTATGTTCATAACAAGAACACATATTGAACATCATTTTGACATTTGATTTTGTTTGCATCACAGTTTCAAGATGGACGAAACGGAAAGCAGCCGTTAAATTATTTAATCACACGTGTCCAAAATTGGTAGAAACTACTTTGAAGCCCTCCAGAAAAACCCATTGGAGGGATGATTTTGGTATTATTCCTAATCAAATAAAATGTAAAATTTGAAATCATCTGTAACCGTCCGTGGAAGAAAATTTGATTTGAAGAATTTCTTTGTTTTAAGATAATTTAAAACAATGGTTTAATATCTCATTTGCATTTTTGCAGCATTTTAGGATAAAATAGCAATCAAATACTTAAATAAATACTCAAATAACAATTTTTTTTGCAATAATTTTAGCTTTCCTGGAATTTAAAATATTTAAAAGTCAACAAAAAATTTTTCGGGAAATAGCAAATTCTCTGATACTTTACCTTTAGAATTCGACCTTTATTGAGCAAAATTTTGTTAAAAGTCTCAGAAAAATGCCAAACTCAAAGAAAACTCATGAAGACTGTAGAAAAACAGTTTGTATCTTTTGCTTGAGAAAATGTACAAGAGAGTTGAACAATCAATTGATCAATACAATTGAAACTGCTCCAAATGAAACTTGACATATCAGACTCTAGAGTTCTAAAAGAGATTTGTGACACATGCAGGATTGCTCTTGGAAAGAAGAAAAATGGTGAGAATGTTTCACTTCCTCTTATATTTCATTTCTTCTTTATGTTTGAAACTATAAAAGTCAGACCTTCAACTCGGGAACAGGACTGTGACTGCCTGATTTGTCAAATAGGACATTTGAAGTCTTATGAAAAACATCCACTGGAGACTTCCTCTGAACATTCACAGTCTTCTTCAAACCAAAAAAGATGTTCGTGAAAACATGAGAAAACTAGCAATGAGGGATTCTCTTGTCAGTGAGCAAATTGCAGCTTCAGTTGTTACTGTCAAAGAAGCATCTCCACATGGAACTGTCAAACTTGCACAAAGCAGAGGTGGCCGCCCTTTGTGTCTCACAAAAGGTACATAAATTTATGCTAAAATTACTATTGTGTTATGTACAAGCTTTAAGACTAAGCATTCTTATCCTTAGTTTACTATTTTAAGAAATCACAGACACGTTATCAAAAAGCCCCTTGTAAAAAGAGATATGTTTGTTAGTTATCTCTTATAATAAAATAAAAGATTAGTTAGTGTTTAATGTACCCTTAAATTTGAGATAGGGCAATCTTTGAATAAGTACAAAATTTATTTTGTTACATGATAAAGTACACCAAACTTAACTTACAGCTGAATTTAGTTGAATCAAACATATCAAATAATTATCCAGGTTTAGTGTAGTGTCAAATCAGTAAATGCATATTTTCTTACACATTTAGACCAGCACCTAGCCAAAGATCAAAATTTGTTAATTAGATAGTCAAATGCTTTTTACTACTTATGTTTGTTTATCCATCATAATATCATTATACTTTAAGTGTCTATTTTACTTGTAGCAAACAAATACAACTATATATAAATGTTTTCAACTTTATTTTAGGACCATCAAGTGCCAAAAAACCTTTTGGAGACACCCCACTACTGAAAGCAGAAGATCTGGTGAATGTCCAAGTCAACACTGGTTTGTCCAATTCCTTAATGAATAAATTGGTGTCTACCATAAACCAAGTCACCAAAAGTCACAATGTGGAACCCAACTTTAAAACAAAGTTTATTGAGATTGGAAAGAAGCTGTCTGCTCATTTCACTCAAACTGACATTGAAGTCTGCAATGACAAATCACAGAGAAGGAAGCAATTGGTTGTACACTGCAAAAACCTAGGAGAACTTCTAAATGATGTCCTGCTTCAAAGACAAGTCTATACACAGCACATTGTGAAGCTTGGTCTAGATGGTGGTGGTGGCTTCTTTAAGGTCAGTCTGGGCATTCAAGAGATGGAGCAAGTGTTAGAGTCTAGGTCTCCACCTTGCAAGAAAACCTTGACATCACAAGTAGCTAAAGAAAGTGGAGTGAAGCGTCAACTTCTTGTTGCTGTAGCAGAAGAAGTTCCAGAAAACTACAACAATGTAAAAAAAATTTTGAATCTTATTCATCCTGAGGGTGCCCATTTCCTCATCTCATGTGATTTGAAGTTAGCCAATATTATCTGTGGTTTGCAGTCCCATTCAAGCTCTCACCCATGCACTTGGTGTGAAGTTGACTCAAAGGATTTGTCTGCATGTGGAAGTCCTCGAACATTTGGTTCATTGAGAAAATGCTTCAAAGCATTCCAGGACAATGGTCAGGACTACAAAAGAGCCAAAGATTTTAAGAATGTTGTCCATGAGCCTCTTTTAAGCTTGCCTGACAATGTCCTAGTCTTGGACTTCATTCCACCAATGGAACTCCATCTCTTACTTGGAGTAGTCAACCATCTGTTCAGAGCATTGAAGGAAGAGTGGTTGAAAGCTGATGAGTGGCCTAAGGCTCTTCACATCAAGCCTCAGCCTTTCCGTGGTGGTCAGTTTGCAGAAAATGAGTGTAGAAAACTCCTTAAAAATGTAGATATCCTTCAAAGGCTTGCAGAAGAAGACTGTGCGTTCAACATTTTTGGCATTGTTGATGCACTGAGAAAATTTGATGCAGTGGTGTCTGCCTGCTTTGGAATGACCCTGGAACCTGACTATTATGAAAAACTATCATCATTCCAAGCCTCCTATCTGGCTCTTGACAGAGTAAGTGTTACTCCAAAAGTCCATGCAGTGTTTTACCACTTCAAACACTTCATAGAAAAGAATCAAGACTCCCTTGGAAAATTTAGTGAGCAGGCCATTGAAGCTCTTCACCACAGCTTTAAGTCTTATTGGAGCAGATACAAGAGGCCAGTAGACCATCCAGAATATGGAAAGTGGCTGCAAACTTGTCTCGTGGACTACAACAGCAAGAATATCTAAATTGGGAGTAAAAACTATTTTTTTATTCTGCCAGTAAACTAAGATTTTTTTTTTTTTTTTTTTTTAGAAATGAGTAATTTAAAACTTTCTTCCTTCTTAGAACACACAGAATACTTCTTTTTATTCCTATCAATATTATGGACATGATTGTAGTTTCATGTGTGGTTAAGAATGCTTTGCAATGTAGAATTTAAAAACTAATATTTACTAAAGAATACATCACTTCATGGAAATGTCACAAAGTTTTTTAGCTCTTTACCTTATGTTTTAAGGTGGTATACCCCCTTCAAAATTATCTTGGAAGTGAAATCTTATACTCAAAATTAAAATTAAGCCTATGAAAGATCTTATTAAATGAAATCGATTTATAAAATTACAGGTGGTTATGTTGTCATGACAATCACCTAAAATGGCGGATATAGGAAAATATGCACGTCGCACTGTCAAAAATATCTCAGATTCTAATAGAGTATTCAAAGTAAAACTTGGCCCAATGATAAAAAACAGTTTGATCTATGCAATCTGCCAAAAGTTTTTAAATCTGACTATTAGTTTCCATGTAGCACTACACGGATTATGAAGATTTTTAAATAAGCCAATTTTTAGTGCTGAAACAGCAATATCTCAAACCCTGAAATGTTTTATAATTAACTTTTGGCAGATTGCATACATCATATAAAAACACATCATTGCTGAAAATTTGATTAAAAACTGATTACTAGAAAATCAAATAACTGTGACGGGAGATTGAAAAATAGAAGTTAGCAAAAAAACACTTTAAAAATTAAAAAAGAGAAAAAAATGCAGAAAAATATTTTTAAAATAAACAATGTCTGTAAATTTTAAAGCAAAATGTTTAAAAGCTACCAGCAGCATAAAGAGTTCCTTGTTTTTGCTTTTCCTTATCATTTTTGTTCTTTTTATTGCCCCTGATTGTTTTTCTACGCAACTTAACATCGGATTTATTTTTGTATGACGATTGATACAAGCGTATTTTATTTTCTTTATTGCAGCCATCTATCATAAATGTTCCTGGAATCATATTGAGTTTTTCATAAGTCATCACTGATGCTTTTCTTCCAATATTAAAGTTTGCAATAGCATCATATGTTGCAAATTTCAAATGTAACAATGAACAGAATTTAGTTTTCGGTACTCTTTCCCATATCATCATGTTAAGACTCTCATTTTGGTTCTGAGTTTTTCCATGCATACATTTTGCAAGTAATTCATTAGAGCTAAGTTCTTTATAAATTGGCTTTAGTAACTCAATAATATCATGTGGCAAACCAGGGCCAGGTTTATAGAGAGAAGGTTGATTGGGATGTTTTCGATCAACATTGTGCTGGCACCAACTTTTTTCACCGTTTGGACAATAGGTGTGATAATTATTTTCTTTTGAGGAAGCAACATGAAACAATGAAGCAAGTATAGCACTGCGCATTTCATGAACAGACTGATTTTTGGTTCTTACTGCAATTCCATAATAGTTTTGCAATCTGTCAATTGTTGCATCAGTAAGTCTTCCTTTACCACCTAGACACCTTTCCTTTTTCAATTTTCTTAATCGTGTGCCAACTCTTTTTTGCATATGACCAACACATTCTAATTTTGAAACTATTGTATCACCATACACTCTTTCAACAGATGAAAATGCCTTACTATCTCCGTCACCACAAAATTCAGTATAGCGAAGTTTATATTTTTCAATAGATCGTTCAAAAATTGATTTTGCTCCAGCGACCTCCATACCGGTGGATGGGCCAGTATAGTTGAGGTTACAAAAATGAGTATTTTTTAGCTTTTATATGCATCAGGGTCTGTATTTTTTTTCTTTAGAATTAAAAAACATTGTTTGCAATATTTGGATAATACTTCACAATCCAAAACTTTTCCTGTAATCATTGATATTGCAGTATAAACACCGTTGTATGAGGAAAAACCTCGACGTTGCCAAGTACCATCACAAGAAACACTGGTATTTATTAAATTGAATTCATCAGTAGTATGTTGGGATGCTTTTATAATTTCAAGTGCAGCATCAGACATGGTTTCTACTGCAATTGCTTCAACTTCAATAGCAATTTTTCGAACAATTTTAATGTAAGTGTTTTTAGTCATTGGCGGTGGAAGATCCATAAGATAACAGAATCTTTTAAGGCCAGTATGGCCTTGTCCACATGAACGCATTGCATAAACTGACCTTTGGTTAATATCAAAGGCTCTACAACTTCCAGAACCACACTTCTTGGATGTAAAAAATTCATGATTGAATCCACATTTACAAAATATAATCAATGAGCTGGAAAGTCCAAATTTTTTTTTTGCATTTTCAGCTAAATTAAGTCGACAAGTTTTACATTCTGGACAACATAACAACTGAACAACAATGGCTAATAAAGTGCTATCAATAATTCTGTATCCACATATGTTTTTTTTATTAGAACTTGCAAAAGTATTAATAGGGTTTACCTTCGAATTAGATACATTTATTGAGCTCTGTGAATCTGTTAGTAGAAGACTAGTATTTGCTGAATTTTTTTTATTTAAAGTATATTGATTTCCATGAAATCTTTTTTTCTTTTTGTATTGAGTAGCAAATTTCACACGTTCTCTACCCATTAAAAGTATAAGGTTTAAATTATATAAACATAAACAGATACCTAGATATATATATAACTTTTAAGATGGCAATTCGTTTTAAAGAAACTTCTGGAAGAAATTTATGAGAAATCCAGTTATTGCTTTTAATCTTACAGATGTTTTGATTAATGGAAAATAGAAATAAATTATAAACTCATTTCAACAAGCTTTTTCTCAGTATCAAAAGTTATATTTGGGGAGAATTTCTTGGCCAAGTAAAAATTTAACCGTTGCTATGGAGGTTGTCAAGGGCGCTTTAAAAAGTAAGGTTTAGTAAAGTTTGTTTTCCTCAAGTTACATACTGAATTTTAAAAAATGGTTTTCAGAATATGATTCTATGATAAATTTTAGATTAAATAAAACAACAAAAATTTTTTTGAAAAATTTGATATTTCTGAGGGGTATACCACCTTAATCTAGTTATGTACACATATGATAATATTTATGTTTAAATATAAACTTTCAAATTTGAATGCTCTAGAAAATCAAAATAAACAGAATGCTCTCATTTTCTCTCTATTATGTAGGATGTAATTTTCAAATCAAATTTTCTTCCAAGGACGGTTACAGATGATTTCAAATTTTACATTTTTGTGATCAGGATTATTACAAAAATCATCCCTCAAAAGGGTTTTTCTGGAGGGCTTCAAAGTAGTTTCTACCAATTTTAGACACGTGTGTAATATCAAGGACCAGATTAATAACTCGGGTTAAGGGTTGTTGCAAATATTTTTTTCCCGACAAAATGCCGAAATGGCTGTTAAAATGCCCAACTATTTAACAACTTTTATTTTCATTTAAAGATTATTTGTACACCTGCAGAAAAATATCAATGTAAGAAAAATCCGTTTTTGAAAAAACGTATCTACCTTCAAGAGATCTTTTCTATCTTTAAGATAAAAGTGTTAGGTTGAAGGCGAACGTTTTTCGTTTTTTTTTTCAACAAAATTTTACGCGAGTTCATATAAATCTCTCTACTTTTATGAGAAACCACAACAAAAGTTCAATAAAAGCAAGAAGACCGAGTTTAATTGGATTAAACCAAAGAAAGTATACCTGGTTTGAAGAGGCAAGCTTGAAATGCAATAAAAATTACTTTTAATGTCGTAATGTGCAAAGTTAACTCGAGAATAACTCTTATTTCTCTTGAAAATCAAAACTTTTGGCATTAATTTTTTTTTTTTTTTTTTTTTTTTTTTTTTCAATGCCATTATGCTGAAAATATCCCAAATTTTCGAATTTCGTTATACCATACAATAACATAGCTAGAAAGTTTGGTACCGAAAGCAAAATTCTTAAAATAGAGACTATTTCTTAAGATAGAACTAAATTATTACAAAAACTGTTTTCTTCCGGAATTCATCGCTGTAAATTTACATATTAAATATTAAGTCCAATTTCTTAGCCTCAGAGCTTTCAATGGCATATAAAAAGATCATTCAGCCACAATTGTCCCATTATTTTTCTTCTATATTCTTTTAATAATTTTAACCTGCTTTATGATTTTTCAACAGAAGCAATTGTTACAGGAAAAGTGAAGAACAATATAAAAACAAAAAGTACATCCGATATATCAGTTTCTAACCAATTATATTTGTTTATTACTAAGTTAGCAAAATCTTTTACACTTTATAGTTTTTTTAATTTTGTCTTTTAAAACCGCATGAACAAGTTACCATGGAAACTATTTTTTTAAAAAAAGTAAAATACTTTTTTTGTTTTTTTTCACTTTTGTTAAAAAATATCTTTTTAAGCCTGATGACCCTTTTGGATCCAAAAATCCAAAATAGTTTTTAACTTCTACAAGCTTTTAAATCTTTTATGTAATTGGTATGAAATAGTATCTATGACAACATTTAACATTCTAATTTTAAACATCTTTTCTTAATGAAAATTTTCATTAAAATCGTGCTTCACTTTAGACTGTCGTTTTTCTTGAAACTCAGGAACAACATTCCATCTTCAAGCAATTTCTGCTGCATCATTTTATTAGAATAAATTTAGGCCTAGTTTCTGAAACTATACCATAAGCCTGGTTCAAAATAGTTTTTTAGCGTCTTAAAATTTTTAAAGATACTAACAAAATACTGCTTATTGACTGCCTTTAAAAGGGTCTCAATCCTGAGACATTTGATCATCATATGAATTCATTTGGTCTGGGCTAAAAGAGACCAGTCATATGTATAGTCACAGATGGAGAAACTGTAATGAATAAGATTTGTAATTTGTTGAATACTGAGCATCAACTATGTATTAAACCTCCCTTTTTTGTTGTGTTGTCAACTTAGTGATAACTCAATTAATTCTTTGTGTTATTTTGTGAAGTTATTACTGTAGGAATGCAAAGTAATATGCATTTTTGCTTTTATTTGATGCTACAGTATTTATCTGTATATAAGACACCCAAAAAGTTCAAAAAGTATACGATTATATATATATATATATATATATATATATATATATATATATATATATATATATATATATATATATATATATATATATATACTATTATGAATTATGGAAATATTATTTCATTATTCCCGGCTTTAAGGTTTAACTTAATCCTGTTCGGTTCAATCACCAACCAAATTCAAGTACCATGCGCATTCTATGATGTTTTTTGAATTGCCACAAAATTAAGTTTTATTTCTTGCTAACTTTAAAATAATGTTAAACAAACGCTTTGTATTCTTTTTCCAAAAGGTCTCATTTTCTCCGAAAGGTCTCATTTTGACAAATACACTCTTCTGAGCATTTGTCTATTGTCTTATTTTCTTGCAAAATTTTATGTTACCGTCAACCGGGGTAACTTTGATCAGTTTCGGCAGTTTTTCTTAAACATCTCTGAATCTTATTAATTTTTATACAGTTTTCTCTTGTGCTAATAACATTACAGGTCTTGGCTATAAGCCTCTATATTTATTTTTTTAATTTTTTTATTACAAATATTTATTTTTAAACGCCGAAAAGTGACCAATGTTACCCCAGGTTTTGGGTTAACATTGGTCATTTATTATTTATCATGTTTGATCAATAATAATACCCCTGCTATGAAGTAATATTGGTCACTTTTTGGAGTTTTAAAAAATCATCAGTCCTTAAACACTTAGAGAAACTTGAAATAAACATTTAAATGAACAAAAAATTTTGCAACTAACTTCCTGTTATTGTACAAAAGTCATTAAAAGTCATTTTCTAGTAGGTCATTATCGTCATCTGAGGATGATGACGCTTGTTCAACTTTTGCCCTTTTCTTGTTATTTTTGGTGTTATTGTTATTCTTTGATGTGGTAGGAGTTGTGTCATTCACCAGATCTTGCGGTGTTATCGCTTTGCCATTTTGTTGCAATTCATTGAAGTAAAGGTTGACATTCAATGGATAGATCTCGGTACGTCCTGGTTTCACATTGTCTGCCAATCTCTGGGTCAAATTGTTTTGTTTTATAAAAGATTTGAACCAGTCGTCACCGGGAACGTTGTTTTTGAACCGTGAATCATGGACACCGGATCAATCCAAGTAATCTTTTACTAAAAGTTTCATATCTATTGAAGTCAATGGAATTTTCCAGTGGGAGAGGGTGTTGATCAAAGTTACAAGATGAGTTTGTCTCATTACTCAGACGCAACGGTGTCCCTACCTTATTCGAATGTCGATTTTTACACTTGTTCTGTAGTGTACCCAACGGAATTCCAAACTTTAGACTAGCCTTTTGCACGCTCATACTTCCAGTTAAACATTCTTTCATAGAATTGGACAACGTTTCTTGACAGTATGTAGTTGCATTTGCTCTTGAACCAGGCTTTCGCTTATATTTCCTCGGCCTTTTCACCGGCTAAGAATCCAAATGGTTCAATAAATGTAACTAAATATATTCACAAAAACTATTGATATATCAAAGTTATTGAATAAATTATTGAATAAATTGCTGATATAAATTGTTGGTATCTGTAACAAAATGAAAACATATTTTATCTATGTTAAATTTTAGGAATTTAAAAAAATCAATAATTGACCAAAGTCATCCCGGCGACCAAAGTTACCCCGATTGACGGTACCAACCCTTGAATTTGATGTTTTGTAAGAATGAGTTTTCAACTTATTGGAAAAACTTTCCCAATTACGTTTACAAAAACACCATTACGCTTACTATTGATTTTTTTGAGCGAAAAATGACCAACATGATTTACAGCAATCTGCATCCAGAATTTTTGAATAGTGAAATTAAGAACGAAGAGCAGAACCAGATTTATTAATGCATGTGAAAAACTGAGCAGAAAATTAACTATTATTGTGCGTAGGATCTCTGGCAAATGGTTCTTGTGGTATTTTTATTTCATTATAGAGAGCCAGCCATGCTTTTTTAATTTGATATCCTGTTCCAAATTCTGAATCCCATTCAGAAAAATATTTGCAAAACGTCAGAAACCATGAAACAAGGACACGTGACATGGAGGTTACCTGGAATTCTGGATCAATGATGTTAGGGGCAGAAGTGATAGATATACTTGGAAGAAGTGATAGATACATACTTGGAAGTACTTAGAAATCGAGACGTTGATGATAGTTTCAAAGTAATAGTCAACTTTAAAGAAGGGTTTTTTATGCAAGAGCTTTAGTTGTTCTGAAACAAAATTTTTTTTGCTTGTCAGAATCAATTAATTTGAGATTATCAGCTCGAAGAATCATTGTTACTTTTCTTAATAAAATAGTTCACATGAAGATAACTTTTATAATCTAAACTACAGCATCAAAGGAATGTGAGAAGTAGAGGAAATTGTTTGGTTTCAAACAATTTGACCTGATAGACAATAATCCAATTTTTAAAATCAAAAAAAGTGAACACAACGTACATTTAAACAATCATAGCTGTGTAAATTCCCTTGAAAAGATGACTTAGGTGTTGGTAAACAAGAAGGAATGTTAAAATTACGATGCTGCTCAACATTCTCTCCCCTCATTTTTTATGATTATGATTAAGATTCTTACATTGATCAAAGAATCGTATAAAAGCATAGATCTCAAAATCAAAGTAATTGTTTTAGTTCAAAGTTAAACGCGGAAAATATACAACCAATCACTAATATTCACGATCTTGAGTAAATTAAAGTCACGGTTGATTTTATTTTCAAAACTAAAAAATTGTCGTCCGGTTTTTACTATAAAGTAATTTTATTAATTCTTTTGAATGTAATCAGACTAACGAACTGTAAAACGTGTTTTTCTTGTAAAACATGTGATTCTTATTAAACATATTTTTGTAACAAAATTTTTTTCTTTTTAAACTTATTTTGAACCTTTTTATATACATTTTTATATATAAGTCTAAAAAAAAAAGGTTCAAAGAAATATATTTCTTAAAAATGTAGAATTAATAATTTTAACAACATAAAGTTTTGTTTAAAGTGTTGTTGTGCTGCTTAAAGCCACTGATCTCAAAATATAACATGTTATATTTTGAGATCAGTGGCTTTAAGCACATTGTTTGTCTCGACCATTCCTGACAAATGTTCCTACATAAAAACTACTACTACTACTACTACTAAACTAATCGTTTAACAGTTAGGTTATACAGAATATTTATAATACTTCTATAGACAAGTGTACAATATTTTGGAGGAAGAAATTGCGATGAAGAAAGGCGAGGGACCATGCACACAACAGATTGAAGTTATGTTACAAAAACTGAAAGTTCAGCAACGACCATGAAATGGTTCCGAGAAAAAATTTACCATGAATAGTAAATATTAAAACATCAAGATAATCTTTGAAAATGTTGTCCTCCACAGATAGTTAGTCCATAAATTCAGTTTCAAGCACTCGATTCAAAAACACTCTTAAATAGTATAGAAATTTAAGGGTGAGCTACTTTATCTGGAAAATTAGTAGAATCACTCACTTCGACTGCAGTACAACAAATTAAATTCTAATGATTCATCTTAGTTAATATAAACAGGGATTAAAATGGTACTTGGAAAAGATTATGCAAACAAAACCTTTGAATATTTTTACTAATGCTTTTTAAAAATTTCTCACAAAGCTTCATAACCATGAAAAAAGCTATAAAAAAAGAAAAAAGATGACATTCAAAGCTCAATCTTCGTTTTACCAGCTCCTTTACCTGGGAAATTCATATTCTCAAATGATACACTCTCACATGTATCTAACGATACTAAATAGTCCTTAATCTCAAATGCTTGACTACCATCCTCTAACTGCAACAAAACACGATTATCTGATACAACATATCTACAAAAAAATAAGATTCAAAATTATAGCAAATGAAAGTAAATTTAAGATTTAAAAAAAATCTATTACCATTAACATGTACTAACCTCTGGACTTGAATTTGATTATTTCTTAAACTGGTTTGCCACAAAGCAGAAACAGTTTCTGTGTCTCTACGAGTAGGATTACCAGCAACATTTACAAAGATCATTAAAGGTTGTCCTTTCTTTGATGCTTTTAAAATCTCTTCCTGACTACCACCAGATTTAAAAATTTCTTCCATATTTATTTTAGGTCTTGGCTTTAGACGAGGATCATCTTCATCAGGCTCATTATCCTCTTCATCATTCTCCTGACAAAAAAAAAAAAACTTACATAATCTTTAAATTTTATTTACTATTAATACAACCTTAATGTTATGAGAATTCAAAATGGTGCGATAAAATACACTGTCTCAGTTCTATGTTTGCACAAAAAACTTTGATTTGGCATATTTCAATTTTATTCATCTATCACATTTAAAAAAAAAAGTCACATTAGAATAAATATGTCAATTAACATTAAATCTGAAAAAAATCGGTGTCTCATTTCATAAAAAAGTACTTGTAACTTATAACACAAAAATCATAAAATTTTAATGTTTTTTAGTTTGAATACTTTGTTATTGATCTTTTACATTCAACAACTTTATAAATTCTTGTTATTTCCAACAAATTTTGCAGAACTTTAGTTTCCATATTTTCCCAACACTCAGAAATAGCTATTTATAATGCATCTAAACTACCATATTGATAATCTGCATAAATTCATCTCACAATGATGTCCCACACATTTTCCTCAGGAGTCAAATTAGGATTTTGAGCTGGTCAATATAATTTTCTTTGCTTCAAACCATGCTATTGCCTCCATACTAACAAGGATTCTAGCATTGTCTTGTTGGAAAACAAATCTTTTATTGCAGAACTTATTCTTAAATGTTGACCTTAACAGCTGTATGTAGCCTTATCTATTTATTTTGCATGATGTAAAAACTAAATTCAGCTTTCAGTTGTACATAACAATGCAGACCATTAACGAACCACCTCCAAAAATTCTAATTGAAACATATTGTGGTTCTTTACTCAAATCATGCCAATACCCATCCAATCCATCATGACCATCTAAGTTAAATTTCTTTTCATTCAACAAGATTATCTAAAAAATTTTTATTAAACATTTTTCATATTAATACTAAATTTATAATACTCTGGTAAATTTCATATTATCAAATTACCTAATTCTATTCACAAACCATATATTCTAGCAAACATCTTGTAGTTTTTCTTATGAATGGGTTTCAAATTTGATGTCTTATTTATTTTAGCTTAAACAATGTTTAAACTTTCATGAATTAACTAATTTAATTGGTCAGTAATTTACCAAAAAATGTCGCTGTTTAGGCGTTTAATGCGAGTCTTGTTTGCCTGATGCTTTTGTGTGTGTGCGGGTTGTATGCGTGGTGACGATGCGAAAGTAACATTAAGTAACAAAAATAACGAAGAATCATCTAATTGTTTCTCTACTAACATTAAGCATTAATTTTGACTTAACTTGGGACAAAGATTTAGCTAAATTTGAAGCCAACCTTACAACCTGACGCTTCTCTCAGAGTTAGTTTTGATTTGGCTTCTGTATATTTTTACCATATTCAGAGGGATTTTTCAAGAAACTTCTAAGAAGCTTGATCTATTGTCTCCTAACAATTTTCAAAATTTGAGAGTTTTTCTTCTTTTAAAAGCTAAAATTTTGCTATTTATTAGAGCCATTTCACAAGGCATTTTAAATAATCACTATAAGTCACTTTATCATATTGACATGTGTAAAAAAAGAAAGCTTTTAAAAAACTAATAATGGAATTTTTTTGTAAAATTGTAAGAATTACCAAACAATTCAATGGTTCATAACTATTCTTTTATGACACTCATTAATGATGTGTAAGTGGATATTTCTAATTAATACTGAAATATCAAAAATTAGAAATGATCTGTGTGCCTATAGAACTGAGACAAAGTGTAATTAAGAATACTTAAAAAAATAAGTTGATTACACTAAAAGAAGCTAAAATACTTAAAAATATATATATTGATTACACTAAAAGAAATTTTCCTATGCACTTTGTAAGAAATTTACAAGATTTTCAAATTTACAAAATAGGCAAAAAATTTAATTTTTAGGAAGGTGAAATGATGTAAGTAATCATGTAAGAATTAATCAAAAAATTTTTAATGACTTTTGATAGGTTTAACTGAATCTATTAAAAATAAAGATCAATTATTGAGCTCATTTAGAGGGTAGATTAATATTTGCTTATACATTTATTAAAATCAGTTTTGATAATTATACAAACAACTATTCACCTAATGTCTTATTGTTTTGCAATCAGACTGTTGCTAACTTTATTTGTAACTATCAGTCAAATTGGGACCTTGAAACACAATTATGAGGTTCAAAATTTACAGTTTGTCATGTGATTTCTCAATACGTGAAGATTGTGCATCTCCAAGTATAAGCTAAGTAAGTTAAATTCTTGTGAGAGAAAATTCATAACGAAGATTGACCATGCAGCAAAATCCTGTGTGAAGCTGTGCAATCAAATCTTGGTCAACCATGCATAACTCAAAATGATGAATCTGAAAGATGATTTTGCATAGAAGATTTTGCATAGAAAAGAATTTTCCATAATTAATAATGAAACTAGGACTTCTAAATTCTTTTTTCCTCATTTTAAGACAATCAACCATACTAATAGACCTTAACTAACTACTGTTGAATAGTTGAAATTTAAAGATTCTTGTTAAAAACAAAGATTACTCATAACTCTCAACAGTTCCTTATATATGTACATTTGAACATAAAATTTGTCATTTTGAATTTTGTGATTGGCTTTAAAATTTGAAATAGAGAATATATAATGGTAAAAAACTGGTATCTGAATATTTTGGAGAGTGAAATTTAAAAAAAAAATTTTATCATTTAAATGTCTTAAAAATTTGTTTAAAATTTGAGATGATAACCAACATAAATTGTTTATTTACAAGCCAAAAAACTCTACTTAAAGATCTGTGGGTTACATAACTTTAATTTGCATACCATCTTTATTTTAAACAACATCCTCTATCATCCCTACTGCCAAATCTTATTATACTCACAGGGTACAAAGTTGATTGACTCATATCATTACAAATTTTGAAAAGTTTTGAAAATAGAGCTCATAGATTTTCTGTAAATAATCACAGCCAGAAAGAAATTGTTAAAAAATGAGATATTTTTGAACATTCTTTATTAGGGTTACCTTTTAAATATACTATACAAAATATGGGTGCCCATTTTTAGAATAAACCCCAAAATTTAGGATAAATGGAAACCATAAAATATATGGTATTTAAAATGCATCATTATTTCATCAGTCTTTTTTTAAAAAAATTAGTTGTTTTTTCCAATAAGGGGATTAGGAAGCAGCTTAACAACTAATTTATTGTCTCTACTTAAGTAGTTAGGGTTTTGAAGGACTTACTTTTAGGGTTGGGAGAACTAAAATTATATCAGAAGTACTTTATCTTCATCATTATTTGACCTAAATAATATTATAGTATTTTCTTCTCTAATATCATCCCATGAAATACTTTTTCCTGTGGAAATCTTAACTTATTTTGTCTTGTTATAAAGCCCCAGGTTTCTTAACTAAAAAAGAATGAGGATAAAAAGTTCTGAGATGATGGAAAGCTGAGTTAGAAAGGTAGAAACTGCTTTGTATTTTAGACAACTGTTATGAGCCCGCAACAAGATACAATATTAAATATTAGGCTTTAATCAAATATATAAAGTCACTACAATAACAACAACAAAGTAAGTTAAAAACGCAAGGAATAAACATAATTAATAAATACAGTTCACTGAAGCGTTAATCCATAAAGAAAGGGAAATGACGTCTTTAGATCAGAGCTTTTAATATACAACAACAACAAAATAATTTAATGTTATTTTTTAAAAAAGTCAACTCCTGTGTCTCAGAAAGCTTCTCTTAGATTTGCTTTTCAAAACTCTTTTATTACCTACTATTTAGAAAAAAAAGACTCAAAGTTTTCAATTGTATATAATAAGTATTGAAGTTTTTGATTTTCAACAAAAAATTGCAAGTAATAACAAACTTCTTTTAAGGTAAATCAAATTTTTAAAAGTTTCTTAAAATAGAACTCTTTATGTATTTAAAACAGCAAAGCATTTGGTGTTTATTTTCATTAATTATTAATTTGTTATTTAAAATTTTACATTGCTGTGCAATATCTTGAAAGGTTGAAACTAAATAACATAAAAATTGCAAGCTACTGAAAATTTTTTCTGCAATATTATTATATGTCTAAATATCTTTAAAGATCAAAAAATTTTCTAAAAATATAATTTTTAAGTGACAAATCTATATCAAACTTTTCCAAAAGATGATATTTAGACTTTTTAAAAGTCGGCCTTTTTGAAAAACAAAGCTTTGAAAAAGCTAAACATTTCTTAAAAAATGACACTTAGACTTTTGAAATGTCTGACATTTTGAAGAACGCAGCATTAAAAAAACTTTTTTTTTTAAACCACATTCAGACTTGAAAAAATCTAAATTCGTAAAGATCAAATTATATAAAGGTTTGTCGTTTTTCAAAAATTTAAAATTTGAATTCGAAAAAGTTTTTCAAAAAATTAATAGTTTTCAGAGCTTTTCCAACTCTGATGGAGACATACTTGTTTTGAAATGTTATCAATAGTTTTCTGTTAAGCGGATAGATTCTATTTAAAGCAAAAAATAATTACCTACAATACTATTGTGAACAACAAGAATGTCCTAAAGAAGAGTCCCTAAATAACCCAACTTATATTAACACCTAGAGATTTTTAAAGATTCAACCTTACCATCAAGTTGTCGAAAAGTGGACAAGAGAGTGAAAAAGAGACACTTAAAAAAGAATTTTGTAAAATTAAATTTTTCACTTTCAAGCATGAAAGTTTCACATATTCATTTCAGGAACTGGTTAAATTCTTGAGCTGAAACTTTGGAATTAACCAAACTTAATCATACCCAATAAAACTGTTAAAAAATTGCTACAAACCATTTTTTATGGTGCCATGGTCTAGTTGTAAATCACCTTATATTGTGTAAATTAAAATATTACATATTCATATATGGAAAAATGTTTACTTTTTTTGTATTATAGAGAGAAATAAGGTTTTTAATAAAATAGGCGAATAAAAGGCAAGTTAAACATTTCACTTACATTCCATTGATCAAAAAGCTTTTCAACGTCAACATCATTATAGTCAATTACCTTTTTTCCAATTTTATTCGAATTCTTTTTATTATTTTTAGTACACACTACTACAAAAATGATATTGCATAACAAAAAAACCTCAAAAAGAAACTTTGTACGATGAGAGCTTAACATTCGCGCCATTTTGATATTTGTTATCCTCTAATTACGGACCTTTAGAAATTACATTTAATCATGGGCAAAACAAGAGAATCTGTCTGTCAAAGAGTCTGTCAAGAGAATATTTTTAATAAGCATCTGAGTATCGTTATAGAAATATCGAAACTTACCGATATTTTTTACGATAATGAGTTTCGACATGATTTGGTATGATCCGATATGTTTCGATATCATTTCAACAAAATATCGTTTGGGTTTCGATATGTACGATATCATTATCGCTTTTAGCGATAAATATTGCAATATATTTTCTTAATTTAATAATTAAAATATTGATAAAAATTAAAAATCGCCAATATTTTAACGCCATTTTTTTAGATTAAGTTGTTAGAAACGGCTTAGGCGGTTAGGAGGACAATTCAACTTTTATTTTTTTAAAATAAAAACAAAAGCATTCCAAAAAAAACTTTTTAAAAAAGAAAGTTTTTTTTCTTTAAATAGTTATAGCAGTTGTGTTTAATTCAATAAAAATTCAGGAAAGTTCACTTTTTTAATAACAAAAAATACTTATTTTGTAATTAAAATGTTGTCGCTAATTGTAACGAATGGAAACTTTCGGCCGAAACCAAATCCGAAATTTCTGCTTAAACAACCTTTTACTTTTCCTATTTCGGCCGAAATTTTGGTTCAAACCACTACACAGTGGGCCAGAATTCACTTTTACTGGACAAAACTAATAACTCGTTATATAAAAAAGATTTAAGAGCCATTTTTGCACTGTTTACTAATTTGAGGATTGCGGTTTAAACGGTGAAGTTAGTTTAAATACTTGCTTGTAATGGATACCTATATTGCTTAGCAGTATTTTATTTACCAAAATTATTATTAACTGGAGAATAGTTAAAACTTTTAAAATATTTATCGTATTACCTCCATAATTATCAGATTAAGTATTTTCATACAACGAATGTAGTGCCACTGTTGAAGCTTTTATTTGGTTGGTGGTTTTAAAAGGTGGTTTTAAAAGTTGTATCACTTCTGGATCGAATGGTTTCTTTTTGCTTGAACTTTTATTTCTATAACTACTGATAAGTGGAACTGAGGATCAAAGATGCCTTCTTAAAACATCCATGTTAGTTTTTTTTTCGTAAACGTTTGCTTGAAAAATGCTCTCGAAATTTCTTAAAATCATTGTTGCGTGATTCTTGAGCTTCTTCAGAAAGCAATCCAGTAAGTTATGAAAATTGTTGTATCACTTTATCTCCATGTGATAAAATACGATGTAAACTTTGTGGCATAATACCATGAATGCAGTTCTACATATATATTTGCAACATTTACAGAATACACTTGGAAAGCATCTGAATTGATTTGCAATCCTGAGGATAATGTTTGTCACACAGCATAAATCATTTTCATTAAGCATAAATCTAATCTAGTAATGCTAGATACTATTTGAGCATTTTTAAAAACCTTCTCCCAGTATTTCTATCATTCGATGTACCTGAACCACCCAACTTAGGGACATCAATAACAACTCCAAGTTTTTCTTTTATTTGTTCTTGTATTGTTTTCTTTTTTAATTTAATAGAAATCTTGTCCTTGTCTTAGTTCTTGTTGTTCTCTTCGAAACGAACTTTAGAGCTTTTGCATATATGCCACCTTCGTCGAAGTTGCTTCATGAAAGTAGATAAGTTATTATTTGCAGTTAGTTCATGCCATTTACAACTGCATCCAAAATATTAGGATCAGTTAGCTTCAAGTTTTCTTGTATTACATATGAATAAATATCAATATATTTCATGTTTTAACTACACTATCTTAAAATATAAATGACATTTACACATTTACAAAATATTATAAATAGGTATTTTAAGATGCATAGTTATTAAAATAAGTCTTTAACACTAATCTAGTCTCACTGAGACCCAATTATTACATAGCTATTTTGAATAAAATGCATATAATGTTTTTGCCACATAAAATTGGATACATCATTTAACTTGTAAAAATTATTAATCATGCAGACATCTGCGGATAATAAATCAAATTTACAGTGGAGAAAATAGAATTAACCTCACCATGTACTGATCCAATATTTTGTAAATCTGTAAACAAGTTTGTGCGGTACATCTTCTGTATCCACACACGTATAATTATTGTTACAAACAACAACTTTTTAGATTGTAATATAGCATAATTAAATTGCGGTACATTTGATAAAACCATAAAATTTATAATACTTGATATTTGCGGTAACAAATAGAATTAGCCTCATCAATAATTATTTTCAGTTTACTTGTATATTTTGATCTGGTGATACGCATTTGTGAGTTAGTTTTTTATTATTATTTGTAAGTTAAACAAAGACTGTGAAATCAGTGCTCATAAAGTTTTTAACATTTGGTTTTTGATACGTTAATTTGAAATGGGACGTGGTAAGCGTTTAACGAATGAAGATTTAGTAGTAATCAAAGCATACAAAGATACAAGCTTATCTAATCGGGAAATTGCAAAGAAAATTAAAAGATCTCCAAAAGTGGTTAACAATTACTTCAAGATTGGCGTTAATTATGGAGCTTATAAGGGAAATGGTGGCAAACGTAAAATTGATAATTGTACTAAATGAGTTATTGTACGTGGTGCTGCTGCTCAGCACATGACTGCATCTCAAATTCGTGCTAATTTACAATTACCTGTATCTGTTCAACGTGTGAGACAAATCTTACATGAAGATCCAAACACAGTTCGGAAAAAGCGTAAACCAAAACCAAAACTTACTGCTCGTCATAAAAAAGTTAGATTACAATTTGCGAAAGAACACATGTCTTGGCAAGAAGAGTGGCATCAAGTTCTCTTTAGTGATGAAAAAAAGTTCAATCTTGATGGTCCTGATGGCTAACAATATTACTCGCACGATCTTCGAAAAGAGAAAGAAACTCGGATGAGTCGTAACTTTGGGGGTGGAAATGTTATGGTTTGGGGGGCTTTTTCCTTTGCTGGAAAACTTCCACTGGCATGGATTTCAACAAAAATGAATTCACAGGACTACATTGACTTATTAGAAATAAGTTTACTTGAACATGGTGAGGAATTGATGTTTGAAAATTTCACTTTCCAACAAGATAATGCTACTATCCATAATTCAAAGGTTGTAAAAGCTTGGATTAGAGAAAAAAATATTCACGTAAAGGAATGGCCCGCACGTAGTCCAGATATTAACCCAATTGAAAATCTATAGGGAATACTTTCTAGAAAGGTTTATGAAAATGGTAAGCAATTTGAATGTACCTTGGAGCTGAAAACTCATATCAGAGAAGCTTGGAATAAAATATCTATAGAAACTATCCAAAATCTTGTGACTAGTATGTCAAACCGCATATTTGAAGTCATTAAAAATTCAGGAAGCAATACTAAATACTAAATGAGCGTAAAAACAAAATATTTTCTTTATTTTTTGTATATAACGTTTATGAGGCTAATTCAATTTTCTCCACAAATTGAATACTTTTAATTTTTTTCCATTTGTAATTAATTAAACATACCAATTTATAAACTTTTTAGTTGTAGTAGAAGTAATAAGAAATAAAGTAGATTTAATAATTGTTTCACTGCAATTTTTGTTAAATTAGAACAAAAAATAAAGGTGAGGCTAATTGTATTTTCTCTGCAGTATATTGATAATGTACATATTGGACAACGTACTTCATGTCTCAAAATACTGGACCATCTTGGACCGCAAAACTATTCAATTTTATGAGTGAAATTTTGACTTAAAAAAGTACTTTAAATACGCCATCATTTGAAATCACTTTATTTGACATAATTTGCGTGCAAAACAGTGTTGCATTAGCTCATTTGAAAGACAATACTTGAACTATGCAATAAAAAGAGAGGTTTAACAATTATTAATTATTTTATGCTTATTAGTGACACAAAAAACATCAAACTTGAAAAAATATTTTGAAAAAAAATAATCAGAAAAAACTTTTTTATCAACAGCTTCAAATGCAAACGGCATGATAATTATACAAAAATATACACATTTTATAAAAGCTGGATGTTTAATCTATAAAATGGTATGCAATAATGTCATTTTTGAGAATGTTTTTTATTTTTGTCCGCCACCTGGCCCACTGTGCACTGCCAAAATGAACCGAAACTTTCATTTGGTTTGTTTTAGTTTAGAAGGCTTGTTTTTTTTATTTAGTATGGGATCATGATGATTTCCTAATTATATTGATGTTTTAATCGTTTGTGTGTAAATCAATTTTCAATTACAACATTGTGGTAACTTTAATTGAAGTCACCTGACATAATTGATTCAAGTTTCTATTCTCAAATCAATCTTTAAGCGAACTTTAAATTTTAAAATTTTTTCACATAATCTTCTTTTAATTAAATGATGTTGCTTACTGATCGTTTAATTGCCTGATATCCAATAGGTCAGTACAAAAACAAAGCTATTTTATTATTTCAAATATTTATTTGTTCAAGCAAATTTGAATGCCAAATAAATGTCATAGTAATTGGGTTTTTGAATATTATTGTTATTAGTATCAAACATATTATCAGTCTATCTATATCTATATATCTAGGGGAAAGGTACCTATGATGGCATAGCGCCTATGATGGCATACTGGTCATATTTCCATAAATATTAGTTTTGGTGTATAAGTGATAAGACCAACACGTGTATATTAGTAATTCATTACTTCTGGTGAAAATTCGTCCTTCTGTCGTAAATAATGCTTTTTAATCAACAAACATAAATTTTCGCATGTGGTGTTATAGTTTTTATGCTCTCATATATTTAGGATTACGATTTTATTATATATTATACAGAAGTGAAATTTTCATGCATTTCATCTGCAGGCTTTGTACATTTATTAGAATACTTCTTTTAATGCTATGTGTAGAATAAGGTAGAAACAGCTTGTTTTAATAAATATATTGTGACTCTATCCTATGATGGTATACCGAGGAGCTACCATCATAGGAAAGTCTGCAAAATGAGTTGAAAAAAATCCCTGAAATAAATTTTAATGCGCATAAAAGGTGATCAGACTAAGAACAAAAATGAAATACAAAAGTTTGAGAAACCAACACATTTGGAAATGAGATCTCCCCCATCAGAAGCTTCCATATGCATTGGATCTTCTGTTTCAACGAAAGGATAAGATCTAGTATACAAAAGTTGTGTCCGGTGCCTTTAGCACCCTCTAAAATTGAATTGAAAACGTGGAAAAACTGGACCTCTGAATACCACACCGGATATCCAAGAATTAAAAGATAAGGCAAAAGAAAAACATAACAAAGAAAAAGGAAAAATTTGTTAGAAAAACAAAAAGAAAGACAACTGTTGAAGAAAAATTCTGTAGTGAAGAGATTAAAAGAAGTAATAATAAAATAAATTTCGAACCTGATACAGCATTTTTGTATTGTTATGAACTTTATTCGCTGTCTTGCTCTAAAGAACCATGGATTTGTTGTCAAAAATGCGGATCTTAGTGTCATTGTTTATCTGCAAGTAAAAAATATCGTAATGAATCGATAAGTATCGTTATCGTTTTTACGATATGAGTTATGATATTTATCGTAACTGAACGATAAATATCGCAATGAATCGATAACAATCTAAACTTTGTCGTGCAAACTTTTTGGGTACGATATTATCGTAGTATAAAAAAACTAATGATACGAACATTTCAATATCTTATCGTATCGTATCGTAATAAGAAAAGTTTCGATACGCAGATGCTTAATTTTAACACACAATGCGGATTATGACAAAACAGTTTAGGCAAAATTGATTTTCAACAAAACTTTTGGATGGAAAGAATTATAGACTATAAAGGAATTTTATAATAAAAAACTTGACAAGCACTTTATCGGAAGGAGTAATACAAGAAAATCTTTATTTAGTTTAACATGTTAAAACGGACAAGTTCAATAAGGAAAGGGACTGTTGACCAAGTTTTATAAAAAATACCGTGAAACGTGATGCAAAAAAAAAAAAAAAAATTAATTCCGTTATTTTTATTAATAAAAAAAGAAGCTAAGTTAATATTTGATCAATTCAATAAAGTTCGTAAAGAAAGCATCATGGTTTAAATGGTGTATAGAAAAATGATCAAGGAATTCATGATACCTAATGTCAAAAAAACAAAAGCAAGGAATATTACAATAGGATAATGGTCACAAATGTCGTTTGTGTTTAAATAACAAAAAGATTTTTGACTTCGAATTTTAGAGTAGCCATCAAAGGTTCTGGACCTTGATTAGATCAAACACCTGTGTTGAACTTTTACTGTTTATAAAACCTTAGCCGCTAATGTATGAAAAAGATAATCGCTGTTCTGAATGGTCTATTCTATCGACAATTTCTCCAATCCAAAAGGCTAAGCAACATAAAATGAAGTATTATTATTTTTTCACTAAACTTTTATGTTTGTAAAAAGACCAATAAAAAGGCCAAAAGCCAAATTGTTGCAATCCAATCATATTTTGAGATCAATGAAAATACCTTAAATATTTTAAACGTTTTTTGTATAAACTAATATTTTACCAAGTAGTAGCAAATTAGATCACTTCTATGTTACTTACATGCTTGCTTAGCTGCATCTAACAAAACTGTTCATCCAGCATGTAAATTGCGCGGAAAGAATGTCTATAAAATCTTAGTTGCAAATCAATTTAAAAACAAGCTAATCGCACAGACAAGTTTAGTTTATCTTGTTTAATCTAATCAATGTGCTCCCCATTTTCCCCACTCAAACTGATTGCCATTAGTTCAAACTGACAACGTGCTTCTAACCAAACTAGCCTTCTTCTGATAGGGTGCTGCTCAGCATTTAAAACAAAAGATGACATTGATTGCAGACAAAAAAACCAAGTGTTTCTTCAGTAATACAAATTACATGCAACAATTATAGTAGCAGCAACTCTGAAGAAAGTTAGAATAGACAGGCAAAGATATTATAGGATACAGCCTAATACACCACTGTTAGGTATGAGATAATTTCTTATAGCTTCATAGCTGGTCCCACAAAGAAAAGTAAGAACTTTTAATTTAAGTAGTCCAATGCGTTTTGAACTTGAAGTCCTCTTTCCGGCAATGAGAGACGAGTGCTGTTGTTAGTTTTGAACGAATCAGAGATGATTTGCAATTTATTTGGGACCATATGCTTTTTTTTTCAACAGCTTTATTAAATAACTTGTAAACCCAAAAATTGTTGCGTCACAAAGTTTGATAAACCTTCACTTCGCCTCCCCCCCCCCCGTATTCAGTCCTAACAAAAGTACGAACCCCCTAAGTGTATTGCGTAATATATGGGCAACCCCTAAGTTTTTAGTGTTAAACTTGCTTCTGGTACTGAATTGTGTATCTAAAGAGCTCTATAGCAGTAATAAGGGCCCCGAATGCTTCTTGTATTTATTAATCACTCGTAGTTGCGAAGTTTAACACAAAATATTTTGCGTACCCAAAAACCATCATTTTATTATTCAAGCTAGTTATGGTTAACTCTATCTTAAAAAGAAATTTATCTTGTTTCTGGATGAGGTTTTATCTTAATTTTTTGTTGGTGCATGCGTGATTATTTCTTTGAAAATTAGAAATTAAAGTGCGAAAAAATCTTTTCTGAGAAATTTGTTAAATCAAGTTTTTGCATATCTACACGTTAATAGTTGAAGTAAAGTCATAACACACTTTCGTTTATCAAGAACCCTCTAGCATAATAATTTCTTCTGGAAGAAATCTATGACCGCGCCCAAGTAAAGACACCTTATGGTTAAAAAAAAAAAGATTTTCCTGTTTTGATAGATTCAATAAATTTAACAAATGCGAATTGTATATACAGAAATTGTTAAAAGATATAAAATAAATTTGCTTATACACTTATAAGCTTTTTATAAACCATCTTTTGTTATTTAGTGCAACTTTTAATTTTCCCTAAACTAAACAGGGGGCCAGAAGTATTTAACACAATTCTGGCCCCTCTGTTTAGTTTAGGGAAAAAAATCTAAGAACATTGATGAAATAAAATATAATTCCTATTTAATATAGATTATTACATAATTCGACTTCACTTTTGCGAAGTTCACTCTGGGTGGCAGCCATGTTTTTTTAAAAAGTGTTCAAAAAAATAAAAGTGTTCAAAACGTCATGCGACGTATTAAAGAAATCATAAAATAAATAATTTTTGATAGTTACAAAAATATTTTTAACACGCTTTAGAAATGTTGTAAGTGTAAATAAAAATCATTATTATATTTTAAAGAGGGCAAAACAAGAACCAAAGAAAGCTCCATTGCAAAAAGAAACAAATGAACAAGAAGCCGGGAGCATGTAGACGTTAACATTATTGTCACTTTACTAATTTGTAAAGTAGACTTTTGGTCGTTTGATACATTCTAGAGCTTCTGTGATCCACTGGATATCATTTTTACCCTGTAATTTTCTGTTCTTATTAAAAAATGATACTCATTCATTTGAAATTTTAGTTCTTTAAAGTCCAATAATCAAAAATATGCACTTTGTTTCTATTTTATTGAAAAATTTAAAGTATAGGTTAAAATGATAATCATCAATGTCTATTTTATATGTCTTCAGACGTTTAAAATAAGGCATATTTTTTTGCTTTAGCGCCTATAGAACTTCTTCCGCAGACTTCAAAAATGGATGTCCAAAAGTCCTGAAATATACACCCCTAAGATGTCCGGTGGTCAACTAGGTGAGTGATCCAACCTATTGAAACGTCAAATAATACATTATTTTACTCCTTATGATTAAAGCGACCCCAGATTTTGAGTAAATTACTTATTTCCTGCGATGTTGAAGACATCACTAAAAATATTAAACGCACTCAGCTGTTTGTAATTTTCTCCAGATAAGGTTATTGACACAGTTAAATAAGAATAAGAATTCCCCTCTCGTATGTGACACTGTTGCACTCAACTATACAACACTGGGTCACTCGCAGCTGGCCAATACATGCGCACATTTTCCAAAAGTAAGCAATTGAAAATTAGAGAAGAGAGGAAGGCAAAGCAAAATCTTACTTCCCTAAACGTTTCTTAAAAGAAAATTTTTAATCTTTATAAATTTTATGTTTTTAGGATTTTATTGAATTTAGTCAATAAGGCTGAATTCAATAAAATCCTAATGCAGATAATTCCAAACTAGGAAAAATATTAAAAAACCTTTATGGGTCTCATAAAGAATTGGTCATGTTCCAAGTAAATGTCCAGACAGTATATAAGCCATTTTCATCTTATTTTATCTGACATAATATTGGCTTTGGAAGATTTTCTTAAGAGGTTTTATGAGTGCAATTTTTTTTTCTTGTGTACAGTGGCGTATCTAGGGTAGGGCAGGCAGGGCAAGTGCCATGGGCGCCAACCTGAAAGGGGCGCAAAAGAGGCTTGGTTGCAATACAATAAGCGAGAACTATATAAAATAAGTTAAGAAACAAGTTTTGAATTATTTCTTAGTGTTAGATCTATTATGCTTTTCTACTGTTCTGCAAAATATTATATTTCTAAAAAATGTGCTAAAAAAAGCGGTTACAAATAGTTAAGGAAATCGACTGTTATTAATAAAAATTGAAGAAAAAAAATTAAGATCGATAAAAAAGGGGGGTATAAAAAAATATGGTATATTTAGTCCATATTTTAGTCAAGATATCAGTGTTTTAACTAAGGTAAGATTTTAGACAAATTATGCTGATTTAGCATCAAAAAATGCAAATTTCATTTTTCTTTTAAAAAGTCAAAGTTTTAACGTAATTTCCTTATATAAAAAACAAAAAACAAGTTTTTAACATATATAAATAAAAAGTTAGATTTAAAGGGGGTGAGCCACCTTAAATAAATCAAAACTGAAATATACACTGGCGCCTGGTATTGCCTGCATGGGCGCCTTCTGAATCACTGGATTCGTCTTCTACAAATATATTCTAAAATATTTTGTTGAGATATATTAAGGTAATTAAAAAATATATTGCTTTTGTCAATTATATATAGCAAATTCTTAATAATTTTAAAAATAATTAGCTGAGAACCATGACTCGTTCTTTTGAGAAAAAGAAGGAAAGTGGGGCTGCAGGTCAAAAACGACGTTCATTAGAGGCAAAAGAAAAAGAAAAAAGCAGCAAAGTTTTTAAGACGTTTTTTCAAAAATCGAGCACGAGCACGACTTCTTCAGATAATCTAGAAATTACTGCAAGCGCAAGGCCTCAAGAATTAGAAGATACTGGGTCAAGTTCAAGCAAGAAAGAATTAGCTGCGGCATCTATTGATGGCGATGCAGAGAATTTTAGTTATAATTCCAAAATCCTTGCTACTTCTGAAGAAACAGAAGTTAGGCCTGAGTTTGACAAAGAAATGAAGATTGATGACGTTGAAGATAAAGACTTAATATCCGAAAACGTCCAAGTTGTTAAATGTCCCATACCTAAAACTATTGTAGAACACGACATCGGATTTCTTATGTTTAGTAAAGAAACAGGAAAAGCAATCATAACGGATCCATTGAGAATTGAAATTATTAAACATGGTTTTAAATATTTCCAAAGCATCGAAGATCCTTTTCTGCCGACTAACAATCGTTCTGAGAACAAAAGTTGGTTCTTAAAAAAATTAGGAAATGGTCACGGTGAGCAAGTGATGCGTTCATGGTTGGTTTACTCGCCTTCCAAAAAATCTGCCTTTTATTTTTGCTGTCTTCTTTTTTTAAAATGCGAAAACCAATCTAGTTTGGAACAAGAAAACGGATTTAATAATTGGAAAGCACCTGAGAGAATGAATGTACATGAAAATTCAAAAAACCACAGACAATGCTTTACCCAATGGAAAGAACTGGAAAGAAATTTATTTTACAATAGAGGAATAATTGATGCAGAACTTCAACAACAAATTCAAAGAGAAAATCAAAAGTGATGTGATATTTTGAAAAGCCTGTTGCACTGCATCAAATACCTTGCAATGCAAAATTTAGCTTTGCGAGGACACCGAGAATCACTTCAATCAAATGCTAACTCAGGAAATTTACTTGGTTTACTGAAACTAGTTTCCAATTTTGATCCTGTTATTAAAGATCATTTAAAATTTGCGGAGAGCCATCCTGGATCCACTACATATCTTTCTCCCAACATTCAGAACGAGTTCATTCACATCATAGCATCCACTGTTCGTGCTAACTTGCTTGAAAAGATACATAAAGCAAAGTATTATGGGCTAATGTTTGACTCAACTCCAGATTTAGCCCATTGCGAACAAATGTCCGAGGTAGTTAGGTATGTCGAGATCGATTTCGAGAAAAAAACAGTATATATAAAAGAATCTTTCCTTGGCTTTATCCAACTCAGTGATAAGGATGCAGCTAGCTTAGCCCAAACAATATTGGAGCAATTAGAAAAAGACGATATGAATGTAGAAAATTGCAGGTCGCAATTCTATGACAATGCTGCTGTTATGGGTGGCCACAAGAGTTATGTGCATCAAATAATAAATGAAAAAAACAACCTTGCCATATTTGTCAATTGTGACAATCATAGTCTTAATTTGGTAGGCGTACATGCGGCTAAAGAAGAAGTAATGATGATTACTTTTTTTGGAACCATCGATGAGCTTTACGTTTTTTTCTCAAGATCAACTCAACGATGGTAAAATTTAAAGATGCTGTGCCTATTACTTTGAAGTCCGATTCCGATACCAGGTGGAGCGCCAAAACAGAATCAGTAAAACCTGTACACACCTACATTGATAAAATAGTGGAGGTTCTTCAGAACTTAATGGTAGACGAAAGCGCATCAAATGAAACAAAAAGCGATGCAAAGCAGCTTTATAATAGAATTTTAACGTATGACTTTCTCACATTGTTAGGGTTTTGGAACAAGATTCTTGGCCGAATTGACCGTGTTCAAAAGAGGTTGCAGGACCCTAAAATGAACTTTCATAATGCAGCTTTAGATTTGAAATCGCTCCAAGATTATTTCCAAAGTGAGAGAGAAGTTTTAGTTACTGACTCACTAAAAGAAGGAGTTCAAATTTGCAACGAATGGGATGTTGAATTTGAAAGACGTCAAAGATAAAAAAAAAAAGAATGGATGGCGAAATGTCTAGAGATGTTGGGTTAACAGCAAAAGAAGAAATGGAAAGGGTAATAAAAAGGACTGTCGACCGTCTTTTTAATGAATTGAAAACAAGAAGCGTTCGATTAATGGAAATTGATGAAAAATTTGGATTTCTTCTTGATGTGGAAGGGTTGTGTTTCAATACGGAAATCAATCACTTAAAAGATCAATGTAAAAAATTTGGCGAAGTCTACAGTTCTGATGTGGATGGACGAGAACTGTACGAAGAAATTTTGCACTGTAGAATGCTGCTTACTAGCCGTAAGGAAAAAATATTAAGTCCCGACCAACTACTTATGTTTATAGTTTTCCCTAATATGCGTATAGCATTGCAAATATTGCTAACAATAGCTGTGTCTGTAGCTAGTTGTGAAAGATCATTCAGTAAACTTAAACTGATTAACTCTTACTTGAGAGCTTCGATGGGCCAAAGCCGTCTCTGTGATCTCGCTTTACTAAGCATAGAGCGAGAAATTACCGAAGAAATTGATTTTGACAATGTTATTAAGAAATTTGTAGCAATTAAAGCTATAAAAACAATTTTGTAATATATGTTACATAAACAAATTGTTTATTTATAATGAATAATAAAGTTTTATTAAAAGTTTGTGTCATCATTTATTAAAAAATTGTTATTAAGCACTTTATGTGAGGGAGGAGGGGCGCGAGATCGGTGTTTTCCCCAGGCGGGGAATTTTAATTCTTCAAAACGCATTTTAGTAATTATTAATATTTTTCAAATTATAGTCTTAGACGTAGCCGTGGCAACTATAATATTCTGCTGAGTCGTCGTTTTTCGTGTCATCAAAATAACTATTGCGGAACATTTTGTTTAAAAAATGCCATAATTCTCCGTATTTGAGAAACGCAGTGGTATAAGTACTTAAGTCACATTTTTTTTAACAAAACGAAACTAAGCAAGTGTTACTGTTATTTTTTGTCTATGTACGCAATAAATATAAAAACATATAACAAAATAATAAAAAATAAAAAAAAATTGCTTTCTACAAGTTATTTTGTAATACAATTTAGAAAGTTGCCAACTCCTACTAAAACGTTTTCAAACTGGCTTTTATCGAAATAGTTAGTTTGCATAAGTTCTTCTAGCACTAGAGTTTTCAATGCTTTCTTTACAAAAGTATGTGAATTAGCTTGAGTTGTATTTAGTTTGGTTTTTAAACAAAGTTTATGAAAGGACTATATTTAGGTCATTATTTTTATTAGTGAAACACTAGTTGCTATGCCCTGTTTTTTCTAACATTCTTACAAATCAAAAGTATATTGATGTTGATATTTCCTTCAATAGTTATATAATCTAAACATAGCATGGGCATAATGACTGAGAAAAGAGTTCAACATCTGCTTTACTTTGTTAGCATAATTAACAAAGTAGAACAGATTTAACTCACAAAGATGTCTATATTACTTTGAAATGATTAGAGAATATTGTATTTGTGTATGTCTAATTGCCTAATTTATGCTTGCTTAACTTAGCTTACAGTCTACTAATTGAGAAGCAGTGCTAATTGTTTGCTGAATAAAGATGAGTTTAATAAATAAAATAAAAAGTAAATGAAAGTAACAAAAAGCAAAGTAAAAAAATGGCAGAAGCAGTCTATGAGAGATCCAGGAAGAAAAAAAAGAGCAAAAGTGTGAAGAAGTTAAACAGACTTGGTAAGCTTTTTTAATGTTATCATATCTAGAAATAAATCTTATACCTCAATATAACATTTTTATATATGACAAAATTAAAGTGGCATTTATCTCAAGCTACAATCTGAAAAATTTTCCAATAGTAGGAACAGAAGTAAAATATCTTTTTGAATTTTTAACAATTTGAAGCTACAGTTTTCAAATAAGTTTTGATCTTATATAATTTTATCTTCTATTATTGGCCATGGTACTTACCACAGTTCTTTGTTGATATAGTTTTTTCTTACTCCAGGGTAGGATACAAATCAATTACCAATAAATTTCTCTGAATGTTAACACAAGTTTAATATTCAGTGAAATTTACTTGAAAAATAAAAATTAATTTCAAATTACTTTACAGAAATTAAATTGCTGCTGTGAATGCAGCAATAGTCTGAAAATTGTAAAACCAACTTTGCCACATCTAAGTGTACAGCCAAATATATTTTAACAGCTTCTCCCTTTTGTAGTTGATTTGTATCTTTTCCAATAATGTTATTTTACATTTTCTTTTCTCTCTGATTGGTAATGGATAGAGTAAATGAAATCTTTAAGCATTTTTTGTGCTTTAGCATTTATCCCAGTTCTTTTAGGAACAGAAATTAAGTTTTCTTTTTTCTTTTGGTTCTTCATTTTCCATGTTGTGACCAAACCTTTATAGCTATTCTGCTAATATCACCTCTTGTGTCCTACCAAACTCTTCAATCCTACTTAATGTGTCTTGGGATAAAAATGATGGATTGATTAATGGCTTTCTGCTGCTGTTATTGGTGCCATAAATAAACTTATTGATAAAAAAAACATCAAAAGTATAATTAATAATTACTAGTCTAGTATCATTAATGATAATAAAAAAGGAGCTGAGTATAAAGTTATTTTCTGTTGCCAGTTGTATAAATATATTTGTTTCATTAAACCATGCTTTATAAAAGTGAAGCCTGAAACCAAAAAAAAACCAAAACCAAAAATTTCACTACAAATTTCCAATTTTGTTTCATTTTTGTTATCAAATTAAATTATAAGTTGTTTCATAAATTTGTCTAAAGTAAATAAATCATCTTGAAGAAAACAAACTTATAGATATAGTAGATCCAGCAGAAGTAACCATTTTATATAAAATACTAATTTTCAAATGTTTTTTTAATTTCAAAGGTTTGGAAGTAAGTGCTTCTATACTATTTAAAAGTTTTTTGGCCATTTGTAAAATAATATATTTTATTTTTAGTAAAGTTGTGGAGCAAAGTTTAAGTGTTTTGTATAGAATATTGCTTTTGTACTCTACTGAATTTGCTTTTACTTTATAGATAAAACATTTAATTTCTTTTTTCACAGAAAATGAATTAATGAAAGAGAATTCCATAGCATCTACTGCTCCATTACTAAAATATAAAGATCATGCTAATGCTCCATCATTGAAATGTGAAGATCAAGCTAATTATTCTTCACCTGAAATCATAAATATTAATTTGGCTTCTGTGCCTCAAGATCAAGAAGAAACCATAGACACGCCAAAGTTAGTTGAAATGAATAAGGAGCTTGTTGAGAATGGTAATTTTTACTTTCTGTAGCATTTTTTAAAAGGTAATATCAACTTAGGAAATAAATATAATGGTAAAGATATTTTTACCATAGTACCTTCTGGCATTTTATTGTATTTAATCTGAAATACTTAAATTTTAATGCAAGTTGTAATGTTTTAAGTCTATGTATAGTAAGCCACTGTCTAAACATACTTTTTTTTCCAAATCATATTGGCTCACTTTGGGATTTATGTAAGCCATAAATATAAACATAAATCCGGAAAAATTATTCAATTTGGAGCTATAATCATTTTGGGAAATCAATTTAAAGTTTTTAGCTATTGGTGTGTTTTTTTCAAATATTTAAAAGAATTTAATATTTTGAAAAACCTTTTTTTTCAAAAATATCTGCGACGGAAACTTTTTACATGTCACGCCTAGTTTTCACAACGTTTTATGAAATCTCATTGGCTAACACCATGTGAAAACGAGGTAGGGTTTGTAAAAAGTTTCCGTCGCATATATTTATAAAATATAATATTGTTTTTTATGAACCGATTTTCAAGTTTTCAAGTCGATTGAAACTAAAGTTTCTTTAAAACTATCGATGTTGGAAAATTATTGGGGCTAGAGTCTAAAAAATGGGTGTATGACACTCCTCCCCGAACAATGAACTTATTAAAGCTAGTGAGCTTTTAATTAATATATTATTCGGCAATGATCAGAGATCAAGTACCTATTTTTTTTTGTTTTTAAGTTAGCTAAAGTCACTACCCCACACCCTTATTTACTATCTGTTTGCGCTAGCTCTGGTTAGGTCTTTTTAGTTTACATAGGTATTTATATATATAACACCCTTGCTTCAACGTTTTTATAGACCATTAACAATAAAAGTAACACCAAGCTTGAAGTTATAATACATTTTAGGAATGCCTTTTCATAAAAGAGAACATTAAACTCACATTTATATACATTAAATACAATATATTACATTTGTAACAAGTTTGTAAAATTGTTGTAAAAACAAGTTTGTAAAATTACTCTGAGATAATTACACAATATTTTGACTTTTTCACGTTTCTCTTGTTTTCGGCTCTGCTTTGGTTTTTAGCCAGAATGAAGTTATGTCTCTTTACCCGCCTATAAACCTTTTTAGAAGCTTCAGATGTGAGTTTTACAGCTCTTTCCACCGACTGAGAATTGTTTGGCAAATCAGTTAGAGAAAGTTTATTGCCGGTTTGAATAGCTTGTAGTAATTCATTTGAAGATACAAAAGTTGACGTAGGAGGTTCAATTTGTATTGAAGAAACCTCAATTAAGTCGGTCCAAACATCAGCATTGAAGTTCAAGGTCATAACTGTCTTAGCTTTGATTTTAGGTTTGAAATCTGGATTTGTTTCCCTAGATAATCTAATCTTCAAGATTTGATTAAGACATGGTCTCTTACAACTTTTTCATCGTCTAGCAGCATAGCATAAAGAAAGTTTTCTTGACAGCAGCAGTAGGAGTTACCCTGAAGATTTTTCAATACAATAATTTGAATTCTGCTATCCTGTTTCTTGACTAATTGAATTGTTTTATGGAGAAGCCTTGGTGCATCTTTGTAATGCGCTGAACTTTTAACGGCAAACCACATAGGACAGTAAACTTGTACTATGTACTTTGTTATGCAGTTTAAATCATGTGTAGGTATCTCGGTTCTTGTATAAACCATCATAATTCTCAAAGCAAGAGTTAACCAGCATGCATGACAGACTGGACCAGGTTTCCTGTTAGCATACTTGACAGAAATGGAACCTTTAGCTATTCCAGTGCAATACTCATAAAGTTTACGCTGGTCCGTACTCAGATCGCCAACAATGTTGGGCTTTACATATAACTCTATCTCGGAATCAATAGGAACAAACTGAACCAATGGTTTTTCATGCATGAATGTATCAGACGCTTGTTCACCAATAGGGCCTTTATACTTTTTAGGATCATTAGTTTTTCCATCTATTTCAGATATAACATGACGAAGAGGTAGCTCACCCTAGTGAAGTAAACAACCAACTAAATGAATGCTACGATTCAAAAGCTTTTCTAATTTGACAACTAAACCATTATCTACGCCAGTGTTAGAACTTGTATTGTCAAGAACAATCGCTTCCAAGCTTTTAATACTATCATATTCAGAAAGCACATTTAACGTTGCTGAAGCCATAGTACTACCTTTACCATTTTCTATTATAGTATGAGTTAGATAATTTCCAGAGAAAGGGTCATTTTCACAAGTAAAAGTGAGGTGATGTTCATCTTTGGTAGTTCGATAAAAGAAAGGGTCCCCATTACTCTTGTATTTTATCACATAAACTAATGAATTTTTGTCTTTCTTGCTATCAACACCAATTACTTTTATTTGTGAAACTTCTTGACGATGCTTTGTGTCAATTGAATTAGCCACTCGTACCTTTTCACAAAAAATCTTATATTCCGTTACTATCTGAGATTTTTTACTCTCAGTTACTATTCCGTAGTCGATTAACACAGCTGTTGCTATTGCAGCTGCAGCAGCATCACTTACTTCATACCTTATTGCAGCCTTGGCTAAATTAGATAAGTCTGTGTAATTTCTTTCACTTATGATTTGCTCCTCAAATTCTTCACTTTCAGTTGTATCTAAACTTGAAGATCCAGCACTAAAATCACCTTCTGACTCGATTTTTGATGTTGTTTGAAGACTTCTGTCTAATTAGCTCTCTAGTGGCCTCTTTTTCCTGTCTAATATACATTTTGGCAACCCTAGTTGCCTCCACTTGGTCCACGTTGCCTAACTGCCAACTTCCTTTTGGTCCTATCTTGCATCTTTGATCCTTTAAATATTCTCTTTCCAGAACGGTAATTTTGATTCATTTTATTTGCTTTAAATTTTAATTCTTTTTAAAATTTAAAAGAATTAAAATTTAAAGCAAATAAAATGAATCAAATTTCATGATCACTAATCATTTGACCATAACTTCGTAAATAAGCAGTAAAGGCTAAAATGACTTGCGGCTCTTTTTTATCCAACCCTCCATATTTATCAATTCTAACAGTAAATGTTGATAAAAATTGCATGATATACCTTTCTGCTTTCCTCACAGAGACAAACTATGTGTTTCATTGTGCAGTCGCTTTTCCGACAGCCGATTTGTCTAAATGTATATTACTTTACTATAAAATCAAGACAATATAGAAATTATTTATTATATAGGCTTACATTCTTTAGTTTATGGATAAAGACTTTACCTTAATACCTTAGTAGAAGGCGAGGGGAATAGGATAGTAAATTTTCATCAACCCTTATAAAATCTTTTTCACTTAACATTAAACAAATTGTACTAAAAAATGTTTACAAATATATATTTACCTATCTTTACAGTCATCAATAATTGGGAGATCGCACCGGCAAGCAGACAAATCAAACAACGTTTCCAGTTTCTTTTCTAGCCAGCTTATACTGGACTTATAGTTTTTAGATTGAATTCGTTCTGCAGATAATACTTTTTTAAATGTTCTGGATATTTTTTTTTTTAATGGTTTATCTTTTATCAGAGGTAGATTTGGATTAACTCTATACCAAAGTTTTTGCAAGTCACTCTTGACTTTTGTCACGATTGATACAGAGTCAATTTTCTGTCCATTAAATAATTCTTTCTCAATCTTGTAACCGTATTGAATGAGCTGTTTGTAAGTTGGTAGATCACTCACGGGTAAATCAGAAGCTTTTCCAGCAAATCTTTCACTATTAATACGAGTTTTGCTTAAAACCTTCGCAGGTCTTCCAAGTTTTTTTGAGCTCATGCTGATACGAGAATATGAATTTATTATAAGTAAAAAATAAAGCAAGAAATTATTCTTCGATTACAGTTAATATACTTTAAAATATTTGTTTAAAAACAATTAGTTTACGTTTTAGTTTGGTAAATAGTTTTTTTATAGAACGCAAATCTCCGCATTTGCTGTATATTTCCAATGTACTTACGTTTAAAAAATTAAAAACACATGAAAGTTTAGTTTTATTTATGGACCTTAAGTGACGACATGTGGAATTTCCAAGATTTTCTATTGTATTTCCCAAAAAGATTAAAAGTTTTTTGACTTTTTTTTTTGTGGCAAACGAATAATATATCCATAATACATAAATCCCACACTGAGCTAAGTGTTATCATATACATGACAGTGGCTTAATGTATAGTATTTTGAACTTTCAGTTTTAAATTCACATCAAAACGCACATTGTATTTCATTTTTCAAACATTTGTTGTTAAGTTTTTATGTGGTATAAAAAAGTCATTAAGTTTTATTAATTAAATAAATTATTATTAAATTTGTAAAATAATATGTATGTATGTATGCATGTATGTATGTATGTATGTATGTATGTATGTATGTATGTATGTATGTATGTATGTATGTATGTATGTATGTATGTATGTATGTATGTATGTATGTATGTATGTATGTAAGTATGTATGTATGTATGTATGTATGTATGTTATTAGGCTAGTTTAATTAAAAGCAAAGGATCAATTTTAGTATTATTTTACTTAATAAAGAATATAACATGTTATGATCAAAGAATGTTGAACACAGCCCCATTAAAAACATAAAACACCAAGAAAAGTTCCTTTGTTTGTGGGTAAACTAGAGCAAAATGAATTAAAGACTTCTTTTTTTTTTTCGATAAAAAATCAAAATTAACAGAACACAGCTCAAAAGCCCCATTGAAAGTCTAATTTGGGCACTTTGTAAAGATCCCTAGTTTTGCTAATTTTTTTCTTTCTTTGCAATGTTCTGAGAGGCAATAACAGAACCCTCATTAAATTTTTCTAGATCTCCAATACTAAAACTTTTACCTGCAGGAACAGAAAGTTTCTTTTTTTGTTTATTAGTTCCTACAGATTCCAAAGATTTAAATTTGTCTTGTAAGAAAACTTTAAAGCTGTTGTCTAGCACTTCTTTATCATAAGATTCTTCTTCTCTAATTTTGTAAGAAGTTCATTGACATTCACTGCATAGACACTGCACTTTCTAAAACTTGATTTAAAGTTATTAGCCTGATTTGGCTCTACAGCAGACAATAGCTTATCTAAAAGTTCTGGGAAATATTGTTTGTCAAGAGATGTCTTAGTGCAGCCAGTAGGTGAACATTTATACTCTGTTATTTTATGTCAAGCTGTTTTTAGAGGTTTAAAGAAAGCTACATCTTCAGAGGTTAAGTTATATGCATACTATTAGGTGGTAGACAAACAAACTTTATTTCATTTTCTTCACAGACTTCAATAATGTTTGGAGAGAAAAAAATCACTCTTCAAAAACTACTCCATCAAACCATCCACTTTTAATACTGAAGTTTCTGGCTCCTTTAGGACCTCCTAGACACCAAGTTGACCACAGATTAGTAGCCTTGTAAAGAACAAAAGGTAGTAAAATTTCACCTGCTGCATTATCTGATATCATTATGGAAATACTTGTCTTGGAAGTGTTGCTTATATTTTTGGGGTATTTACTACCTCTTTTTACCAAGCATTTTTTTGAGCCAGGGTCATCAGTTAGGTTTGTTTTGTCATAGTTGTATATGTTGCATGGTGAAAAACATTTTATTTGGTTTTGGTAAGATGTTGAATATATTCTTTTAGAATTTCTTCATTAACATTTGCTTGTGGTTTTTTTGTGTTAGCACATATTTATCTGTTAGCTCTGGATGTCTTTGTAAAAATGACTTGATTAAATCAGGCCCAGGAAAGAATTTATATTCTTTTACTTTTCTACCAGAGCTGGTAGAAAAATATAAGAATATAAAGTCTTTCCTGGACCTGATTTAAATGAATATATTTTTACATAATATGACATAAGTCTTCTAATTTAATTGGATGTATTTGTACATAATATGATGTAAATTTTCTTTACAAATAGGAAATCCAAAGTTACATAATTGAATAATACATTTGACAAGGGCAGCCTTCTCTAATTTGGAAAAAAAAATACGGTTTACCGGGTTTTAAGTTATGTTTTCCTTTCAATTTGTTACAAATTGTTTTTCCACTAACACCATATTTTGTTGCAGCTTGCTCTAGTATTAGCTTTTTAGTTTTTACATCTTCAAGACATTTAGATAGGTTGTCCTCTGTATAGTCTGTATTTTCTGGTCTTAACCTCCTTTTTGTAAAGAATTGACATCTGGAAAAAACATTACTAATAATTTAATTTGACTCTGAATTACCAAAGAAATTAATTAAAACTATAAAAAGGTATGGAATAACTCTGCTTATAAATTATTAGCATGAGGCTTTAGAAAGTATTGCTGTTGGATGGCCAGCAACATTTGTAGTAACTTTGAACATTGTGCAAAGTTACCCCAATTTCTACCAAATGAGTACTTTATTTACAAGATTGTTAATCTTTAATCTTTTATACTGACAATGGGTTTAACACTTAGTATACTCCAAACCAATGCCATAATAAACACTTTAAGCAGTTTATTCACTTTTAAGTTCAATTCTGATCTGCTGTACTGATAAAAGTTGCAAGAAATTATTTTTTCTATTTCTATGTTTAAACAAAATGGACTCATGCTGCTAAAAATTGTGTTTGTAAAACTGTTTTACATGAGGTTCATATTGACACTAGAACAAAGCATTGGATTCTTAAGTGATTAGCATTTTTAGTTTAAATTTTTGACTGTTAGAGAGTAAAACATCCAAACGATATGACTTTTCACATTGCATCAATAGCCATGTCTTAAAAGAACTTTTTTTGAAGTTTTAAAACATTTGTCTATATTTCATATTGATTTTATTGATAATTAAAACTATTTCTTAATTTTTGATGCTACATAAAAAACACAAAATATTTGAGATCTTTTTAATGGGGCATTAATGTCAAGTGTCCAATATATTCAAATCAGAATATTGCCCTAATCACACTTTGTTAAACACTAACAATTTGTAAAAATGATATTAGGTTTTTAAAGTAAGTCTAAATTAATCAGGCTTGGTCAGGAAAGGTGTGCGATCACACTCTAATCTTGACCACGCATAAAATATTTATTTGTGACAACTTGGCCATGGCTCTGAAGAAGTTTTGAGAACATTTCAAAAAGTAAATGAAGCCATGGGCAAGTTGTCGTAACTAAATATTGCTTGAGTGGTCAAGATCAGAGTGCAATCGCACGCCTTTCCCGACCAAGCCTGATTATTCATGAATAATTTATTGTTTTGTTCTAATTACTTACTTTCTTCTATGAGTTTCAGGCAGTAGATTAATTCATTCTAAGTCCAAAATGTTGACCAAATTTTTTAAGTTATAAGTGTAATAAAAGTGTCATATTATTTTAACTAAATTTTATTGATAAAATATTACATTTTTATTGCACAAAATTATCAATATTTCATAGTGAAAAGAGACTTTGAATGATGAAATTATGTTTTATTAATGTAGATCTTCCTGAAAATGCATTATTGAATCAATCACTTGTCCATAACAGTACTGAAGAAGCTAAACAAAGCATGTCTGAGAGTATAGAAGTACAAGAGGAAGAGGAAAATCTCATTAGGCAAAATATAATTTCACCTTCTGCACCTTTAATGTCTGTATCTTCTGAAGCAACTCCAGAATTCAATGAAAATTTTTTAACTGAGTTAGTTCCTATGCCATTGATAAGTTCTGATTTAAATACGACTGCTTCAGATTCATTGTCTTCAAATGTTAACGAAAAGAGTAATACTGATGTGCTTAAAACAGAAAACATTAAAGAAAAAACCATTAGTGAGGTTTTACCTACAGATATTTTAGAAAAATATGTTTCCTCAAAAGATGAAAACTCTCTTAAAAAAAGTGTTGAGAAGTCACTAGATAAAAGAAGTAACATTGCTGTAAAAAGACCTGAAGTAACAGCTGTCCAAACAGTGAGAGAAGTATTTTCTTTGCATGATGTGAAAAAAATTAACATGGAACCATTTACAGAAGAGCAATTAAGCAGTTTTTACTACAATCCTGAGATTACACAAATTGGTTTATTTGTTGGTGAATTTTTAAAGGTATTTTTTAAAAGGATATTTTTTAATTATGAAAAATTAAAATGCCAAAAATATATAAACATGTATTTAAATTAATAGTTAAATTTTCCTATTTTTTAGAACTCAAACAAAGAGCACCACAAGTTTTATGAACTAGTAGACTTTTACTTCAAATCAAGAAACAAAGTTGCAGACTTACAAAACAAGATCAAGGTGATTAACATTTTTAATCTGGAATTCAATTTGTTTAAAATATTCTAGTAATAAAAGTGTTATCAAGTGTTGCCATATCAACCAATTAATATTCTTCAAATAAAAAAAGGTTTTAATTGTGTTATATTTCTTGACAGATCCAAAGAAAAGTTCGATTTCAGTAAAGCTTTTCTTTTTGATTCAGTAATACCAATACAATACAAATAATATCACAAACTTAATATTTATAGTAAAATAGAAAGTTCCTAGAAAGATATAGAATATTCTGGAATGTTATTATATATCTAGAGGGTTCTATGGAAGATTCTCAAATGTTCTGTTGTATCTAGAAAGTTCTAGAATGGACCATAACAAATTGTAAAAGATATGATTATTGTTACATATGATGGTGTTTTAATTGTAAGATATCACATGACCAAAAACTCGTTCCATACCAAATTAAGTGTCTTAATACCCACTGTCTCAGATTTGACTTATATTTAGAGTGAAGTTATATTTGTGAAAAAAAGTAAGTAAATCAAATTTTTGTGGCCAGTGCCTTACAGGTCCTGAGATATACACTCTTTTCCAGACTCTTTATATCATTTTTTCAATGTCACAAAATTCTGTTTTGCTGTTGTCAGCTCATTTACAATAATTTTAGTTAAGTACTTCGCTATAAACCTGAAGTTTAGTACCATAATAGTTTTAAGTACAAGAAATCAGAATATGATATTTTTATCATCACTAAAGAGATTTTTGACAACAGTCATAAAAATAAACATTTAAAAAGACATTTTTAGCGCCTCCAATGTAGGTACTGACATCCGAAAAAACATTAACTGAATTATTTTGAAATTTCTTAAATAAAACAAGGAATATGGGATAGTAATAAGAAGATGATGATAATAGGCAGATGAGAATAGGCAGATGAGAAAAGCCTATAGCTAACATTATAAAATAGTGAGTGTATATTTAATTACATGCTTACTGTTTATTATTTTCCAGTAAGTTCTTTTTTAAGTAGTTTAATAAAAGTAATTCTAGCAAAGTCAAAGCCTTTGAAAGAACTCAATGTAAATATTTTGATAATTCAAAAGCTGTGTAAAACCTGTAGAATGCTGGTCATTATATGTTTATTGATTGAAAGATACATACATTTTGTGAACTCTGAAGGAATACATTTAAAATCAAGCTCAAAAAATGGAAGATCTGTTCAACAAAAGATTATTGATATGGTTTTTTTTTTGTGATAATAACTATAGTTACGTGATGCCAGAGAAAAAAAAGATTTCCATACAGGTTATATATATATATATATATATATATATATATATATATATATATATATATATATATATATATATATATATATATATATGTATGTATGTATGTATGTATGTATGTATGTATGTATGTATGTATGTATGTATGTATGTATGTATGTATGTATGTATGTATGTTTGTATGAATGCATGTATGTTTGTATGAATGCATGCATGTATGTATGTATGTATGTATGTATGAAGTTTTATTGAAGAAAATTAAAGACTAGCAATATCTCAGTGAAGGTACCTCACTGGAAATTGGAAATTGCTAGTTCATCAACTGGTGTGTAACCAAAAAGAGTTGAGAATTTTGTCAGAAGTCAGTTTTAAAAAAAACCAACTTTATATATATTGCAATGATTAACCTAAATGCAATCAATAAAATATTTTTAAGCAGCTTAATACTTTTTATATATTTAAATGAAATATGAAGTTATATATGAACTTTTTCAAGTTTTACATTTTTATAGCTTGCTCAAGAAAAAGTTGATGAAGGCCAAAAGAAACTTTGGGAAATCAAAGATTTTATTTACACTGTTGAGGTTTGTAATAGCTTGGTAATGTTAGTCTGTGAAAGATAACTTTTTAAAATCTTGTAAATATATCATATAGAAATAGGTCAAATAAGTGCTCAGAGAATATCTAATATTCTTCCCATTTAACTATAAACATATTGAATTATAGTTTTTTCTATTGCTACTTTGGATTACTCATAAAAATTTCATTTGTTTTACCATTTAAAAACCAACTAGCTAATAGCTGAGTTAGTATTTCCAGATAATATTATTACTTTAAAGAAGTTTGGTTGAAACCAGAAAGTTGTTTGTTTATTGGTGTGTTCTATATATAATTACTTTAGATGTTTGTATTTAAGTGTATTCTAAAGTTATTTGCAGTAATATTAAAAATTAAATTTTTTTAGGGAAAGTGTGGTTGTGGCGTTTCAGTATTGCAACAGCATCGTTATCAAAAGGCATTTTTCCAACCAAAGCAATTAACACAACTATCTTCAGATATGCTAGATTTAAGGGAAATAGTGCATGAGGTTTATTATTCAGTTTTTATTTTGTTTGATAAACACAAAAGTGAAGTCCTCAGAAAAATTTGTTCAAATTGAAATCAGTTCTAATCTGCCTTCATATTTTATTTAAGTTTTATCAATTACAAGAATACAATAGTCAAGTTGGAAAGCTGCATGTTGAAAACTACATATACAAATTATTCAAAAATGAACCAGCTCTATGTAATGTTTCTAATGATAGGCCTGTTTCAGGTAGGATTTTTTTTACCTATATAAAGAATAGTAAAGGTATAAATAGGGCATACTTATTGTTTGCACAAAGTTATGCATAGAATGTGTAAAACTGCTTTTTATTGCAACTGGTATGTTAGAAATAGTTGGTTGTTCTTTAAAGTTGAACAATAAATGACATTTTTTACCCACCCATTCAGATTTTAAACTCTTGGAATGAGTTCTGCTGCATCTTGTGATAACAGAGCATACACTATTATTCTGTTTTTTAAATGGTTCTTCTAAGTTGAAAATTTTCATGTCAGTGAACAAAATTTGTCAATGGACATTTCCACATACTGGCAACATAACACTTTTGATTTTTGTGTTGTTGTTTTAATGCTACCAGTGTATCTTTTGTATGCTCAGAGCCCCAAATTATGTTTTAGAATTCGAGAGATGAATTACTTTGAAATATTTATCTCCTGTGACAAGCTTCTCTACCTCTGCTGCAGATTTTGCTTAATTTGGACCTTCACTGAACTCAATTTAGACCACTATTTGGCAGAAGTGTTGTAAGTACACCACAAGTCTGACAGATTGTGGTGTTCTTACAGCACACTTTTACCAAAACATTTGAAGCTACTAGCTATTTCTCATTTAACATGGATACATAGATAGCACTGAACTATGTTTCATCTAGTAGTAATTTATTTTAACTGTAATGGAACTTGGAATAAAATATCCCATGGTATTATTTCAAATGACTTAAGTCAAAATGTTTTATTTGTCAATAAAGTCATGTTAGAAGTAATAATAATGTTTGAGGTTTATTTAAGAGAAAGTTACCACTAATCTGTTCTACTTCAGAACAATTCATTGAATGCAGAAGGGTATCAAGTAATGATAGTTTTAAATTTTTTATTATATCCAATTACTTTCAGTGGATTGGAATTTGTCTGTGATACTGATATTAAAGGTTCCAATAAGTCATTACTAATGAGTAGTACCAGAATGAAACTCTGAAGAAAGTTTTTTTTTGAATAAGGATTTATTAGTGGTGTAAATTTTAAGGAGCACTGAGAGGATAGGTTAAATGGTTGTCCCACTATTATGGGGAATTACCTAACAGTATTGGAATATTTTTAAAAGGAAAGTTATAAATAAAATAACTTGAAAAATTAAAAGTGATTAAATTTTCTAAAACTCATTTCAGTGTACCTGCCTTGTGATTTGACTGAGCGTACCATGACTACCCTTTGTAATTTGCAAGATTGCATCAGTGTTCTTTTTTCATTCTTGAGAATTGGTTGTATTGAGGAGGAGTTTAATAAAGACATTAATAGATGGTTAGATCTTCTGGTAAGTTTAAATTATTTAAAGTATTCTCAAAAACATCACAATAAAATATAACAATACACAAATCAGCAAGTTATGCTTACAAACCATAATTCTTTGTGTTTTACAGCTCTCTAATATAGGGTTCTTATTTCAAAATAACTTGATTGTTCAGTTGATAAGAAATAAAAAATTCTTTTGAAACCATGAATCCAAGAATATTAAAAAAAACAACATGCATAATTTGAATTTGTTGCAACATTCATCAGAGCTTATTATTGCAAATGTGACTAACAGCATTAACCTAATTCTTTATTTTTATAACTTTTTTTTTTCGCTCTTAGGATTAATGGTATACATCCAAATGTTTTAACAAAATTTAAAAGTTGTTAAACTTTGTTATTAGGTATCATCATTGCAGCGTGTAGGAACTCTTCCGGATCATTTCTTTTTATTGAATCATCTACTTCGATGTCCATTTGGTATTCCTAGTATAAAAGCACAATATATTCAGTTTCCCACATTTAATGCTCACCAGTTATTGTCAGTATGGAAACGACCTCAGGTTCATCACTTTATTGTCATGCTGACAACTTTGACTCTACCAGTCAGGTACAAGCCATTACTAATAAGTTTATTAGTTATTTTAGTTATTAGTTATTCTTAACTTTAAGCTGCTAAGTTATTGTTTTTGTTTAAAAAAAAAAGTTTTTGTAAATGTAGAAATTTTTATAATTTTATTTGTATAAATAGAGCTAGAGCAGAGTATTTATCAAAGTTCAAGGTAAACTATTCAAAAACACTAAAACGACACATCAGTTGGACTCTGGTTGATGAGGATAGTTATGAGGTATGTTGGTGATAAATATTAACACTTAATGTTATTATACACTTATCATTAATACTAATCACATTTCGTATACAAAATAATAAAAGTATTTGTATTGAACAGCAAATTTTGCACAGTTTTTGTTGTAAAAAAACTGAAGTTCTTCAATTTCCTTCATTAAAGAAAAAAAAAAAAGGCTTATTGTTTTTGTTGCTGATATTTCTGCTAATCTATATTTTATTTTCTGTAGGATGAAAATCGTGATGATATATGGAGCTTAATGACTGAACAAGATCTTATCAGTTTGTTTGCTCAATTTCCTTTCAGCGATTTATTCTTCTCACTATTGAACATTGATGCAACTCAAGGTTAAAGTTCATAAAATTATTATTTTACAATCATAGCAGGTTGTTGTTCTTAAAATTATTTTTAACAAAATTATGTGCAAGAATGTTTTTTAATTACTCTAAATATATAAAAATGTTTTGAGTCATAATTTCTTCGAAGAAATATAGAATAAAAATTTATAATGAAGAATTTATCATCCAATTACATGTTCAGTTTTTTTTAAATTACTTTTTTATATCTTTTTTTTTTAAAAAAAAAAAGATGGTTTACCAGGACATTTTCGAAAAATTCTCATAGTTTTCCTAATTTCATTCATGTTTGATTTAACTGATTTGGAAGCAACTTTTAATCATTGTCAGATAATTTCTTACATTTAACCACCATACTCTAAGTGAATCATTCCAAAGAAGCCTGGTGCAGATGAGAACCCTCACACAAATTGATTAACTGATTTGGTTGTATTAGTTGTCTTCTGATATTTAGAAGAAAGAAAATTTTCTTTTTTACTTCCCTTATCAAGTAAAGCTTACTGTGCTAAGACAAATGCAGATGATATAGTGGAGAATTTATTGAGTAAAAAATAATTTTGACATTTTACTATTCTCTTTGAATTAAACTCGATGCAAATGTAGACATCAAAATATGAATCAGCTCAGTGATTCATTCATCTTCTCATTTTTCAGACATTATCTGTGCACTTATATAAAAAAAAATGTTTTTTTTGTAAACTTAGTTGTTTGTGTTGATGTTTAAATTAATCAATATATCCTTTGATGATTAAGATAGTTTACAATTTTATTCAGTGTAAATTTTGAAAAAAAAAAGTTTTACTAAAACTTTGTTTAGATAAAATGAACCATCTACCAAATTCAACTTCAAGTCTAGATATGATGAGTTTGTTGGCATTCTCTACTCTTCTGATTAAATTGCTAGGACAAATCTTTGTTACCTACAACTTGTTACGGTATAGGCAGTTTATCAAACATGTTTCAAGGACAATAAGGTAAAAGTTCTTTATTTTTATTTACCAAATTAGAATTTTTTTTGGTAAAAGTATTCATGAGAGTTTTAGTATTTCTGAATTAGTAGCAAGAAGGTGCAATAGTAGACCCATATAACTAGTCACTGATAAAATATTAGTGTTTTAAATGTTTAATGAGTTTTATTATTTTTGAATGTGATTGTGTTTTTCTGTTTTAAAATTAAGGCTTGTAGCACAGATTGTTTCTGATAAATGGGTAGCATATCATAAGAATCAAGCTGAAGTAATTGGAGACACCTCTCAAGACTATCAAACAATGTCTGAAGCATCTGGATTTAACTTAGCAAGATTACAGTTGGAATTTGATCAGTTCTTACTTCGTGCTTTTAACATAATAATTTCTTCTAAATGGTTTGTCATTTGGTTTTTTATTGATTGCATAAGTTATGGGGTTTTATCTAGCAACTTAATTTTTATGTAAAAAAGTTTTTTAAATTTGTTTACATTAGTTTTGGATCAATGCAATTCCTTTCAACAATGCCTTTTGATGCTATTTCCTCATCTGCACTGTGGATGTTATTGAATATGTTGATTAATCAGCAAACAACATCTGAGATCATTAAATCAAAGAATATTTTGAATCTTCCTAGTGTTATTTCTTTGGAAATCTCTCCCAACGACTCTATTTTTCTACTAACAGCTATTTCAAATATTGCTCTTTCTCGTACAAAAGAAGATCAAACACTCATTGAAGCTTGCATGAAACTTATTGTAGAAGTAGCTACTATATTTGTTATATTTCTTCTTGAAAGTTAAGTAGTATTTTAGTAAAGTCTCAAAAATGTTTTTTTGTTTTTGTTTTTCTAGCTCTCTTTCTTGAATCCTACTGTTGAAAAACTTTATGCAAAGAATGGACAGGATTTGTTAGCATTGATCTCAAATAAGCATTCATTTCTTACTTCTTCTTTAATTGTTATGGTTAGCAAGATGTTAAAACAACTAGATGAGGTAAATGTTGTTTACATATTGTTTTGGCTATTTGAATAATGGTGCATAGAGTGTAAAGTGATTTCTGCAAGTAAACACTATGAGTGTCACTTCTTTAGGTTTTTTACTGAAAATCTTGTTAAAACCTTAGTTTTTTTTTCTTTAACTAGACAATAATAAAAAAGAAATTGTAAAACTTCTACTTTATTACTAAAAAAATTTAGTTTGAAATTTTATATATGAAATTTAGTACATTTCATAGTTGTTGCTGCTTAGCACTTTGCATCCTTATTTATGAAAAGTCTTTGAAATTACAGTGATTAGTCTCAGACTACTCAAACCAAATTCATAGGGCTTTGCTGGAGTATGTCTGGCATTATCTCTAATAGTTGAGGTTAGAAACAACTGAAAATTTGACCTTTCATTTGTAATTTGTACAACAATTTTTAATACTTATCTTGCTCTGATCATTGCTGGTACATTGCAATGCTCCTGGGTCCTTTTTTCTCTTAGAAGTCATTTCTCCAAGGTTTTAGTGTAATATTTTAAAATAAACTTGTGATTTTAAAAAGTACATGGCTTAACCAATCTTAGCACCTGTTTTTAAATTACATAAAAAAAAAAATGGTTTGGATTTTAAAATGGCTAAATAATCTAAACTGAAAACCTGCAAAACTCCTAATTTTTCTCAGATAAAATCTATAATATTTTAGTGAATTATTTTTTTATCCCAGCAGTTTCTAAATTTATATCTGTATTGTAACTGACAGAACATTATTAGTAAATGATCATTATCTTTTGTGCTGAATGAAGTTAATCTTTTCATTTATTTTTTAAAACCTTGTACAGCATTTGGTCAACATCTTTAACTCGCTTCATTTGAATTTGTGGTTTCCTCAAATTGCTGATTTTGATATTATTCGAACATGGTTGATGGATTCGCCATTAACTTCCACAGAAAGTAAACTTGCAAGAATTTTGTTATCTGGAATGAATTATGGGATTGGACAGGTTTTATAATTAATTTTTTTATAGTATTTAATATAAGAATGTTATATAAAGCTTTTTATGTCTGGTCAATCTCTGTTTGCAGTCCATTTTTATTCTATTTTTCTATTTTAACTGGTATGTTTTTATTCATGAATGAAAGGTAGACAGCACATTATTCTTACCACGTTCATATCACTACCTAGTGGCTATCCTTCTTGTTGAATCGTATGGTATTTTGTTTCCCAACAATCCAGGTGGAATACAGCAGTTAAATTATTCTTCGATGGGAATTATAGAGCAGGTAGTTTTAAAGTTGATTTAAAAAATTTTGAGTTCACTCAATAGTTTAATAATCAAGTTTTAATAGTTTGATGACTAGTTTAATTTTATAATAGATATTTACAAAAAAATAATTGACAATAATGAAAATTATTTTAAGGCCAGTCAAATAGCAATATCATCTTACAACAAAGTTGTTTACTATCAAGTGCATTCTGAATTTGTTAAATGGGCATGGAAAGTATTGCTAATGTTAAAGCTTCATGAAACTGATATTTTAAAGGATGTTTCACAAGAATGCAGTAGCGTGGCTATAGGTAGATAACCTTCCTATATTTACATAAAATTAAAAAACATTGAAAATATTATGAAAAAGCTATAATCTAGTTTAATTAAAACAATTTGCAGTTACAATTCTGTAAAGTAAAGAAAAGATTATATCCAGGTCACAATCTGTCAAGGAATTCAATAGTTAAAATTGATATGCAGGCTTTTGTAATGTTCTGTCAGTTAAAAGAGTCTCACTCACTGTTAGTGAAAAATAAGAAAAATAATTTAAAGCCCGTATTTTTTTATGCAATGCATTTAAATGGATTTGTAGTTCTGAATCTAAGATAAAAATTTTTAAATTTTAGGTTCTTCATCATGGGCTAATAGCCTCATTCAGCAGCTTGAAAACAAACATCCTTATGATTTTGACATACAAATGACTCCTGTGCTTACAAATGTGTTGCGTGCTTCTACAAGTCAAGGCTTACTAGCAGCTTACGTTATTTTTGCTATGACCAAATACGGGCATCTGTATGTTGTAATTTTTTTAGTTACTTTTTAGCCATTTGTAAAACTCATTTTCTATTACTTTAACTTATGGTTAAAAACATTTAGGTTAGATGTTTTTGTGTCAAAAGGGCTGTCATATGTGTCGCAGTTGAGTAATGCAAATGAGTATGATGTTGTTTTAAGAATCATAAGTAACTTATCAGTACTTTTTGTTCAGCATCCAGAAAGACTTGCCACAGAAAGGTAGCTAAGAATATTTACATATTCATAAGTTGTTTTTTTGTTGTTGTTGTTGTTGTTGATTGTAAGTTATTTACATTTTTCTGAATGTTGAAACATTACTGCATGGCTTGAAAAATGTAATTAGGAATATTTTTAGATTTAAGCTGAGCAGTTTTTTTATAAATTGTTTCAGAAGGAATAAATTTTAAAAAAATCTTTTCTTAAATTTTTTTAATACATACAAGCTACTTAAAGATACTTTTGTGTTCAATCCATACTGATGTTGGTTGTGCTGGGTATACAGAAAAACTTTGGCAATATTTTGTGGTGGGTGCTTACAGTCAAACCTTTGCTTCATTGGTAACATCCCACATCCTTAAGTCAAAAGATAATTCTGATGCACATTTAGCAATCAAGTTTTGGGTGCATATGCTAACAAGGTTTCCTTTCTGGTCAAGGTATAATTTTTTTGTTTTTAAAAAGTTTTTTTTTTGTTTTAATTACTTGGTTATCCTTATTTTTTAAATTGTTTTATGATTTTGTTTAGAGATTGCAGTGTGTTATTTCAAATGGATAACTTGTGCAAAGTTGCTTTCTCAGTCCATAATGGTCTATCGTTAGTTTGTGACTTGCTTTTTGATGAGTACAAGGTATTTTATTGTTCAGATTTCCAAAGAGTTGCTTTAAAAAGTTACTCAATTAAATAAATTGATGCTAAATATCTAGTAGTCAATTTAATATAAACATTTTTTCAGATTTAATATATTATGCTGTTATTAATTGGCCATTATAGTGAAAAGAAATCCAAGTGAAAATGCTGTCTATTGCAAGGTGTTTTTTTTTTTTTTTTTGCTGTTCTAGGTGTAGAATGAATCAAATGCAATCAGTACTTAGCAGAAATAATAATTTTATGATCGCTGTCAATCATTAGCAATCACACATTATTACCTTTTCATCACATTTTATCCTTTAATGGGATTAACATGAAAAAAAAAAAAAAGTAAAACAAGGTTAGTTGTAAATAATTGCTAAGAATCAGCAATTTGATTGATCCTGCTCGTAATTATTATTTTCTGGTAAGTAAAGTTAGTCACAAGCACAAATGAAGTTTCTAATTGGATTAAAAACTTATTTGATGTTTAATCAAAAAACTTATAATGTTTAATCAAAAACAAGAAGTACAAGTGTTTGAAAACTTTTTTTTACTGATCTTTTTAACTTAAAAAAAATGATACTTTCATTTTATGATGATGATTTAATTATTGGGTTGCCACCAAATCAGGGAAATCAGGGAAATTCAGGGAAATTTAGATACAATCAGGGAAAATCAGGGGGAAATAGTTGATTTTGTAAAAAATCAGGGAAAATCAGTGAACTTTTAATTTTTCTTTAATGTTTTGAAATGTTTTCTAATAAAAATTTTCCTTTTCCAGCGTACCAGGGTTAATGTTTAACATTTTTAAAGAAAATTAATCACATTGCATTTACATTTGCTTATATATGTATGTGTGTGTGTGTGTGTGTATATATATATATATATATATATATATATATATATATATATATATATATATATATATATATATATATATATATATATATATATATATATATATATATATATATATATATATATATATATACCCCTTCAGAGTTCAAGTTGATGGGATTCTACTGTAGTTTTTATATTTTTTTCAAAGAACAATTTTATGTGTTGATTGAAGTATTTGATTATTTTAATTTTCAAACAAATTGATTGGTTCATTACTCATTGGGGGATTATAGTATCTATTTTTTTAGAGATAAAATTGGGGGATTTACATTTGCTTATATATGTATGTGTGTGTGTGTGTATATATATATATATATACACACACACACACACATACATATATAAGCAAATGTAAAAAAGTTTTCAAACACTTGTACAGGGAAAATCAGGGGATTATAGTATCTGTTTTTTTAGAGATAAAAATCCTCTGGGGTTAATGAAGAAGTTTGGTTTGGAATTTAAGTTTGGGTGTTTGAATGCTGAAAATATCAGGGGGAGATAAGCAAAATTTTAGTAAAAAATCAGGGAAAATCAGGGAGAAAAAAGTGAAATTTTAGCGAAAAAATCAGGGAAAATCAGGGAATTTTGTTCTTTAATAATGGTGACAACCCTGTAATATAGTAAGTATATGTAAGAATATTATTGTATTAACAATAATTATTATGTAACAAAAATACTTATTATATTATGATGAGTAAAAAGTATTTTATTTTTCTTAATAATACTTAATATGTAACTAATAATACTTTTAATCCAATTACAAACTTCTTTGATGGTTTTTTTGGTTTAAGTGCTGTGCCTGGTTTACACCAAAACAAAATATCTCAAATTTGCTTTTATCTGACCGAAAAAACTTATTCTGAAATAATTGCAGCTTATTTCCATGACTTTTAGCATAATTCAGTTGCTTCACTGTATCAATCTTACTGACATTTTATGTATTAATATTAGGGTAAAAGTTGTAAATATATTTATCTGGAGTCAGTTAAACTCTAATAGATGAAAGCCTTGTGTTCATGACAGTAAATTTTTCAAAATCATTTACATAATTCTTTGTTTTATACACAATAGTTATGGTTCGTATGAATTTATGTTTCAAATGAATCTGTTATCTGAATGGTTACCTCATAAAAGTTAAGAAAATATCAACTAAATAATATTAACAAAAATATTAACAAAATATCAACATTTAGTTCTTTAAGTCTCTAAAGAAAGTGTTTTGCCAACAAAGGGTTTTGATACCCTACTTGTTTGTAAAAGATCTGTTAAAACAAACAGACTTAATTAGTCTTAATCAATCTTCTATCAAAGATATCTCTTAAAAAGTTATAATTACTGTTGTGACTTAAAATTGATGCCTGTGATCTTAAAATGGTTTCCTTATGCAACATAGGTATAGAATAATGATGTTTAAGAGATGTAAATGTTGTTTGACATTTGCTTTTTATTCAAAAGAGATGAAATTTTAATACAACAGAATACATGATGAGTTCTGGAGAAAGTTAAAAACATTTAACCATTTAATTTTTTGTAATTTTTTTGTAACTTTGAAATGGTAATTAAATCTAAGAATAACGGTTAATTTTGAATATAAGTTTTCAATTAATTTTATATAGTAATGACTAACAATTTGTAGTTAGTCTCTCAAGAGGCATTTTTTACTTTACTTTTTATTTGAAGTTATTTGAGGTTTTTAGAAAGCTAAAAACATTGCATGCTCAGCACTTTTATCAAAGTTTAGCTAAAAGAACATGATCCAACCTAAAAAAACAAATACAGATTTTGGTTTGTTAAGAAGTTTAGAATACTTTAGACATCACAAGCTTCTGATTTTGTTGAAGTTAAAGATATTTACCATATTTAAATGAATACTATATATGCTTTATATGCATACTATATATGCTTTATATGCATACTAATATGCATATATATGCTTTCGCAGTTTTGCGGTTACTTTCAAAAAGTTTACTTGTGTTTCTATTCTTGATTGTTTTTTTGTTGTTTTTTTTTATTACAAAAAAATTTGTCATTATGACTAGCTTTTTTATCTTTATGGCATGTTCTATTTTCTTAATGTAGAAGAGACTGGGGCAAGTTGACTATATTAACAATTATTGTTGTTTATTAATTTATATTAAGTATAATAAAATTAATTTATATTTAAGTGTAATAAAATTAGTTTTACATAAACTATTAGAGTAGCCTTTTGTGGTATTAAATATATTACCATTTATTTTTTCAAATAAAAAAATAAGGGATAATGTTATTTTTTAATAACCTTAACAAATTGTCATCCTGCTCCAGTACTGGGGTAAGATGATTTTGGCTTTGAGGCAAGATCACAATACTGAAAAAAGTTGAACATTATCTTTTGAATATGTTACATGGTTTAACAAATGATAAATTCATTTTTACATCTTACAAAGTATGAAGCTAAGCGGAATGCATTGTAACATAATGTTGAAGTATTTATTTGTGCAGCAAACAAAAGTCACAAATAAAAATGCCTTTTTCATAATTGGAACATTCTTCATGCCACCACTCTTGGCATTTACAGCACTGGATCCATCTGTTGTAGGGTCACAATATTCCTCTTTACAAGCAGGACATCTTACAACACCATCTTTTGAAGTTGATGCAACTAGACTGTTTGCCCTGGATTTAGACAGATTTAGGCCTACAGGAACTTAATTTGAGTTTTTTTACTCCCTTTTAGCTTCAGAAGATTCTTTTTTCTCTTTTTTTAATTTTCCTGTTCTTCCTTCTGATTTTCCCTTTGTTTTAACATTTCTTTGATTTTTATTTGTGTGCTTGTAAGAATGCTTAATCTCAGTTTTTTCTTTGTTTTTTTTTTTTTTCTTCCTCACATTTCCTTTAGGCAATGGTTTGGAATCAAAAATACTAACAGGCTTCTTTAGAGCATCATTTGCCATAAGTTCTGGTTTTTCTGGAGGGTTTTCTTCTACCAGGGTCTGAGAATTAGCACTATTATTCTCAGTTTCATTGCCAAAAACATTATGATCAGGAGTTTTTGCAGCAGCAAAGTCATGTTCACTAAACACAAAAGGATTATGAGACCATTATCACTACAGTTCCTGGTGGGGTTCTTTCTACAAGTTCAAGAAGCATTCATTTTCTGGCAAAAATTAGAAAAGGTGGCAGGTAAAAGCTAGTAACGCAACAAATTATTGTTACATTCCTTCCTCTCTCTGCTGAAATAATTTTAGAAACTCTTCTAAAACATTTAGGACTGACAACCATGGGTAACTTACTAGGCACAGTGGAAAGACCTGACTCATCTGCACTGTAGATTGAAGAAGAAGGGTGTTTAAATTTTCCCATTGCTCACTTAAAATGTTGAAAAACTTGTCTACACTTTATTTACAACATCAATTGCCAGAGCAATAGGTTTATTGAAACCCATTGCTCTGGTAATTGATGTTGTTTCTGGTTTGTGTACACTGAATTTATGTTTCTTCATAAAACTAGTCAGACAATCTTCTCTTTTTGTATCTTTGTTGAAAGGATGTAAAATATCACATTCCTCAGCAAAGTCAAAAACCAGTCTTCTACACTGTTTCTTTGTTAAGTCAAGTAACATTTTAATCATTTCTGTGAAGTAGGATTTTAAATCTTCTTGCTCTGCAGCACTGAAGATTTCTCTAAATTTCCCTCCATGAACTGGCATCTCCTGAAGTAAAAATTACCATTCTATTGAAAAAAGGTTTCAGGACTCAGATTTTGCAGAATTGAAGATTTAATAACAGGATTTAAAACAAAGGTTAGGTCAATTAACTACCAGGTTCAAAGTAATATTTTTCTTAAAGCCTATTAAAACTAATATTATTTACCCTCAGATTTTCTTTTTTTTTTCAAGCGCTGACAAAGTGTAGCTTCAGGTACATTAAATGCACTTGCAGCAGCCAAACAATTTGTACGTCCTTCTTTAACATTTATTAGAGCAGAGGCTATAAATTATTTGTTCCATTTGCCTCTTGAGGATTTCTTCTCATAGTGTCTAACGATATCTGAAATATAGTTATATATATCATTAATAAACATTTATAATTAAGTACTAATAAAAAAATAATATACAAATAAAACATTTATTTAGTGTTTTTGTATATTGTTTATAGTTCATTTTATATTTAAAAAACTCAAATTCTATTCTCTTATTTTATTTATTTATTCCCAACTGAACTCTTACAATCATAATTTCTATAATTATCTATAATTGACCTCAATCAAGGCTTCTTCACAGTATTTACTCTCCTTAAATTGTGATATAACAGCTAACTAATACTTAAGCCAACTCAACAGCTCCAGCATCATAATCATAGTTTAATAAATTCCAAAACACAGGGCAAGATGGCTCATCACCTTGCCCCCTTCATCTTGCCCTGGACTGCCTGTTTAAAAATATTTGTTTTAATTGTCATGAAGAAAGGTGATTAATTGACACTTATTCATGGTAATAGTATTTAAATTAACTTAAACTAATAAATGTTAAAGAGAAACAAAATATCTTACCTGTATCTGTAGCAGAGGTTATTTACACATGTATAAAAGTTATGTTGTAGCAGTGAACATTAAAAGCTTTGGTAACTTCAGTGTCTCTACACTATTGTTTAATGAATGGCTGATAGGAGAGCTAATAGTGCCCAGTTGATGTTGCCACCTAGTGAAAAAATGAAAAATTAAGACATTTGTCATCTTGCACCACTCTTAATCTTGCCCCAGTCTTTCCTACTTAAAAATTTAAGGCAGAAACTAAATCCATTTAGAGTCACTCTTAATTGTATAAATCATAAATTAAATTGCTTCATTGATTATGTTCACTATTACTGTTTAAATGTATAGAATTTCATAAAAGCAAATGAGCCACGTGGAATTCTATCTTCGGTTATGTCTTGGGTGTCTAGCAACCAGTTAATATCATTCATGCCTACAGCAGTAAGTTGAAATATTTAAGTAAATTTTATCAATAGAGGTAAATATCATAGATAAAAAAAGTAAAATTACAAAAAATAGTTTTGTAAAACTTTTTTTTAGACAACAAATTTCTGCTATTTTGCTTTTGTTGTTCTAATGGCTGAAAGAAAATATGAAAAGTCAACAGGTCTGTGGGAAATGTTGTCTGTTGAAATGCTGGTAAATTTATCAACGATAGCTGAGCAAGCATATAAAGTAATTGGTCATAGATTTTTAATAATTGCAAAAAAATGTTTTTATTTTTTGTAATGTTTTTTTTTTTTTTTTTTTTTTTCTCTTTTTTTTTACATTTGTTTATAGAAAGTATCCATGAGTTTTAAAACATATTTACCTCCATTTTATGCACTGAGTATTTACAGATGGGGTGAGCAAGCTATGTTAACACCAATTTCACATCCTTTGCTGCCAATTATATGGCAGCAGTTCTTTATCATTTTCTTAAAGAAACCTAAATGCAAGTCTAGGTATTTTTTTAAATATTTTATAATGAACTTCTTGTTTAGATTTTGACCAATCAAATTTAGTTTGAATTCATACAAAAGTTCAAAGCATAATTAAATTTATGTGCATATATATATATGTATGTATGTATGTATGTATGTATGTATGTATGTATGTATGTATGTATGTATGTATGTATGTATGTATGTATGTATGTATGTATGTATGTATGTGTATATATATATGTATGTATTAATTGTATCATTTAAATTTTACCTTCTTTTTTTAATTTTCAGTTTTCCATCACGGTCAGGTATTGGAAATCGTTTTTACCAAAGTACAAATTTTGTTTCTACATTAAAAAGTATGAAATCTTCTTTGTATGGGCTTGCTGACTACCACAAAAAGATAGTTGAAGGAAGCATTCAAGTTGATAGAAACGAAGCTATTAGTGGCGAAACAACTATCGAAGATAACAGTAACTTCCACTCTTCTTTAATCCAGTAAGCTGAAAATCTATTGAGCTATTTAAGACAAATATGGAGCACATATAAGTGTATACTCATTTAATCGTATAATCCTGTATGTGTATTTTCCCAATGTGTAGATTATACCAGAGTTTTGCATTGTGGTTGGATGAGTCTCGTTTACATGACTCAAACTTATATTTGGGATCCTTACCAGAAGTTTACAAGTGTGACCTACTTGTAAAGATTTTTAATGGAAATAAGGTTGATATGTATATTAAATTTAAGTAGCACATAATATATAGTTTTTTAGAGTTATATTTATATGTAGTTATATAGATAACACTGCTGAACAAGATTTTTTGCTACTGCAATTAAATTTACTGATTCTCATAGATATCAGCATGCTGATTTCTTATCTTTTTTTTTCTAGCATATCAGAATAAAAAGGTATTCCCTGGTAAAAATTTGCCTGTGTGCTATAATTTCTAAAGTTCTAGTGGTTCTTTTTGTTGTGTTGATTTTGTTGGTTAGATTTTTTTTCGAGTTGTTTTAGATAAATATTGATAGATGAGGTTTTCAGGGCTGATAACTATGTTTCGAGTTAGTTCAAAACATGATGGAGGTTTATTGAAAAATGGGATGTTGCATGTCTTTGAAAATGCATTTCTTACATTTACACTTGTCCTTCTTTTCAGATAACTTAGTAGCTGTAAGCGATGAACATGGTAAATGATTTCACTATGAAACCAGCACAATGGAGGAGAGATAGTAGGAGTGCTTTACTTCCAGTCTGATGGGGGATTATTGTTGGTTTTTTTTTTTTTTCAAAAAGAAACAGGTCCAATCACAAGCGCAAAAGGAATTTCATGAAGCATTTCTAAGTGCATCTTCATAGTTGTATAATACACAATACATGATACTAACTAAATTGTGACGTCTACATGATGGATAGCATTCACTACAGTTTGGGTCTATTGTTTTTAGTTGAAATACACCTTAATTTTTCTTTGAGCAATAGTATGTTATCTTTCTAAAACATTGGGCTAAAACTTTAGATTCTGAAGAAGAAAAAAACTTTTAGATTTGAAATCAGCATAGTCAATTTAGTCAAGAACGCATAAATATGTCGGAGTAGCACATAACTTTTATTTGTGTTTTTTAACTTCGGAGCAGTGTGGTTATTAAGTTTTATGTTATGCATAATAATGAGTATGTATAATACAGAAAGGAAAAATGTATCTTTTTTCTATTTTGGTCATTACTTAGGACTTGTGGTTAGAGTTTGTTGATAAAGAGATAATTCAAAAGGAATTGCAAATGAGTTTCTCATCTTGGCGTAATACAATATATGATCCCTGTAAAACTTTGAATACAGCTGAAATTATTAATGATGTTCTCATGCAATCTGACGGTATATATTTTACAATTGTTATTATTGTTTATAGTAATTATTATTTTATCAAAAAACATATTAAATGTTGTGGCATGTTAAATATTGAAGTATGATGTAAACATAGTTTTGATAATATTAGTCTTTCAGCGAATTGTTAAAAGGCTAACAAGAGAGACGAAGCCACTTCCACCACTGCAAATAGTTAAACCTTCATCCCCTATTAAAGAGGTCACTCAACACCTCCTTCTAATAGAACCCCAACTCATGCAAGATATATATCATGACATAGGATTGATTGTTCAGTTATCAAAATCTTCTGCATCTCTTGCAGCGAATCATTTAGGCATGGATTGTAGTTATCTGGAATTAGTCCCAGACTTATATGAAATGGTCGTTCGAAAGGTAACTGTAGGTATACCTTGTGATGGTCAAAGGAGAAAGAAGAAGGGAGGATGTACTTCTCCTGCTCAAGCTGTTATTCAAGTAAATATAGATTAATTCATAGATCGCTTCATGACGTGCGCGTATATACGCGTGTAATTATCTAAAATATACAATTTGTTTTAATCTTTTTAACTTTGTTTTGATTAGTACGATGAATTGCAGTTACGTGAACAAATACTGGGTATTCTTGAAGATAATCGAGCGGCTTGCAATAAGTTGCTCCAGCTAAGCATATCTCAAATTAATGAAAATCTTTGTAAAGCAGTTGTTCGTCTAGAATGTGTTATTGAAATACTGTCAGACAGTGTCAGTTCTCCAAATGAAATAAAACATCAAGAATTTATTGATAGTGCTGGAAGGTTGTTCTATTCGCTTGCTCAGTTAGTTGACACCGATATTAAAAGATCATCCCCAGCTATACAATTTTTCTCTTCTGCATTAGAAAATCTTGGAAAGGTATCGTGTTTTTGCAAACTTTACTTTTAAAAAAAGTCGTGTACAGCCGGCTGTAATAAACTTTCTTTTTTTCTTCTAGACTTTTATTACAAATAATCCAAAAGAACAGCATTCACTATTAAATACAATTTTGGGAAAGCAAGACTTAGTAGCATATTTAGGCCATCATTTTCGCCCAATAGCAGATGTTCACAACTTCACGGCTTTGTATTCAAACCTTGTCACGCACATAAATGCTGACTGTTTCACTACGGTGTTTGTTTTACTTTCAAAATTTGATATAAACGCATGGCTAGATTGTTCTCCTCCGGCTTCTGAAAGATCGACGATGGTTATGATCATGATGATGGGATTAAAAAATCTTGGTGCTCATCCCAACAGTGAAGCAGCTGTTGTTTTTGAAATCCTTCGTAAACAAATAGCTATTTTGTTAAGTTCGGGTTTCAGCAGTTACTACAGTAAGATACTGGTTGAGCTGCTGAATCTTTCTTCCACTACATCAGTTTCTGCTCTCTTTTGGAGTGATTTTTTAGGGTTCGTTCAATACTCTATTGCCCAAGGGAGTTTATCAACTGAACAACTCAAAGAATCTGTGCATTATTTAATAAGTTACTTTCAAGATAAAACCAACGCGGTTAATTGTCATTTAGACGGTTTTTACGATAGTTGGAGTATGTATATTGAGTCTTTAAGTTTACTCTTTAAAACCCTACTCACCACTGTTATCAATGACTCTTTTAAAAATGGCGGTGACTTAGAGCGGTTGATCAAAAACAATTGGGATATTTGTTGCTCATTATATCAGCCTTGGTTAGTACCCCAGTCTAAAGGAAAGATTTGGTCGCTGCTTCGAACAGATTTAGTTCTTTTAATGATCAAATCTTTTACCGAGTGCATACAGCTTTTAGCTGTTCCTAGCAAAAACGGTTACTGTTCTGTTCTTAATTACATATGGAATTTTTATTACCAAGCCGTTGCGCCCAACGTCACAGAAAAACAGTCGTTGGATTTATTCCATAGTATTCTTATTTCCTTGCCATGGTTTCAGATGTATCCAAGTCTTGAAGAGCTCAATCAAATTTTACAGGTATGTTTTTTGCAGGTACAAAAAAATGAATGTTTTGAATTTTGCAGGTATGTATTTTGCAGGTACAAAAAATTTTATAAATCAGTTTTGAATTTTATAAATGCCTTTGTAATTTTGCATCAAAAAAATTCAATGGAAAATTTTTTGGTTTTTTTAGTCGCACATTAGTTACCCAGCTGCTTTTCCGTTCTTTGTTGAGTTGTTTTTCAAGATCAATTTGAAAAATGTAGTTTCGAGTTTTGCTGTTCTTGAGAGCCCCAATGCCATTGGTCAATTCCATCAAATTTTGTTGAACATCTTTGTTGTTATGGCAACAAATCAAGAAGTAGCTTTCAACTTCATTAAAATCAAAGGAGTTTTTCAGGACGCAAAAGAATTTTATTGGAATTTTATGGTTCTTGAACAAACCGCTCGCTCTTGTCAATGGTTTGCGGAGACAGCAGACTCATCATCTGTTTTAGATCATGAATCTTTAACTTGGAGCATGATCAGCTTGCTTGAAGTTGTGTGCGGATACCATTCTGAAGATAAACAATTTCCGTCTGATGAGTTCATTATTGCAAAACGTAATATTTTTATTCAAGTGATAGTGACACTCATTTCCAGGTGCTCTTTAAATATGACACCAACATTGGTAAACTACAAGTTTGTAATTACCAGGTTGCTTTCTTCGATCGAATCGACATTAGTTTACAATGTCCATGAAAATACGCAAATGCGTGAAATCGTTACACATTGCTCGACCGCCTTTCATTTGTTGAACTCTATATCTTCATCGGAAGTGTTTTCTGTTATAAAAGAGACGATTCAAAGTTATTTGCATGGAACAAAAAGCCAGTTACTTGTCTTGTCTTTAATATCAGCTGCTTCTCGATCGATCGCCTCGCAGGAGCATTTAGTTGCTGTTCTTGAGATGTCTATTGAAAATTACTTTTCAAAGTTTTTTGGTGATAAAGTTCAAAACCATTGGCTGCAGATTTATCAGACGTTTATCACGCCTGAACTTAACACAGAAGAATTTTTAAAAGAAGGATTAAAGCAAAGTGCATTTTTGACACTATATACATATAATCTTCATTTGATTTCGCAGGCTCAAAGCTTCGGCGAGTATTTAATTATGTTAGGTCGTATTGTTCAATGGTGCGGTAAACCTCCTTCGTCAACAGACTGTGAAGCAAAGTTTTTGTTGCTATGGCTACAGTTATTCGATGTTGTGCGATTGATTGAACCACGCGTTCTTCATAAAAATCAACAACAGCAACTCAAAAAGCAGTTTAGTTTGTTGAGTATTATTTGCCAATCAAATAGCGAAGAAAAAATCTTTTCAGGTGTACTTGGCGTGTTGGGAGTTGGAAGAAAAAGTACATTAAGTAAAGAGTAAGCGTTTGTTTTTTTTATGGAGGAAAAGAGGGGGTAATTTTAGCTATTTAAGGGTAACTTTTTTTTTTTTTTAATGAAAGGAGAGGTAACTCTTCATATATTAATTTTTAAAACACTTAAAAATTATGTATTTTGTTTTAGATTTCGACTAAGTGCAAAAGCTGTTCATTTATTCTTAGTAAATAAAACGATTTCTCAAAATGATGTAAATCATGGTATGGCTGGCCGCACTCCCTCGGATACTGAAAAAGCTTTTGCTTCTTTTTACGGTACTAATCATTAGTAGATTATTGTGCGTGTCTTTTAAGAAACTTATTTTCAGTTTAGGGTTATCAACTAAGTTTGTTTTTTGTTTTTTTTTACCTTTAAAAAAAGGTTTACTAAAGAACAAGACATATGAAGATTTTCAAGATCAAATCCAGTGGATTTTACATTTCGTTTCCAATCCATTAACTACTATCGAGGACGGTTGTTCATTAGTTGCATATTTATGTCAACATTTCTTTACGAAGTACGGTTACACCGTTGCGGCAATTACTTAAAAGCATATATGAATATAAGAGTTTTTTACATGAAGTTTTAAGTAAATATCAACATTTCTTTTGCTATTATAGTTTTCGGTTAAAAAATTAACAAAAAAATAAAGTAACTAATAAATTAGCAAAAAATTAAGTAACTGACAAGTTTTACTAGGTCTGTTTTTATTTGAACTGTTGACACATTTTATAGAAAACTTTTGTATTTCTTTTAATTTTTTTGTCGTCATTAATTTAGAAGTAAAATTACTCAATTTGTTAATTTTTTACGTCTGACGTATTCTTTTTTTTTTTTTTTTTTTTTTTTTTTTTTTTTTTTTTTTTTTTTTTTTTTCTCACTTTTTAAACTAAAATCAATACCAGATTTTCGAAGCGTTGTTTTTAATGTTTGTTATTAAAGAAAAATGAAATGAATAAAATCAATTTTTTAAAACTTTTTTTAAAATTTAATTAAATATAAAATTGAAAAAAAAAAAAAAAAATTAAAATTTTTTAAAAAACTTTTTTTTTTTTTTTAATTATATTAACTGAACCTGTTATCTCTCAAACGACTGCCAGAAGATTAAATGACCTGTAAAAGGCAAATTCACTCTTACAATAAAGGTTGGTGAAAATCGCATTATGTCTTTATATACAACATGCATTAATACAACAAGTTTTACACATCTTATTAAGTTCTAAGTAAGTTCTTAGATAAAACATCACATTTAAGAACACATTTTATAGTTTGTCTTTCGTCTTGTTTTGTTTTTTGTTATTTAACATAAAACAGGTCTAAAGAGTTAATTTTCGTGTAAATCGATGTTATATTTTTTGATAATAATGAAGATAGACAATTTTTTCAAAAACATAGACATGCATGAAGATTCTTTTGTTTAGTTTTTATTCAAAGATTCAAAAACGATACAAGAGACTTAAGTTAGTATTTTTGGCGTAAGCATCGCAGTTTGTTTTTTCGATTTTTTAATAACGATTAAAATAAAAATTTCTGTATAAGTTGTTCAAAAGAACTTTAATTTTAAATGATATGTATATTTAGACATACAAGTTTACAGGGTTTCAGAAAAAAATTGCATTACCTCGCAAAGCTTATGTTATTATGTTTCAAGACATTGCGCAGAGCTGCTATTCGATTAAAAAAGGTTCTAAAATGTCTGCTACGTATTGTTGAGAAGTCAGACGTCCACCATCAACAATATAAAGCTCTGCGCGAGCTGTTAAAGATATTCCGCCCCATACCATTAATGAGCTGCCTCCATATAAAGTGGTTTCTGGAATGTTACAAGCGAAATACCTTTCATTTGGTCTTCTGCACACTCTTGGGCGGCAATCAATACAAGGCAAAACCTTGACTCATCTTTAAATAAGACCTGTCCCCAATTATGTATTTCCCAATTCGTATGCCTCCTTGCAAAAGCCAATCTGTTTCTTCGGTGGTCTACAGAGAATCTGGGACCAGTAGCTTCTGTCCGAGATGGTAAATTTAAAACACGGTCTTCTTCTTATGGTATCTTGACTAACAGCAGTTCCATGAACCTCAACAAGTTGTATTTGGAGACTTCGTGCAGTAGTGAACCATTCTCTCAATACTCGAAGCAATAAAAATCGGTTCTCCTCGGCATTTGTAGTTCAAAGTCTGCCTTGGCCAAATTGTTTAACGTGATGATTGGTCTCTACAAACTTTTGTAGAACCCTAACGACTGTTAAATGAGACACTCCAAATCTTCTACCAAGTGGGCAATTTGTTAATCCTCATTGGATAAAGTAGTAATTGCAACACATTGTTGCTCAAGTGACAGTTATCTTTTCTACTGTTAAAAAAATTTAAAACCAATACATACAGTAGCGTGCAAAAGTTTACAAACAGCTAAATTTTTCAAGTTTTTTTATCATAATTTTTTGACTTTTCATTGAAAATAAATGAAATTTTCAACAATTTTTCCTATAATGTGATTATATACTATAAATTACTCAAAAAAATGATAACTTGTAACGGAAGGGAGAATTCAGATTTTATTGAAAACATAATCGTGCAAAAGTTTATAAACAACTGAAAAAAAGTTCAAAAAAGAGGTACTATTTCTAATTCCTTCACAATATTTCATCACATCACATTAGCATTTTTCTGAATAGCCTCTAGGTTTTATTATTGCTTAACAATAACAATGTATAGAGTCAACTAAGTTGATCAGGATATCTATGGGGATAGTTGGTCGGTTTTTCGCCTTTCAATCGACAATCGAAATATTCCCAAAGATTTTCTGTTGGATTTAAATTTGGGTTTTGAGAAGGCCAGTCCGAAATAATAGTTTTTTTTAAATTGAAAAATTTTTTGATAGAATTTGCACGGTGCTTTAGATCATTGTCTTGCTGGAAAGTCCAACCACGAAGTATTTTTTCCTTTTCATGTGGCAGTATAACATTCTTGATTAATTTTAGACATAATTGATGCATCAACTTTCATGTATTTTGTTATAATCGATGCATTGATTTACTTTCAGTCTTGATTCTATTGATCCACTTCATCGCATCTAAATATAATCTATGCGATGAAGTGGACCATTAGAATCACGGCTGAAAGATCCCAAACCATTATTTGCCCTCACCAGGTTTAACTGTTGGCATTTGATACTTAGGAGCAACTCTTTCAATTTCGGACGTCTTATGTACTTAATACCATTGCTACCAAATATACAAAACTTTGATTCGTCATTGGATAGGATCATTTGCATTGGACTTTTGAAGTCCAATCCATATGATCTTTTGCAAGTTTCATATGGGCTGAGCGATTATTCAATAATATTAAGGGTTTCTTGGCAGGTCGATGACCAAACAAATTTATTGACGAAGGCGACATTTTGTAGTATCTACGCCGCACTTAACAGCATATTTATTGCCCAAAATACTTTTTAATTCGACAGCACTTTTTTGGGGAGCTTGTTTTGATTTTCTTACCAAAGATCTGTCTTGACTAGCGATTGCAATCCCGGGATCCCGGCTTTTTTTTATGATCCCGCAATCCCGGTATTGTCTAACATCAATCCTGGGATTCCCTACAAGATCGAACAAAACAAAGCGTAATGAAAAAATACATAAAAATAACAACAATTTTGCGTATCAATAAAATGATTTTTATTGAGTATAAAATTATAAAAAGTATTGCATTTTCAGTTTAATAGTAAATACGATATCGAAAAGGATTGATTTAGAGAAAAACAAAAGTGAAAATCTTCGCACTATGTCATGTTGGTTTGCATATACACTATCTAAAAATTAAATACGATCTGATTTAAATAATAGATTTGTAAGTATAAAAAATATTGTTATAATATGCTTGCTTGCGATATCCACACTTTGTACCATTATATATATTACGGTTTATATTTATTTTATAATAATTCGTTATGTAATACAAATTTACGTTGTTTCTAAAAACTTAATTACGTAAACACTTTTAAAATATTCGCGTTAAATTAGTTAGATTTTTTAATACCTTAGTTACAATTGTTAATAATTTATAATAGCTTATTTACTGTTGTCAGTTTTTTCAAACTTAAAAAAAAAGCGCGTTTCTTATAAGGTAGAATCTTAAAATTAAAAATTAAATCAGCACGTCGTAAGTGGGTTTTACAATCAAAAGTAACTCAGCTGTTTGGAAATATTTTCTACGGGATGAAAAAGGCCAAACAGCGATGTGTAAATTGCCAAACTGCAAGAAGATTTTAAAAATTGGTGGTGGCTTAACAAAAGGACTTCATACACACATGTTGTCGGTGCATAATGTGAAGGTCGAAATTCCAACCCAACCTAATATGACCGGAGAATGAACACCAAACAAATCACCAAAAAAGAAATCTAAACCACTAACAGAATACTTTTCGGTTTATGAAAGGGAAGATAAAACACTTTGTGCTACACTTGGTCGTTTAACGGCGTCTGACGGGCTTTCATTTAATGTGGTTTGTTCTTGAACAGACTTACGTGCCGCTTAAACAGCTATGGGATGAACGCTGAACCGATATGAGTGGACTTCTGCAATACCTGCATAACGGTCGAAGCCCCGTTGAAGTCGATGAAGACATAATTACTGTGCCTTCTTCATTTAAATGTCGAAAACTTTCGGTAGAATTGCTGGAAAAATTAAATGCTTCCAATCCTACTCTAGTAAGAGCATCAGTTGAGTCTGACATGCTGGATTTGATTGAGGAACCTGAAATGGTACCTGAGTCTTAAAGTAATACTTTAAGTATTGAAGAGGAACTTGATAGTGTTATTAAAGAAGGACAATCACCAATACAACCAATTAGACATGAAACATTGTCATCAAAAATTTAAAAAGAATTGACACTATTTGAAAATGGGGGTACACGTGGCAATTATTTAGAAATCGTTTATTCTTTTCTAATGACCGTGAAACCGACAAGTGTCGAGGCTGAGCGGGAATTTTCTTCCGCTGGACTGTTCAATACAAAAATTCGTAACCGCTTGGGCGATGAAACTTTGGACGCGTTATGCTTTCTGAAGTCGCATTTCGAAGCAAAAAAAAACATAATATATCTCCTTATTTCTAACATAATTTTTTAACATTAATTAACATGTAAAATTTAAATAATATGTTAAATTAAATTCATTCAATAAATATATTTTTAGTTAAATGTACTGTTTTTATTCTACTTAATACTATATAGATGTTGTATTCTTTTTCTATCCCGGGATTGATGTTTTTTAATCCCGAAATCCCGGGATTGCAATCCCTTGTCTTGACGTTCTGTAGTTATCTTTGGCCTGCCTGAACGATGCTTGTTTTCAAGTGACTTTTGGATTCTATATCTCTTAACTAGCACGCTACTTGTTGATTTAGCCATATCATAAAGCTCAGAAATTTGCTTAAAAGAACTTTCTTCTCTACAGCACGTATTAAATTTTCCTTTTCTCTTGACGATTACTTTGATATTCCCATTATTTTTTAAACTCAAGTAAAGTTAAATATTATATCCAATAAACTAATTTTAATATAAATGGATTTTTCTTTAAGAAATTTCTTAATGGGCTATGGAATTGGTTATAAACTTTTTCACGGTTATGAACTTCAATAGTTTGAATTTCTTCCTTCCATTACAAGTTATCATTTTTTTTTAATAAATCATACTATATAATCACATTATAGCAATAATTATTAAAAATTCCATTCGTTTTTAGTCAAAAAGTTATGGCGGAAAAACTTGAAAAATTTAGCTGTTTACAAACTTTTGCACGCTACTGTACGTATTTCGTATTAATTTTCGTACTCCGTCATTAACTTTGTTGTCCGCCCAACCCTAAATAGATTCGATTGGATTCAAATCTGGTGTTCGAACTGATCGTGGGGTTAAGCTAATTTTTTTCAATTCTTTGACAGTAATGATAGAATCCTAGTCTTTTTTGGAATGCGAGCATTTACTTCGACCACTGTTTAGGATGGTTGCTGACACCAAACTGTTGCTCGTCAGCCACATGTAGCTCTTTGTCTACTTTAATTCGACTTTTACAAGAGTGAGAGAACAATTTTTTAGTCTCAAATTCCGAAAACTATATAGATAATGGAAACCTATGCAAAAAAGTGAATTTAAAACCGCATCCTTAAAAAATAAAAATGCTTTAGTAAAACGCTTAACAGAATAACCAAGATGTTTACAAAAGATATCTATATGTTAACAAAGTTCTAATTTATTTTAAGCAGATGTCTAAATGAGCATTCAACGCGTGTTCGGGGACTTTTGCGGGACAAGCAGGACATTCCACAAAGGCATTATCATCATCTATATGTATAACATTTTTCAATTTATCATCATTTAAGGAAACATTAATTGATCTAAATTGAGCATCTTCTTTTTTTCTTTTTTTACTGATACCACCCTTGAGCTTAGATTCCAATTCATCTAAAAACGCCTGATTGTTCGTAACTCTAATCTCATTCGAAGAGGAAATTTTGTAACCTTGACCAGGAAATGTAACTTTAGACTTTAATGACTGACTACGAGGCGTTTGAACGCTTTTCATATCATTAGACTCAGTTAAAAATTTGCGCTTCTTGTCTAATTGGTCTATAGAACTGATTTTCACAATTTTATCATCTTTCAGAGAATTCTGGTCCGCGTTTTTAATTGTTTTACTGCTAAAAGAATTAGAATGGGTGTTTAATGAATCATTACAAACTGAAAGCCAATCAATCAATTTGTTATTCGGTTTATCCAAATCATTACGAAACTCATTTTTAAGATTGGTGTTGGTTGCTGTTTCTGCTTTAGTTTTTTCTGTTATATTTTTATCTTTTTTAATATTGCTGTAGTTTTCAGGCTCTTTAACTTTTATGAAGGAGCCGCCACATTTGATTGTATGCTCACCCCACCAAGGATCACGAGGAGAAGGTGCTCGATTCATAGCTCGACGAACCACCCCAAAGTATGGCGGGCGTTTATTGCAAGGACCATTGCATTTCCACCAATGTTGTCTGTAGTTGTTGACCTAAAGACCCATTACATTAATATTGTGACAAGTTTTATTGTTTAAAAAAGTTGAAAAAAACCCTTTTGAATAGTAGAAAAGGTCTCTAAGATAATACATGCATACATACATACATACATACATACATACATACATACATACATACATACATACATACATACATACATACATACATACATACATACATACATACATACATGCATGCATAAAACAATGTTTGTATATTATGCTCTATCTATGCTAATTACTTTCTAGTCTTTTACATTTTATAGGATAAATTCTACAAGAAAGAACAAGAAGCCTCATCAAGCTTACCTCATCATGAAAAGAATGATAAACCTAAAGTAAGTTAAATCTTAATTATTGAAAAACATTCCAGTTTTAAAAAAATAATTGTAAAAGTGATTTTGCATTTAGTGAAAGAAAATATCGTCAAGAAAAAATATAAACCGAAGAAAATACAGAAACCTTAAGTTTGAATTAAAAAAAACTCACAGAAATTTTTGTACCAGTTTGATTGTTGATGCGGTTCATGTGCTTGTGGAATTCATTTCCATGTCCATCATGATCCTAAATTTAAAGACATTTTTTAATGGGTCTAACTTTTGTGATTTTCTTTGAATAAAAAATAAAGGGAGATATAAAAATCATGAAAATTCTGAAGAAAGTTTTATTAAAGCTTTTTCAAATGTTTGAAACTTGACTTTTAAAAATTATTTGAAGCTAAAAAACAATCACTGCACCTACTTTTGTTAATTTCTTTTAAAAAAAATTTCTTTCATGAAAAACGAAAAAAAAACAAAAACAAACTTACTTTGTTGTTATTGGTAACAAATAGAAGAGCATGGATCATTTCGTGCTAAGAAAAATTCATTTTGAATTTTCATTCTGAGATAATGGTCATCAATAAGAATTACTTTTAAACTTTTGTGTACAACATTGAGTACAGTGTTGCATAAGATGATTGACATAAGTTTTTTAAATAAAAACAAAGACAAATATGTTTCATCATCAAGAAACTATATCGATCTTTAAAAGTTAACAAAATATGAAGTTATTATAATGTTGCTATTCAATACATTAAGTTATGTCCGCATTACACCGTTAGACAATTCCCAAGGTTGTAAATATAACAATTCCCAAGGTTGTAAATATAACAATTCCCAAGGTTGTAAATATAACAATTCCCAAGGTTGTAAATATAACAATTCCCAAGGTTGTAAATATAAATATAACAATTGCTTATTTTTTTATTTTTTTTCCTAACCACAAAAAAAATCCAAAAAAAAAAAAAAAATAAAATCTTTTAAAGTAAAAAAAAAAAAAAAAAAAAAAAAAGAAAGAACAAATGAGCTCTACTTAAAAAAAAACTCAAACTCAAAAAAGATGATGCGTTTTGATTAAATTATCAGGATACATTTAACAAAAAAAGCATTTTTCATTTTTCTTACAAGTAAATTCAATGGGGAAAGTTAAAAATCAAATTAAATTTCACCTAAATATGGGGCCATTTACATATTACATCATGCAATTTTTGATCTCTCCCCTTCCACCTTGAAACTAGTTGTAATGCTTTTGTAAGCCCTCTAAAAGTATGCTACAAATCTTCAACCCACTTCCCCATAACAAATTTCTGTTTAAAATACATTGTTGACATTTAATTTATATTTTACAAACTGTGTTTAATATGTTAGTTGTACTTGAACTGTATTTTATTATCTTAAAAACATTAATATCACTTATGTGTTAATTATAGACTTGTTTAGTTGTCTCTTTTATTCTGCTAAATTAAATGGCCTTGGCCTTATTGGGTGCTGCTCAGGATTTAAAACACAAGAGAGGCAACAGTTCTGAAGAACAGATTGCACAGATAGGTAGAAGAGATCTTAGGGTAGGACCTTATAAATCACTATCAGGTGTGAGAAATGTGATTTAATTTCATAACTGGTCCAACAAAATGAGATAGGAACTTGTCAATATAGTGGTTCGATGCATTTGGAAGTTGTCCTCCTTCCAGCAACGAGGGATCAATGGTGGTAGAAAACAATTAGGTATGACAGTGAAGTAGTATTCTTTAAGCCATTTTGTAGCATCTCTAGCTTTTCTACTTAATGATTTGAAGAAATTACAAATTTATTTGCAGATGATGTGCAAACTAGCTACTGTTGTTGTTAAATAAGTAATACAATCACTAATGTTGTAGTGATTGTATTACTTATTTACTTTCCATAGTTTTATGCAACTACTAATAAATCTAAAAATTGTTTTGACCCTTAATTTACACATAAATTCACTTACAAGCAGAGTTTCAATAAGATCTCTACGCGGTCTAAGCTTCAGCAAGGGTTGACTTAACTTGATACAGCAAAGACCACCTTTTCGCTCATAGCAACATAAGCCTGCACATCTATAAAAGCAATAAAAATATGAAAAGTCCTAAATAAAAGGTTCCATAATAGTAAACGATCCCTTTTTAGAAAACTTACAAAGTCATTCTAGAACTCCATTTCACCTCAACTCCAGCCAAGTTCCCATCAAAAAATGTAGAATCAAATTGTACAAAAAGATCTCTAATATCTGGTAAAGGGTCAATTAGCTCCCAAATTGGGTCAACAATTGATAAAGGTTTTTCATGTTTTCTATTGAATTCTTGCATGAAAGTGTCACTTAATTGCAGAGCAAGTAAGTAGTCTGAGTCATCCATAATAAAAAAACATTCTTTGAAAATTTCTCAAACCCAGTTATGTATCTCTATCTATATATATATATATATATATCTAAATGTTCATAAATATAAAATTATACATATATATATATATACGCACACATATATATACATACACACACACACACACACGTACACACAAAACACACACACACATGTATATATATATATATACATATATATGAACAAAGTTTTAGATATTTTTCAAGATAAATCTTCTATATTCATTTTAAAAAATTTTCACAGAAATTTAATGGTAGTCAGAGGTACCACAAACACACAACACCCTTTCTTATATATTGTATATAAAAAAATTTAATTCACTAAAAGCATATATTTGCTAATATTGCAACAAACTGCCTTTTATATCTAAAAGCCTAAAAAATACAATTTAACCAGGAATAGCCAGGTCCATATTATAATCCTTAAGTTAACAAAACTTCATTCTACATAGTAGGCGTAAGTACATAATAGGCATTACAAACCAATAAAAGATAAATATGAGTTTTCAGTGCCTATAAATAAAAGCTTATAAAAAGATTTTGACAATTCAACAAAAACAATAAGTTTTAACAGCAACTGAGGAAAAGTGAAAACATCTAACATGATAGATGCCCAGGAAAAAGAATTTAATTTATAAGTTAATTATTCCCAGAGCAAACTCAACACATTGGGAATCATTTACCAACTATAAAATCTGCTGTAAAAATGTCAAATATCTAAAAGCATTGCTTGTGGGTCTTCAACATTTTGCTTGATTTTACGCAAAAAAGTCACTGCTTCCCTTCCATCAATCAAACGGTGATCATAGGTTAAAGCAATATACATCATGGGGCGTATCTCCACCTGGTGAAAAGAGATGGGAACTTAATAAGTTTATCATAACATTATAAATTAAAAAACAAAAAACTTAAAATAAGAACAACCTTCCCATTTATAGCAACAGGGCGATCAAAGATTCCATGCATTCCTAGAATAGCTGATTGTGGTGGGTTAATAATTGGAGTGCCCATAAGAGATCCAAAAACACCACCATTAGATATTGTAAAAGAACCTCCATCCATGTCTTCAACAGCTAATGTGCCATCACGAGCCTAACAACAAAAATTAAAAAAATACAAAAACAAAAAATGTTATATGTAAACAGCTAAACATTTTAGTTTATTATTTTTTTCATTTAGTTTATAATTTAAAAAACTGTCGACCATGAATATGAAAAAATATAAAAAGATGATAAAGTAACTGTTTGATAAAGAAATCAGTGAGATTTCTATTATTTGCTATTTTCAAGAGGGAATTAATTTTAATTTTTCTTTGAAAACTTACAAACTTTAAAAGACTGGAAACCATGAGAACATGTAACTATGTATTAAGTTGGTAGAATCTAAAACTTCAATCTTAAAGAATTTATGCTCAAAAAGAAACAGATTAAAACTGAATATTTTTAACCAGGCTGCTGAATTTCACATAAAATCACATGAGAAGTAGCTTTTATTGTTAAACTGCTTCATTAATGGCAATAAGTAAATTAAATTATGATAATAAATTAAAACAAATTATGATAATAAATTAAAACAAATTATGGTAATAAATTAAAATAACTTATGATTATAAATTAAAATAGATTATGGTAATAAATCATTTAACTTACTGAACATGAAAACATAAATACATTTAGTAGTATTAAAAAATAGTTTTATGAGAACTAAAATAAAAGTTTTTTAACATAAGGACATTCTAAATGAATCCAATCAAGTTAATAAGCTACAAAACATTCAATTTGTTTACTAGGATGATAATTTCAAAACTAATGCATGGACAAAAAAGATTGCTGTTGTGGAATTTGCATAAAATTATTTCATTTAATGCAATTTCCACAACAGCATTCTGGTGAGCTAAAATCTGGTTTTGAAATAATTTTATCAGGTCTATGTTATACTACAAAAATTTCACTGTTTAAATTGGAATGTAACATAATTTTTATCACAAAATATGTATTTTGTACCAAAGATTTTTTGCATCCCAATAATCATTAACATGTAATTCATATACCATGATTCATGTGTTGATTGTCGAAGATGAATTATGAGAAAAGTTCTAGAACTTTAAAGTGATGGTGAAAATTATCACAGGAAACCTAAGTTATTTATCTAACTACACACATTTTGCTGATAAGAATGAAAGCCATTAATTTATGTAAAAGTAAATAAATAATATTATTAATAATGTATATATATACATATATACACACACACATATATATATACATATATATGTATATATGTATATATATGTGTGTGTATGTAAATATAGATATAAACCACAAATAATGGTATTAAGTCTCAGCATTTCTATACCATATTTGTAGAGCCAAGAAACAAATATCAACAGATAAGTTGAAATAGCATTCTCACAATTTTCTCTTAACTTTTTAAAGTACCAAAATGGTCCTTATAAAGATCTTAGATTTAATGTAAAAATATATTTATAGCCATACAGATGGTCCAGCAATTAAATTTGCTTGAAACACACATACAACAAAAATCCTTTAGAAGCATGTTTTTTTTTTCTCAATAATGTTCATTTTATTGACCACATTAAAGAAACTAAATTTAAAAAATCATTTATTCACTTAAAATTCTGTTTTTAGATTAAATGAGAGATTCTTATTACTGAAGCATTTTAACAATAACTATTACTTCTCTTTTGCGTGATTTTTTCAAATACCTGGTCCACATATATTCAACTAAAGGTGTTCCTTCTTGAGTATAAGACTTGAGTATAAGACTCATATTTAGATTCTAGGGTCATTCATATTTAGACACTCATATTAGGGACACTCATATTTAGATTCTAGGGTCATTTTTTGAAAGTCTCAGCATTTCTAGAATAAGAATTACAGAGATTACAACAGACATAATGATAGATTTTAACTATTCTACACAATAATGTACAGACTTTGTGCAACCATCTGGAATCAATACAATTTATATGTTCATTTTTTTGAGAGTATTTTTTTGTGTTACTAGAATCTACATGTTGTGTGAAAACAACAATTTAATTTTTATGCATCAGTTTAAGCCTAAATTTTAGTTGTTTTTTTTTTAACAAAAAAAAAAACAACAACATAAGAATACCTTTTCACCCAATAAGTTCATTCCACGTTCAATTTCTGCAAAATTCATTTTATCAACATCTCGAAGTACAGGAACAACAAGACCCTTAAAAAAACACATATATTTTTTGTTTTATTTATATAATGACCCTTTACAAGCAATATGCAAGATATTTAAGTTTACCTTTGGTGTGGCAACAGCAACACTTATATCTACAAAATCTCGGTATATCACAAAGTTATCTTCAATTACTGAAAAGAACATTTTTTAAATAACATTTGCATGTAACCAAAATAGAGCAAATAAAAAAAAGAACATATAAAATCATGAAAATAAAAAAAACTTTACCTGCATTGACAACAGGCATTTGAGTAAGCGCATTAGAAGATGCTTTTATAAAACATGACATGAAACCAAGTTTCAAATTGTGTATTTTCAAGAAGAGATCCTTGTAATTTTTCCGCATTTCCATTACCTTGCTAAAAGAAAAAAGAACTACTCAAATGATATGCTATTTTTTATTGAATATGGTTGTTTTAATTGAATTTTGTTGAATATTATTTTTCAATGAACCTGTTAATTTCAAAATTTAGCTAAATCTTTTTATTTTATGGTAAGAAAAAGAAAATTAGATTTTTTATAAGCCAGTTCTTATATGAAAATGTAACAAATATAAAAGGAAAACCATCTTAACATAACTATAGAAAACATAATGCATTTTACTGTAACTAACACTAAAAACTAAGGTTTCTAATAAGTCTCAATCCATTAATGTGTACATTTCACTTGAAAAATTGAACTTAAAAATCTCAGAGTTTTCTTTAATATGAATTAAAAAAAAAATCTGCAATAAATATTGCATCTAACCTCATATCAACTTCATTAAATGTTGTTAACATAGCATTGGTGTTTTGAGCATCTTTTAATCTTTGGGCGATGCGTTGACGCATTCGGTTCATTTTAACCTATGGTGTAATAACAAACTGCAAGGTGTTCTTCAGAACAAATATAGTAAAAAAGAAATTTATATTCTTCTAAAAATTATTATTGTAAAAATCTTTTTTAAGAGAAAAAAAATTGCAACCTGAAAATTATTATAGCAAAAAATATTTTTTTATGAGAGAAAAAAGGATAAAAGTAAAAGAGGAATAAAACATAAGAAGCATAAAATATGATTTCTGGATGATAATGATACAAAAATCATTGTTGGAAGAATGATAAATTTTACATAATGCTTTTATTAAGCAAATTTTTTCTTTGCTGCCAATTTTTTTTTTTTTTTTAGATGAACACTTTTTGTATCAGATTTTTTTTGATTTTGAAAACTATAACTTACTTTTGTTTCATTTCTAGTTCCAGTGATGCGAGTTGGCGCCATTTTTACCTCTTTTATTTCACTGCTTATTGATGATGTTTCAGAAGAAGTTGCAGTATTTAAAGGAAATGATGAGGAAGGTGGCAAAGGAGGTGGAGTTGGTTTTCGGATAGCTATTGGCGCTTGGACAGTTGATTTATCAGCAGCTAATCAGAGATATAATATATGCTAACTTTATAATTTAAAAGTTCGATTAACTTATGAAGCATCAATAATAATATAGAGTTATTGATTTTTTGCTGTTAATTTTCTTAATGATATATCAACATTCAATTATTTTCTCACATAAATAAAAAAACAAACCTGCAAAATACTTACGCAAAGGTGTAGAGATAGGACTAGTGGGGTCTGTCTTCTGTGACTGTGGTGGTGGAGTTTCTATATCTTTTTCAACTTTTTTGCTTGGCTGAGCTCCAACCTCTCCTAATCGTAATTTAAAAAGCTGGTCACCCTTTCCTACGCGACTACCATCAGAGACAAATAGTTCCTCAATAACACCTGAAGCTGGGGAAACAATTGGCAATGCTGTTTTATCTGTCTCTATTTCCCCAACAACTTCATCTACAGAAACAGCATCACCTACAGCTAAATCAACCCAAAAAAATATTAGCATTTAAAAAATAAGTAAAAGTGTACAAATATAACAATGAACAAAAATCAAAAATATAAAATAATTTTTTTTTTTTTACTCACAAAAAAGAACTTATTATAAGAATGTTTAAGAAAAAATAAAGTTTTTACTTTTAATTGAGAATGCTTTTGCAGTTTTTTTTTCTGTTTTTCAAAGATGCATTTTAAAAAATTTGTTTCTAGAATGAAAATTTGTAATTAAAACCTACCCTTTTCCCACCTAACATCACCTTCGGTAACAGATTCTGCAAAAGGAGGCGTGTAAACTATTTGAAATTCGCTAACTAAACAAAAAATAAGTAAAAACCACTGAAATACTAAATTAATTAACAAAGAGTTAAAAGCATTAAAGAACTTTGAATTAAATTCACCAAACATTTCTTTACCTTTTAGTTAATTATGTAATTCAACCCTACTAACCTACTACAACTTTTTAGGCTTTTTAGATTATTTTTAGGCAGTGATTATCTTTACTGAGTTCCATAAAAATCCATAAAAAATAAGTGAAACTCATAATGCTTTCAATCAAAATGGTAAAAATATTATTGTAAAGATCTTCATATTTAAACATAAACATGCTTACAATTCGATGCTGTTATCCTTAAACTTCTTCGAATATCTTGTATTGACCATAAACTAGAACTACATGTAAAACAATTTTATTCTGATTAAAAAGATAAATCATGAACACATACACTCACAATCATATATTATATGTATTGATCCATACATGTATATGATAGGGCACATACCTCATCACAAAAAATATAAATGTTCTAGTGGTTATCAAAGCCTCTTCTTCAAAATCTAGATTGATTTAGGGGGTATACCTCCAATTAAAACATTTGCCATACAATCAATTTTTCAGCTACTTTTTCAAAATACTCATTTTTTATAACAGCTCAATGTCTTGAACATAACTAATAATGTATTTCTTCTCCTAAAATGAATTTTGTCTGCAACCACTTTGACCTTGCTTAGGATGGTAGTTGAGAATAGAAATAATTTGTCACATCTATTAAAAAAATGACCAACATCATTGCTATGATAGCTAAACCAAGTACTTTTGATTTATTGAGACAAATTTGTCTGAAGTTTTACATATTTACATTAATCTGATAGGCAAAATGCAGACAAACATCTTAAATCTTAACAGTAAGTTTTTTTTTTTTTTTTTTTTTAGTTTACTAACTTCACTTGCTTGATTGCTTTATATAGATGAAGCATTTATTGTGAACCTAAATCAATGGAAATGTACAAAATTAACACTTGACTTACTTAAAAACAAATATTTCCATCATTTGTATTCACAAAGCCTGAGAAAGAATCACAGAGCTCAGTGATTACAAAATAAGAGTAATAGCATAGCTTATTTGTTCAAATGATCTGTCTTTTTGAGAACCAGATTCTTAAACCAGGCACAGCTACTGCAAAAGGCCAAACACAGAAAATGAGATACTTTGTCAAATTTGACATGTATATATAGTGTCTGGTGGATGTAAATTAGCCGTAGATCCACTATGCAATGATCTTGAATTTTTTCAATCACAGCTCAGAGTGCAGATGTACAACAGCCAACTTCAACAAGTGCAAATAAGATTCCAGCAACATCTGGTACTAAGAAAATTGCATCATAAAGTTCAATGTCATGATTTAGCAGACAGATTTCTGACAATCAAGACACATCTGTTTAGCATCAATTAGCAACATCTGACAATTGAATATTGCAAGAGATAGTCCCATGTGAGGAACAGAGTTTAGCTCAGATTTTTTTCTCGGCTAACAAAACTAAGAAAGATTAACAAACTCTCTTGCTAGTAGTTGAGAAAGATCTCATGAGATGCTAAACATTTGAAAACAAAAACAGATGACAACAATATCTAAATCCAAAACAAACTTGACTGAGATTTTTGGTAAAATTTGGTCAATGACTCTCTAATTTTTATTTCTTTATTTCAAATGAGCGATATCATCTCTGAAGAGTAACATTTACACCTGTGGACGTGTTATATCTTTTGTATCTGTTTTTTTTTTTAATCTGTTGTATCTTCGAGTTGTATCTTTTACATATATTTGCAATATAAACTTAGGAGGAATATCATTTTTGTATTTTTCATATTTTTGCACTTTAATAGCAAATATTAAGGATGAGGTGGACCCCCTAAATAATGTTGTTTTTTGTAATTATCTAATAAATGTGTATATATACATAATAGATCCATTACTGTAACATACATAACATGTAAACCATTCAATAAATTTAATTAAAAGTAACCTATTCAACAAAATCATTTAAAAGATCATACCTTGACTTACTTTGGAATTGATCTAGATAAAAAGTACAATTAATCTTATAATTATTATTAGAGAGCATGAACAAGGATTACATGTTGCCACAGTGTGGCAGACTTTATTTACATCAAAATTTTTATATTTTAGAGTTCCTAATATAAAATTTCTAAAATACTATTTTAAAATATTTTAGACTTTTTAATGTTCTTAATTCTTAGGAAGAGACAATACTTTTAAAATTGTATTTTCTAGCCTCTGTTTAATGAGCCCTAAATGGCTGTGTAATAGTGTGACAAAAGATTATAACCACTTTTTCAGTATCAAAGCAACTTCAGATTAAGCATTTGCAGACATATAGAAGATGTAAAAGTCTTTAGATGCTTGAAGTGCTTAAAAATATAAACAAAGGAAACATTTGAACATTTTACAACCTGATTCCACACTAATTTTTTGAGCCTGGTATGTGTCATAGTTTGACTAGTACAAAAAAAATTAGCAAGACACAATAGAATATGGTATAACTTCAATTAATAGACTTTTTTTTTTTTTTGATCTTTTGAATTGCTATTTTTTTTATAGTTATAATGGTAGGCCATTAAATGGTTTCTTACTCATAAGGTTGTGAAGAAATTTTGACATACTTTCATGTGATGCTTAAATTCAAGTGATGAAATAGCAGCAATTATATACTAACTTTTGCTGCTAGAATCATCAGACCAAATTTGTAAACATCCCTTTCAAATAAAAAATTATTGAATTTTTTAAATGACTCAAATGAATGGAGATTATTACAGATTTACAAGAAACTTGATACCAAGGAACAGAAGTAAATACTGTTCCTTGCTTTTTATTCAAATAGGCTGATTGAGCTTCATCATGCCAAAAAGTTGTATTTTTTTCAGTAAAATCAACATGAACTGTAAACAAACCATGACTGCTATATAAACTCTATTTAGGATTTTCATCACACACTAAAGTTGCTGATATTCATTGTGCAGTGTCTTTTGCTTGCTACTTTTCACAAAAATCTTTTCCCAGGTGCTAGTTGGGATATTTCATCTCAACAATTACCTATTTGGAATAATTATATTTTGCTATGACAAGTTAACAAAATTGACTAATATTGACACAGCTATTTTTAACAAACCTGTTTCTTTTCCAAGATTCCAATTTTTTTTTTTAATTTTCAGATAAAACTGTTCTAGAGGAAAACCTAGTCGTTCTGAATTTTGAACTTTCCATAATTTATTCATAATTTATTTGCACTTTTTAAGAAAAAAGGAAAAAATTTCAATTAAACTAAAACTTTTCCATTTCTAAAGATCAAAAAAAAAAAAAAAAAAAAAAATCTACAGCAGTTCTCAAAACTAAAAAACCTTTGAATTTGGCTTCCTCAACTCTGATGCATGACATAATTTTTTAAATTTCTGATGCATGTTGGAAACTGCACATAATTTTTTCATCAACTTGTTTATTCTAAAGGTTTAAGTTTTGAGAAAATAGTAATTAAGATGCATTCTTATTTTGGGATGCATTGAATATACTTACTTTTTACAAAAGTGGTTTTCAAATGAGAAAATTTTTCTCAAATATTTTTCTTTTTTCATAACATCTGAAATTGCCATCCAACTTTTAATTAGTGCGAGTTTTATTTCCCATTATGTATATCAATAATATTTTGTCAAACTTTAAAAAAAAAAAATTTTTTTTTTTGATTGATAAGGAGAAAATTGTTTTAATGTTATTACAACTTAAATTAATAAATCACTTGTTTAAGATGGTTCTTATTTTAATCTTTGACCAAAAAAAGTAAGAAAGAAACTTAAAAAGGTCAAAAAAAAGATAAACTTACAATGTATAAAACATAACAAGTCTCTAGTTTTATAAATCTGGATTTAAACAAAAAATTCAACATACATAAATTTTTAATTGTTTGATGCTTCTGTCTTGCTGTTGAAATGAGAATAAAAGCATCCTAAAAAAAGAGAAAACATTAAAAAAGTTAATATAAAAAAACTTTTTATGATCAGCAATACTGATACCATTAACAAATGATTTTCAAAAACAAAAATTAAATATTTTAAAAATTAAATATTTTATTGACTTAACAATTACTCCTTTTTTTTTTAGGAATTAAACTTAGGTAAATTTTATTTTGAAAGTTTGATAACTTTTTCATAATTTTTTGGAATCAATTTTTTGGTTAACTTTTTGTATTTTCTAAGATGGGGCCAAATTGATACACGACTGAAAAACTATGGGGTTATTAACTTCATATCTCTGCCTTAAGAAAAATATTTAAAGTGCTTATATGTGTTAATTTATCACCTTTCTGTTTTTCATTTGATTTATATATAAAAAAACAAACAAATGATTGGTCAATAAATGTGGTTAAGAAATTCAAACATGATAGCACTTCAATGTTTTTTAGTGTAACTCATGACCTCAAGGGTAAAAATTTAGGGCTTTAGAGATTAATTTTTTCCTTTTTGTTTTTGTTTTTTGTAAAGAAATTTCCAAGAGAACTGAGGTTATAATTTTAAGGTAAAATTGGTAACCTTCAAATCTAACTACTCAACTTTGAAAGCTCATAAAATCTGAAACTCTCAGGCTCTTGGTTTAAGACACTTCATCTGGCAAAGATCTCAGAAAGTATCAGAGACAACACTTTTTAGACCTTGTTTCACTATTAGGTGGAAACCTCAATTGTGTTTTGGTAATATTTTTATTAATCTTGTGTCATATGTATGTATGTATGTATGTATGTATGTATGTATGTATGTATGTATGTATGTATGTATGTATGTATGTATGTATGTATGTATGTATGTATGTATGTATGTATGTATGTATGTATGTATGTACACTTACATTAATGTAAACCTTTGAATGATGCCTTTAGTTCTTTATGCAAAAAAGTGTATAAAAATGGAAATTTCAAATATGGTGGGGTCTAAGCTAAACTCAAGTCAGAACAACTCAAACCACAATATTAGCAAGTTTTCAAATGAAAATATAATTAAAAGCAGAGCTTTAAAAAAGTTGAGAATTTATTCTAATGTTAAGCTAAATGCGCATTTGAGTATTAGATACTAGTCGAGCGGCTCCTCTAAATATCCATACAAATACTCTATTTACCACATAAGACTAGTTTTTCAAACAAAGTTTTAGGCAGACCTTATTTCCTTTAGAGACTCTTGATATTCGGTGCAAAGATAACCTTTGCAAAGATTTACAGGTAAGCATCTCCAACAGGTCTTTAACTTAGTTAAACATAATTCCTAATAACTCATGCAGAATGACGCTGTTAGTTTTAAACGCTTAGGGTATTAAAGATCTGATATACAAGGCAATAAGCTTTTAGTGATACCAATACGTCCGGTAATATAAAAATCCCCTCCTCACTTCCACCCTCCTGATTTTTGATAGCTTTTTTTATATTTATTTAGAAGAATAACTAACACACTTAACTAATTGAGCAATATTTCGATCCAACAAAAAATTAATAATTTGATTGCTCGCTTTTAAAATGCTATAGATTTTTTTTTTTTTTCGAATAGATGCCAACCCTAATTGTTAAGTGTTATATGAGTGGAAAAAGCGCAATGATAAATTCTCCAAATGAACTATGAAGTATTAATTTTAGAGATATTAGCCAAACTGTTGGGCGTTCTAAGGGCCTGTTTATATGGACAAGGGCTAGCCCGTTTGCCGAGCTAGCCCGGAAAACGAGCCAGTTTTAAAATTACGTTTATATGAATTTTTGCAAAAAAAAATAAAAAATGATATCGAGGTCAGCCTGTCTTTTTCTAGCAGGGCTGGCCTCTTTATCGGTAAAATAATAACTTTAAAGATGGCGGCTAGTGACAGAAAAAAACATTGCGTTTTAACAATATGTTTAACTAGTATTATAACACAATTAATGCTTCTTAAAAGCCTAATTGTATTATATAAGCTTTACAAATTTAAATTTGATAATTTTTTAAATATTATCACAATCACTTCAAAAGATGATACAAGCAAGAGAGATGCCTTAAAAGAAAAAATCGTAGTTGCTGGTTTAAAACTGGCACAACTGATTTATGGTGGCATAATATAATAACTGGTGTAGCTCCCATTGATGTATGGAAAACAAATTTTAGCCTTTCACGGTTTCTTTTCATGAATTTGGTTTCAGAGTTAAGCCCTTATTTATCTCCTGACCCTTTTTCGCCTAACTCTAGAGCTCTATCAGCAGATTAAAAAATAGCTACTACTTTATATTACTTAAAAGATGCTGGATCTTTGGTAAATTATAAAAGCAAAACAACTAAAATTTTAAGTACACAGAAGTTGTCAGTTTTATCATTAAATTTATTATCTTATGCAGAAGATTTCAAATTTAAAAAATGTAAGAGTTTATACGCATGCGTACAAATTTATATAAGAAATTAACCAGCCCGTTTGTCGAGATCTCGGCAAAAAACAGTGAGATCTCGCTATCCGGGCTAGCTCGTTTATTCATATAAACGCAAAATAAAATTGAGTTAGAATATTGATGATATCGAGATCTCGGTAAACGGGCTGGCTCGGCAAACGAGCCAGCCCGCTTTCCATATAAACAGGCCCTAACTAGAGACCGCCGATCCGTTACTGTTTATCGGTTTGCGGATTGTGCACCGAATTATCTATGCTAAACGGTTCAAATTACTTACGGATTGATTTGATCCGAAAATAATGTATCGGAAAAAAATTCGTTAAAATCTTTTCGGATTTTTTTTTCGGATTGCAATCCGATTCGATACTTTCGGATCGGATTGCAATTCGAAAAATATTTTTCGAATTAGAATCCGAATCGATATTATTTTTACGGATTTATACGGATTCAGAATAAAAAAATCCTTTTGAAATAAGTAAGCTAGGGATTCTCGAAACGTTTCGGGAAAAATCAATCGAGAAAATTGTTACGTTACGATACGAGAGGTTTCGATCAGTTACGAGAGCGATTTCGAAAAATCAACTAATTTCTCGTAACATTTCGGTTACGTTACGGGAAATTCCCGGTTGTTACGAGAATCATTACGAGAACGGTTTCGAGTTTCTCGTAATGATTCTCGTAACAACCGAAACTCATTTTTCCCAAATTTTCATTTTCTCATTACGAGAATTATTTGTGTTTCGGGATATTTCGGGATATTTCGAGTTATTTCGAGTTCCCAAAATGATTTGCAAAAAATTTGATTAACCAGTTAATCAGTTGAAGTACGCATTTTTAGGACATTTGACGAGCGCAACAGCTGAATTTCGATACATATCGAGAAAATGAAAAAAATATTAATAAAAAATTTTCAATGGTCATAATTTGCTTTGAGGATGGTTTGCTTTTGCAATGTGACGTAGTTTGAAGAAGTGATGAAGTTAAAGAAATAGTCAAATCGCGAAACGTCATAGATTGTTCGGGATCGAACTCACGACTTTCTAATAACGGGACATATGCCTCAGACCGCTCGACCATTGAAACAGTCTAATAAAATTTTAAAAAAATACATTATTTAAATTATACATAGTACATTTACTTTTTAAAAAATTAACAAAAAACTGATGAATATAAATACGTTAAGAGATGAATATAAATACGTTAAAATACGTTAGCTTTTCTACTTTAATGTAAAGTAATACACTACAATAGTTATTGTAATTGTTTTCATTAAAACAATACAATACTTATTGTAATTGTTTTTCATCACAACAATACATTACTAAAGTAAAATTTTGTTATTGTTTCTGTAATGCTTGAGTCTTCTGCGGCTGAAAATTCAGCCACTTATAGACTAAAAATTGCTTCTGCGGCTGAAAATTAACGCATGCGCAAAGTTACATCGAGATGACAAATAAATGATAACATCAAAAAAAAACTAAATTCTCAAAAGATTTTCCAATCGATAGGTCGCTCATTGTATTTTTTAAATTATCTTCAAATTCTCTTCAAATTCCTAAAAGATATCTCACAATGATATTTAAGTTAAGAAAATGAAGTAAATTAATATGAATACTTGCGCATGCGTTAATTTTCAGCCGCAGAAGCAATTTTTAGTCTATAAGTGGCTGAATTTTCAGCCGCAGAAGAATTAATTTTATTGTATTGTAATGTGTAATTGTATTTAATTTTTACAATTACAATTACAATAGTCCTAACCCTAGTCTTGATAAGTAATATAATAAAAGACTTTAAATTGATATTTTCAACCTTTAATTGTGTTTTTTAAAAAAAAGAAAACAAAATTCAGCTGTCGCGCTCGTCAAATGCCCTAAAAATGCGTACTTCAACTGATTAACTGGTTAATCAAATTTTTTGCAAATCATTTCTGGAACTCGAAATAACTCGAAATATCCCGAAATATCCCGAAACACAAATAATTCTCGTAATGAGAAAATGAAAATTTGGGAAAAATGAGTTTCGGTTGTTACGAGAATCATTACGAGAAACTCGAAACCGTTCTCGTAATGATTCTCGTAACAACCGGGACCCGATCGAAATAAATTTCTCGAAAGTTTAAAAACTTTACTCTCGTAACTCAAAAACATTTCGAGAAGAGTTCCGTTACGAGTCTCGTTTCGTAACGTATCGAAACAAAAATAGTTTCGAGAATTCCATGCTTAGAAATAAGATTCATTTTTATTTATTTATAATATTCAAATATACAATGAAACGAAATGATTTCCTTGTTAAGAAATAAAAAAAAGTCAAAATCACACAGAAAGTTAATCATTTTCCAAATTCATTTTCTGGCCACACAAAGCTTTGAATTTTGCCGAGTTGTTTAGTGTTTTCTTTCATATATACCAACATCTCAACCTTTGAGATTGATGGATTGGTTCTTCTAGAGCTGTATATATTCCCTGCTGTTGAGATAACTCGTTCAGATGTTGATGATGCAGCAGGTATACAGAGGTTTTTTCTGGCCAGCCTTGACATTATTAGGTAAATATACTGGTTTTGTTTCCAGAATTCCAGTACATTGGTATTTTCTGTAACTGGTTTTGAATTCACATACCCCTCAATTTCAGCAGAAATGGCTTTCTTGGTGCTTGTTTCACCTCCAGGATTAATGTAACCTGCACCAAACACTTTCTTCCTCAGTTGTTCAGTGAAATCAAAGTCGTCATCATCTTCATCATCCAACATTGAAAGGGGAAGGAGTGCTTTGGCTGGCAAAAATTTCTTTTTTTGACAGTTCTTCCATAGTTTTCTTTCCTGCAGTTTTGACTACTTCAAATTTTCCCCCCTCATTCACAAAGCACATGCTCTTCCTGTTAGGATTTAAAAAATGAGCAATAGAGAATTCAATACTCATCAGCTCCCCTTCGAATCTTTTGTTTAGATCTTCATTGAATTAGTGAGCAAGCTCTAATGACACCTCGGTTTTTGGCTTGACACAGGCCTTACATTTTGCCTTGTTTTCCTCCACCTTGTTGAAGAATTCTCAAATATTAGATAGCTTAGGCATCTGAAAAGAAGAAAAAAATGAAATAACATAAAAATGGAATAAATCAGACAGGGCTGTGGAGTCGGCAAGCTGCTGTTCCGACTCCGACTCCTTGATTTTATCATGGACCGACTCCGACTCCGACTCCGACTCCGATTCCCGACTCCGACTCCTTCATAAGTAACCAATTTGTAACAACAAATAGTTGTTTGTTTTACTACAGTTATTTGTTTGTAACAACAAATAACTGTAGTAAAATGTTAACATTGGCTATTTCATCACTGATACAAATAATCCAACCACTTAGTGCTTTAAACAATATTTATAAGAAAACAATTTCTGAACAAACAACTTTTCTGAACTCTTGTTATGCAATAAACTCTTATGCAGTCGCTAATAACATTATGAATTTGTCAAAATCATGTTTGAAATATTGTCAGTTGGACAATATTTCAAACATGAAAGAACTTGTTCTTCTTTAAGTTCATATTCTTTAAGAATCTTTTCTACTGAGACCTGGAGAAATTCGCTGGTGTGATTAGTTTTGGCGTCTTTTACTGCCAATGTCTTGGTAACTGCTTCATTTTTTTCAAAAAAGAATTAAACATTGATTGCAAAATAGTTCACTCTGTTAAGAAACACAAAGCGTCCCTTGAGACATTCATTAAGTTCTTCTTTTTGTTTAACAGCTTCTTCAATCACTAATTTTCTAATATTCTCTCTCTCCAGAGAAACAAAGTTAATTGAATACTTACAGTCTTTCTGTTTGTGGAGCAACTCTTTGGTGCTTGGTGGTGGCACGCCTAGCTTTCTACTAAGAATATGTAGCACAGTGCCAGACAATTTAAGTCGGGAGTTAGGGAATCATGAAGTTATATAGTTTAAGGGAAGGTAGAGGAGAGCGCAAGGGAGGTGATATATGATTCTCAGTGATAAGCAGCAAAATACCCTATTGCTTATAACAGTTTTAAAGGCCTAAAAATAACATGTCAAACTCCTTGTCCTCCAGTTGTTGCAAACTACAATTCCCATTGTGTCTGGATATCCTACAGCTTTCAGACCATCCTGGGACTTGTAGTTTTGTAACATCTATAAAATCCTTATGAAAATTATGAAACTTTGAAAGATTTTTTTTAAACCGGAATCGGAGTCGGTACAATTTTTCTGACTCCGACTCCGACTCCAGCCAAAATGAGCTCCGACTCCGACTCCACGACTCCGACTCCGACTCCACGACTCCGACTCCGACTTTACAGCCCTGAAATCAGATTATTTGAGTTTTTCCTTTATATTTGTCTTAACAAAAAATGATATTTTTGAGGCATCCATAAAGCTTTCAATAAAAGAACTAATTATTTAAAGGTTATTTGCCTTAATTGTTGAAATGAACGTAACAACTTTTCAAACTAGCTTTTATCTCTATTATTATTTCTATTAACATTTAAGTAGAAGAAACATAACAATATAAATTTTATAGGACCAATCCACTAATTGAAGCAATCCGCAAAGCGAAATAATTCGCAAAGGAATTTGAACCACAAAAAAAAAAAAAAAAAAAAAAAAACCGCAAAAATTTAGCTTGATATATTCTTAACTTTTAAATCAAAATAAGATAATAATGGCTTTCCGTAATAAATGTAAGTGAAGAATAGTAGACTTGATCTGTTGAACGAATTGTTGTAGGTTAAGATTTCCAAATAGGACTGATTGAAAATAAAAAAGAAATCCACTATTTATAGGACGCGCACATTATAAAATTGTAATTTTTTTGGACCACACCATTTAATGGTGACGCGAACGGAACGCGATTCGTATAATTCGCTAAGCGAATTAAAGTTAAATTGATTCGTAAAAATTTTTCGGATTAATAATCCGAACAGCAAAGTGAATTCGCAAAAAAAAAATTCTGTAGTGGTTCGTAAATTAGTTTTCGGATTATTAATCCGAAAAATTTTTACGAACTGACTGTTTTAGGGCCTGTTTATATGGAAAGCGGGCTGTCTCGGCAAACGAATCAGCCCGTTTGCAGAGATCTCGACGTCGTCCTTAGTGCAACTTAATTTTATTATACGTTTATATGAATAAACGAACTAGCCCGGATCGCTATCCGGGCCAGCTCGTTTATTCATATAAACGCAAAATAAAATTAAGTTAAAATATTGATGACGTCGATATTTCGGCAAACGGGCCAGCCCGCTTTCCATATAACCATCCCTTAATCCGCAAAATAAGTCGGATTGGCTTTTTGCGGATTTTACGAATCGAATCGGCGGTGCCTAGTTCTAACAACTGCGATGTCAGAGTTTTAAAAGACAGAAAGTTAATTTTATATCTAGTTCGCAGATTTCTTTAAATTTTTATCAGTTTTTGGAAGTTAACCGAACAGGCGACGGTGCAAAAATATGAAACAGATGGGATTGTATTTAGTCAAGACCATCATAGGGGCATCATTTTATACATCGAGAGTAAAAAAACATCAAGGATATAAAATCTTTTAATTTTTGATGCGTTGTTTTTTCGGTAATCTCAAGTAAGGATTATCAGCATTTATTAAATTAGTATTTGATGAGCTTTGATTTTCATCAGTTGGTTCCGTTCGTTCAAGTCCATCAGAAACTACATTTGATAATAATAAAGCTTTTAAATAGGGCCAAGGTTCAACCGAAACAGTGGAGATGGGATACAACTTATTGTCTACATTTTCAAAAATTTGCGTATCCGATGGGTTAGTTCTGTCTATAAATTTTATCAGCGACTCCTCACTCATCTGACGTTGTGACGCCATTCGCTCGCGAACAATTTGATACTGACTAAGAGGCTTCCGAATTGTTGGAGTGTGAACAAACGAGTAAACCTCAGGATATTCCGGAAAATAGGTAGGGATGTAAGAAGGAGGAGTTACTTTAGGAAGTCCACATTTTAAAGTTTTGTTTTCTATTACAGGTTTTGTTGGAGTTATTTTGAAGACTTGATTGTGAGTGTGCTTCGAAAACATATGAATATCATTTAAAGTTTCACCAACTTCAGCTAATGCCATTTTGACATCAGTAAAATCGGGAGTAGTCCGGTGACTAAGTTCACTAAAGCATCGACACGTTCGTGTTAGTTCGGTTAAGTACGCTTGCAACAACTCAGTCAGCGTTTCTAAACAAATATCGCTTGCTCCTTCAAATCCACTTTGTTTGCAAATTGCTGCTGCAGAAAGATAAAGCAATCTTCTATTTGCGTCACTAGATGACATCACTAAAGGAATGATTTATAAATATTAAATATTACCGCTTTAATGAATCAACAAGCAAACACCATGATGTAAAAGAAAGGAAACGCACCTATTAAGTAACAAAAGAAATATGAAATAAAATAGGACGTAAAAATTCGAATAAGAAAAAACATTTACAAAACCTTTATAAATTTTTTTTTTTTTTTTTTTTCTAAAAATTTTTTCAAACAAAAATTCAACAAAAAAAGCAAATTAATCAGAAGAATGAAAAGAGAAATAACATTAACATAATTTAATCAAAATAATATCAACTTTGTTAACACAAGACACATCAATTTTGCAATATCATACTCAGCAAATATCAAATGACAAACAAAAATTCTATAAACTTCATTTGGATTTTAGATTACCATGAAGGTATAACTGTAAATTATCCATGCCACCGCAATAACTAACAATACCATAAAATAAAATCACAAAAAACGAATACCACCTAATGGCATTATAACACCAAATAAAATAGCTACAAACTAAAAGAAAAACAATCCAAAATAGAATCAATAAACCCATGATAGATGAGTATTTAGCCTTTGAATTTTTATCGCAATAGTGAATAGGTGAACCAACGAACTTGCCATATTGGTAAAACTGCTTTAATCGTTCTTCCTTTTCCCTCCATCTTTCTTTGCACCATTCATCAAGTGCGTCAGAATCTACCGGAATATCTGACACTTTGTAGCATTTGAAATGAACATGTATTTCCAAAGGAAAATTTCCACGCAACAAATCTTTTTCACCATAACAAAGATTTTTTGGATAACCAATTGTAACGTCGTGAATGGAATCAATAACATTGTGACGTAACCTTTGCATCAAATAATTAAAACCCTTCACATGAGGGTGAAGCACATACTCGTACTTTGGCAGACCATTCTTCGCAGCAAAAGTATCACTCATTACTTTCCCTCTACGACACATATTGGTTCCTTCAGGGAAGATGAATAACTGGAGAGGATACTTTAAATCAATAAAATAATCCAGCATACGCTCCAAATATATGTAATCTGTGTCCCAATGCCGACACAAGAAAAAATATAACAGGTTTTGCATACACCAACCTTAAACAAAAAAAGTATAAGCACATAAACAATTACTGAATCCTCACCCTTATTTGTCTTAACACTTACTTGTCTCTAGGTTAACTATTGCTGATCATGACTTCTTGTTGAATTATTTATGCAAATGAGATAAAAATTTTTCCTTAAATATTTTTTGATTGCACATGTTTAAATAAAACAATTATCATCGAGCTTTCAAAAGAATAGATCACTTTTTCTTTTCACTCCTTTTATTGACATCTCTTGTCTCAATCATCACTAACGTATCTCAATATCACTATCTTCTCTCAATCATCACTAACATGTATTGAAACTTAAAAAAAGAGTACAAGAGTACAAAATTTTTATTCAGCAACAACAAAAGTATCAGTTCACAAAAACCTTAAAACAGTTTCTTCAGGAATATTTTTAAATAAAGAAAAACAGTTAAACCAAGGTGTTGCTGTGGTAAATGACAGGGCAAGCAAAGTGTGTGCTATGGATTGACTTCCCCAGTGTTAAAAATGAAGGCCTACCTTAAAATACTAAGCAAAGCAAATATTTTTTTCATTTTTTTTTTCCAAGAATAGAACCAATTAGAAGGTGGAAGGTAATGATTTTTATTTTTTATTTAATTGTCTTACAATAAGAGTAACCCTAATAAACACTGTTTTATTCACCACATAAGTTGAGAACTTTCTTTAAATTTTACATAGTAATTATTTAAATAGATAAAAAAAAACTGCATAAGTTCACTTATATCTTTGAAAATATTAACTTACCAAATATTGGAATATTTTTTAAGTCTTTTTTCATGACTATTTTCAGATTGTTCAGCCTACCAGTTCTTAGATGAATCATCCAATAGAACATCCAATCTAATCGACATCGATGGTTCATGAGGATTAATGAGGAATTCTTTGAATTAACTTGATCTCCAGTTATAAAAATCTTTGTTCCACAAAGCATCTCTTTACATCAAAAGTAATTCAAAACAACTTTAATTGAACTCATAACAATTTGTGTGTATATAATTTGTGTGTATAAAATTTTTACAAACGAGATGAGATTAGATAAAAATGAGACTTACCAAATATGGACTGGAGTTTTTCATAAAATCAAAAAATTAAAAAAAAAAATCACAATATATAAAGTTAAATATATTTTGTATTTTTATTACATTATATTTTTAAAAAAATCAAACTTATATTAAATATAAAAACTATATTTTACTTACTCCTGGCAATATTAGCCACAGTGGAATAACTAAATCCATGAACCAACGAAATAATTTTTCATTAAAATACATAAGTGGAAGTGCTGGAGCCATTATAAATATAGAACCAAATATAGCAGTGAGGGCCAAATAAATACAGAAAGTCAACCCAAACACAATATCTTTTGTAGAGCTAGCCATTGGTTCTAAAATTAAAACAAAAGTCTTTTGTAAATACATTTTTAGTTACCTTTGTATGAAGAATATTTTTAGTTACTTTCGTAGTATTTTAACAATACATTTAGTATACCACAGAATTGAATTAAATATAATTATAATCTCATTACAATTTAATACTTTACAGAATAGGCTTACATTTTGTTATCAACAAACAAAATGGTAAGTGGTTGTGGTCTGCCCAAGAAGGAACATAATATATTTCAAGAAGATATATATGATATGGATAGAGACAAATATATGTTAGGAAGAACTCCAACATTCATTAATTGGTTGGAGGAAATCCAGCCTATCATGATTTATTTGGTATATATCATTTTATTAGGTACTTTCAAAATTTCTTTCAGATCAAATTCTACTGATATATTTTTGTTTCTTTCACTATAGCAGTAGTAGGTTAAAAAAAATGTAGTCCATGTATTAAAAATAATATTAGTTATCCAGAAAATAAATAGATAATAAACAGTAAAAATTGAAACAATAAATAGATAATTAACAGTAAAAGTCTCTGAAAATTTTTGTTACTAATTCATGTGATCTTATGATTGGTATTTAACTTTAAAAGAAATCTAAAGAATTAATGTTTAGCATAAAACTAATACCTTTTTTTAGAATTAACATTTATATATCATTTATTATATTAGGCTACCAAAGAAAATGTCTAGATAAAAAAACATCAAATTTGTATATATATATATATATACAAAGTTGAGTTAGGCACAATATTTAAAGGTTATGTTCACACAGATTACTCCATATGCATTAATTCACATTTACAAAATGAGATGAATTTTCTAATTCAAACATTCAATGAAAATGATTTAGCCAACTGGTAAGTATTGTAATTCAAATTAGTAAAAAACAGTCCATAAAGAACAATAAAATTAAATCCAACTATGATGCCCTCCATACAGTATCATTACTGTGAATACCATCACTGTCCCCAAAATTAAGGAAAATATTTAGAAAAGTTGGATATAGAGTAGCTTTTAAATCAAATCCTAAATTAAAATAAATCAAAATTACCACGTAATAACCAACCTGGAACTTATTTAATTGAATGCAACTGCTTAAAAAAATATGTTTGCAAAACGAAGTTACAAAGTAGAACTTGAACTTAGCAACATCAAAAAAGTTCAAGCAAGGGAAAACATCAGTCTGCAATAGCCACACATAGTAAGTTTTGTTTGGAAAAAATTAACTACAAGTAGACTAAAACTCTTAAAGTGGAGACAAAAATGTTTGATCAAAAGGTCCGTGAGGCACTTGAGATACAGAGGCACCCATGTTCCCCTTTAAAAGGTGGTATTAATCTTGACAATGGCTGTTTGTTAAAATTAAATTTTCTACTCCATTTTTCACATTTTTATGTAAAAAGGAAAGAAATCATTCTTACATATGATGTCAACATTCATTTTCATCAACATTCAAACATTGTTTGTGTGTGTGTGTGTGTGTGTGTGTGTAGACACACACACACACACACACACACACAAACAATGTTTGAATGTTGATGAAAACACACAAACAATGTTTGAATGTTGATGAAAATGTGTGTGTGTGTGTGTGTGTATAGACACACACACACACACACACACACACACACACACACACACACACACACACACACACACACACACACACACAAACACATAAATACTCATACATACATGCACACACAAACCACCCATAATCATTCAAATGACACTACATTTCAAATTTTTCAATGTTTTACTTACATATAAAGACACAAAAATTAAGAAAGAAAATCACTTGAAATGAAAAGAAAAATTAACCAAATTAATTGATTTTAACTTGCTCTTTTGCCACACCTTTTTTACTCTTGGGCATTAATATTTTGACTTTTCTGTCTAATTCATCCCGTAAAAGTTTAATAGGGGAAAGACTGCAAGACTGCATTGGGGAGGACAACCCATTCTTCTCATTATTTTATTATTTTCTAACTCACATAAATGATTTCTACAAAGTTTTCAGAAGTAATTTGGGTTATCATCTTCTTGAAATTAAAGCCCTGCTTCCATCAATCACCTCTTCATTGTTATCACAGATATTGAATCTTCTCAGGAACTATTTGTATTCATACTATTTGTAAATTCTGAGGCAGTGAATAGTCTATTTCTTTCTACACCTCAATCATCTTAGATTCATCACACTTCCTTTTTCATCTCCTTTAAAATCATTCTATACCATTGAAGTAGAAATTTTAAATTCTTTTGCAACTTATCCCATTGAATACTTTTCTTGTTATAAAGTAAATAATACTGATCATGTTTCTACTAATAACTTACATTTTCTTGCCATTTTTTATTTTTAAGTATCAGCGTTAACAAAAATAACAAAATTACAATTAATATCAAATTTCACTCTAGCAAAACTAAACCAAAACTTAACCTTTTGAAATGTAATATCAAAGAATAATTAAATACTCATACTTCTTAGCATCTATAATCTTAGCATAAGCATGTTAGTCTTAATAATGGCAAGCTTTATCAAGATTTATTTGAAGAGTATGTATGTATGTATGTATGTATGTATGTATGTATGTATGTATGTATGTATGTATGTATGTATGTATGTATGTATGTATGTATGTATGTATGTATGTATGTATGTATGTATGTATGTACGTATGTATCTGTGGTTGCTGTCTGATTAATGGTAAAATTTATTTATGTTTTGACTAAATATTACTTTGTTTAATACTTTTTAATATTTGTTTTATTAACAAAAATATCACTCTCACCAGTTGTAAATGTTTTAAAGCACTTTATTGTCAGAAATATGGATCACTGCTTTTAACGGTACTCTACGCTAAAAGATTTTAAGTGAATATTTGTAGTTATTCAGATTCTCTGACATGCGGAGGAGTTGTGATGAACCACAATTCACATACTGCGAATATAAAATAAACCATTAGGAAAGTACTCAGCACCATTATGCATGCAAACATTCAATTGTTCTTTTAATAATAGTTGCCACACAATATGCTATTGGGTGCTACTTCACTTTCTCCGCCTCCCCCCTAATTTTATGATTGATTCTGATAGAGAATTTTATGCTGATTGAGAATCGTATAAAAACATAGGTCTCAAAATCAATGGAAAGTGCTCTAATCTAAAGTTGAAAGTACAAAATAAACCACAAATCACTTATATTCGCCATCTTGAATTCACTAACTTTACGGTGGATTTTGTTTTCAACCGCAAAACATTGCTAGCCTGGTTTCTACCATAAAAATTATTTTTTGTTTATGGATGCAAAAGTTTTTTCGAGGGTAATCAGACCGACAAACGAGCTATAAAACATGTTTTTCTTGTAAAACATGTCATTTCTTCCTGTGAATTTTAATTTATAAAAAATTTTTTGACTATTCTTAAACATAATCTTTATTGATAAAAAAAAAAGTATATAAAAAACGAACTTTTTTCGAATAATAAAAATGGAATTCTTTAATGTTCGTTACAAAAATAAACGTTTTTGAAACATTTCTTTTTACATGACAGATATGATAAAAATATTTACAAGAGGGGTTAACTTGTTGTATTAAAAGAAAATCAATAGTTTAAAATGTGTACTTTTTTAATATTAACAGCTTTAGTTGTTTTAAAGTTCATTGCAGTCCATAATCAATAAAAGAACTTTGCAACTTATTCTATAAAAATTTCGAAGATATTTTATTCAACAAAGTAAGAATCCAGCTAAAACAAACTGGCGTGATAATAATTAAACGCAATAGATTCCCATAGCATTCTATTATTCAAAATCTTTATCAATGCCGGATTAACCCGGGTTCCTGGGAGCCTAGGAGCCCGGCCCCCAAAAATTAGGGTATCAGTGGGGCCCCCGATTTTTAACGTTTATATTATTTTTTTTATTATATATGACTTGACATTCTAAATTAGTTTTATTAATTTCTAAGGAAATTAATTTTGATAATTTCTAATCAAATTAATTCCATTAATTTCTCATGTAATTAAAAATAAAAACTCTAAACTTTTAAAAAAAAGTTCGAACTTGAACACGCTCGAACTTTATTGGAAAAAAGTTCGAACAATTTTTATCTTTTTTTACTTACTTGAAAAAGTGAAATAAACGGATACAAGTTAAATGCTAAACTGCTTAATTATTTATCAAGAAATGCGAATTGACATTTTGATTTGAATTTTTTATTTTATTTGAGAACAAATAATATCACTTAAATTAATAGTTGTTTATTTTTTTATTTTTATATTTATTGTTAAACATGTATTAAATATTTTATATATTTTTTGAAGTATTAGTTTTTTACTTCTTCTTTTTTTTTTTTTTTACCACTAAAGAGTTATAAATTAAGATTACAATTATTTTTGCAATAATTGGACAATAATGTACAGAAAATATCTAAGCGGAAATTTAAAACGCAAACTGAAAAAAAAATAAATGTGACACACAGAAAACAACATTAAAAAAATCCCAAAATTGACTAATTTTTTCCGATCTCCTGATAAAACATTAGAGGAGAATCAATGTTTTTCAACTGAATCAAATCCAACTGCAGAAAGTTCACAATTGCAGAACGTAACAGATAATTCTTCAATGAACAATTCAACAGCGCAGCAAGAAAACGTGTCATATGGCAATGTAAGAATACCTTGGAATTTAGAGGAAAGAATAAATAGTTAAATTTATTGTTATTATTGTTATTACCATTATTATTATTTCTTTTGTTATTGCTGTTTTTATTATCATTATTGTTATTATTTTTGTTATGAGTAATATTATTAAACGCATTATTATCTTTAATCGTTAACTTAAACTGCAACGTTGTTTTTTGTTTTAGTCCAGTTTGTTAATATGTCAATCTGACCCAGCATTGTGGACGGATTTGAAAGAAGCACAGCGCTACTGCATTTCTATAAAAGAAATTCCTGATCAAAATTTTGAAGACAAAAGTTTTGAAAAATCTAAAAAAGTAACAAATACCAAAATAAGGTGCTGCTCTCATCTGTTTTTCTTTTAAGGTGAAAAACGGTGAAATTCGAAAGAGAGACTGGCTTATCTATTCACCATCCACAGGAAAAATATTTTGTTTCTTCTGCTTGCTTTTTCAAGATTCAGACGACAATTTTGGATCTGGATTCAACGACTGGGCACATGGACTGCGTTCTATACATAGACACGAACAAAGCAAGCAGAATTCTGATGCAGTCCAGTGCTATTTTGGAAAAGTTACATTAAAAGGAAAAATTGATATTCATTTAAAACAGCAGTTGGAGGAAAAGCGTTACTATAGGGAAGTTCTGAGAAGAGTTGTTAAATGCTTGAAGTTTTTGTGCAGTCGAGGTCAACAAGTTATGAAGAAATTGTCTAATGAGAAGAGTATATCAGCACTTGAATGTTTACAAGCAATTCGTAGGAATAAGTTAGAATCAGTTTTTCCCAATGTTGACATCGCATATCGGATTTTTCTTACTCTTCCATTACTAATTGTAGTGCAGAGAGAGCATTTTCAAAAATGGCAATAGTTAAGAATGATCTCCGTTCCTCAATGTTAAATGATCGTTTAAATGCTCTTTGTTTAATGACAATTGAAAGAATACTGTTAAAAAATATAAATTTTCAAGATGTTGTAATTGATTTTGCAAATGTGAAAGCAAGAAAAGTTTCTATTTAAATAAAAAAGTAATCTTATGTTTTTTGCATTCATTTTTAAATACACTTTTTTAGGAATGGGGCCCCAAATATTTTTCGGCTCCCGGCCCCCAAGACCCTTAATCCGGCCTTGATCTTTATTACTAAAAGTAAAAAATAGGTTACTTATACTTTTAAAAGATGTCTTTTAAAAAAATAAATAATCATGTTTCAATTATAAAATTAGAGGGAGGGGGGGGAGGGAAGTGTAGTAGCGCAATACTCTTGATTATTTATAAGAAAAATATTCTATATAAAGTTTGGTGGCACCCACCAATAAATCAGCACCATTTAAAAAAATATACCAGCATTAGATATTAGAAAAAATCTCAGAGGTCTTTGTTATCCGAACTACAGAAAGAGCAGCCCGACCATAGCGTAGGGAGCTTCTTGAGAATTATCGAGATCTTGATTTCGTTCTTGATGACGTATCCTACATTACGTAGTATCATTATTGTCAGTATAGAAACGATTGTTTTTACTCCAATGACAAAAACAATACACCAAATAAATTTAAATTTAATTTTCAGTTGAAATTCGAAAAAAAGTTGCTTATGTACATAGGTACACATTTTGCCCAAGGGAGTCTCGCGTCCATTTTCTTGTTCCGAGTGCACGGTCGTTTACTTAAAGCATGGACCTATAAGAGATGGATGTGCAACCTACTGTTTTTTTTGAAAACCATGCTCATTGCACATTGTTACAAACCTTTTGTTTTAAACAATAGAAATTAAATTATATTAAAGTCTGTCGGATTCGTCGAAAGTTTTTGGTCTCGTCTAACCAGTTACATTAACTTCCTTTTAGTAATTCAAGATAACAGCAATAGAACCAAGCTTTAAGCTTAATTTTATATAGCTAGACATTCTTAGTATTTTAAGAAATAACACTGATGATGATATAGAAATCGGTATAATTAATAATTATAGAAATTGATATAGGAATTGGTATATTTAATAATTTATAATTATTAAGTATATATCATATACTTAACTACATTAGTACATGTATAGCAAGAGATATAATAAATAATACGAAATATCAACTAGTTTTGTAGCTACCTGGAGCACAATGGTTTCATGTCCAGGGAACTACTCCATCTATTATATTGCTGTAGACTTCCAGTTTATGAATATTATAGAATTTTCTATTTTATGTTTAACAACAGAAATATATACAGTTAAGGATAAATAATTTATACATAAAATGAATGTAAATGCAATAAAGAAAAAAATAATTTGTCACAGTTTTAAAGAATTTAGCAAAAACCAATTTATGGCAAATCGCAAGAATAACTAAGTATTTATTATCAACATGGTATGATTTACCAGCTATACTAATTTTTATTTGACAAAAACAAATGGTTTATTATGTGCTTTTTATGACAGATGAAATAATATATGAAATATGAAAAACGAAAACATGAATTATCTGGCCGCATTTTGCAAGATAATTATAAATTTGATTAACTTTTTAAAAGGTTTTGCATTATTAAATGAATTATAAAAAAGCCCATTAGAAAATACATCTAAAAAATATCGCATAGCGGAATATATATTATGGAGCTTATAGAGTAGTCGAGACAAAAAATGGCGACATATCGGAAAAAATACTCAAAAAATACACAAAATTAAGCCTGGTGAATGAAGGACCAAGGAGTTGAATGAAACCAGACCTTGACTAAAAATTTTATTTTAAGCTTTTTTATATTTCGTTATACTTTTTTTAGTCATTTTAAAACTATCCTTACAGGTCTATTTTATTATTGACGGAACTTTGTTTACACGAAAAAAGTTCCCAAACTTACAAATGTTTATCTTGAAAAAATGATGAAAATCTGTTCGTGCCGACAACTAATTTCCTTTACCTTGGTGTAATTTGTTTGGTAATTTGTCAACGCGTGAAGTAGTTACTTTATCCTGAACAGTCTTATTAAACAAATGTTATAAAAGTTTAAACTAATACCACGTGATCAGAGTTTCTGTTTTAAAACTATGGGCAGCCATTTCAATAGATTTTTTTGTTGACGGGTGAAAATTTGGAGTTTGTCGGAAACTCGCATGGCTCGCTGATTTTTGCGGCCTGTCTGATGTAAAACTATACGCAACAGCGTTATTATTATGCGCATGCTCCTGAAATAGAAATTGAAAGCGATGTAAACATTAAAAAAATTTGTTATATCAATAGTGGCAATCCTAACGTTTTCTCAAATAATTTTACAAATAGAAATCTTCTTTAAAAAATGTATATTGGGATAGTTCCTAATATAAGTAAAGTATACATATGCCTTGAAAAAACCTTGAAATTTAATTGCGCACGAATGTTAAGAACTGAAAAAGCAGCTGTCGATAAAGGTAAAACTGAGGATTTTAAAGTCCAAATAAAATAAAATCTGATCGTAGAATTTCCAGATTTTTTTTTAATACTTAAATTTAGTCTATATAGAACATAACAAAGCAAAGTTTCCTGAGCATTCAATTTTTTTACTTTACGTTGTTGGCTTACAAGTGATGACAATATTGCACTGCTTTTGGCTGGTTCTAAACTATGTACAAGTGCCACAACTCAAGAAGCTAGAGTTGTTTATAAAGTCGTATTCTCTAAATAGTTGCTGAAAATTGGTCTGGAGATGAAAATGTGGTTGAAAATATTCCTTTCACCTTTTACAAAGAAGAGAATGGGAAGTTTGAAATAAATTTCACACCTTGGGGTAATGTAAAAAATCTATCAACACATACTCTATACACATTTTGATCCAGTAGAAAGGTCTAAAGTTACCTAAGCAAAAATTAAAATTTTCAGTAAAAAAATTAGTTTAGCAAATGTAGCATATGTCAATATGCAAATGATATATGCTATACTCTTACATTAAAGCAATTTTTAACATTGCTAGAGTAGCTTACAGCATTAAAGTAAGGTTTATATAATATGTACATCTTTGAAAGTTGCCAAATTATTTATGTTTTTGTTTTTATGCAGCTTTAATGGTCTTTTACATCATAAGCTCATTCCTGTAAAAAGAAATTTAAGTTAATATTGTAGATTATGGTGGAGGAAGTTTTAAGATGAGCTACCAGACTATAAATCTAAATAGTAAAAAAGATATTATCATTTTCAACAATTTTTAACCCTAAGGACTACAGAGTCAACATTAAAGTAGCAATGACACGATATCAAGAACAAATAGAAAACCTGCAAAGAATGAAGTATAAGTAAGAGAAACAAGCCATATATATATGTGTGTGTGTGTGTGTGTGTGTGTTTGTGTGTATGTATGTATGTATGTATGTATGTATGTATGTATGTATGTATGTATGTATGTATGTATGTATGTATGTATGTATGTATGTATGTATGTATGTATGTATGTATGTATGTATGTATGTATGTATGTATGTATGTATGTATGTATGTATGTATGTATGTTGTATGTATGTATGTATGTATGTATGTATGTATGTATGTATGTATGTATGTATGTATGTATGTATGTATGTATGTATGAATGTATGTATGTATGTATGTATGTATGTATGTATGTATGTATGTATGTATGTATGTATGTATGTATGTATGTATGTATGTATGTATGTATGTATGTATGTATGTATGTATGTATGTATGTGTGCTGATTCTTATTATTATCATTATTATTATTATTATTATTATTATTATTATTATTATTATTATTATTATTATTATTATTATTATTATTATTATTATTATTATTATTATTATTATTATAATAATAATTATTATTATTATTATCATTATTATTATTATTATTATTATTATTATTATTATTATTATTATTATTATTATTATTATTATTATTATTATTATTATTATTATTATTATTATTATTATTATTATTATTATTATTATTATTATTCTTGTTGAGTTTAATTATGTGTAAAATAAAACTAACCTGTTTGTATATTTTAGTTACATATTATTATATGAAGAATAAAGCCCTCTATGTTGGCTTAGAATTATTAATAGACTATTGAATTAATTGCACTACAATCTGTTCTTCATATTTTAATGGATAAATATCTAAGACCCAAACGATTTAACAGCAATCCCAATTTTGCATCAGCTTCCAAAGAATGGTTACACTGGTTTAGAACTTTTACAAACTTCATGAAAACTATAAAAACAAAAGATAAATTAGATGTCCTCATTAACTACCCATCTCCTACTGCGCTTGACTATATTGCTGACATTGAATCGTTTGATGACGCTATAGAAATCTTGGTAAAACTAATTTGTAAAACCTAAAAATGAATTATTTTCCAGACATCAGTTAGCTTCATGCAAACAATTATCTGGAGAATCTATTGATGAGTTTTTGCAGGCCTTACGTACACTCAGTAAAGATTGCAACTTTAAACAGGTTTCTGCTTCAGAACATTGTGAAGAATACTTTTGTGATTCATTTATAAGTAGTCTAAGCTCTCATCATATTTGCCAAAAACTACTAGAAAACTCTACTCTTAAACTTGATGAGGCCTATAATCAAGCTTGATCATTGGTAAATGCTCAAAGAAATAACGAAATGTATTCACATACAGAGTGTAGTAATGTCGCTACAATTAATAAACATTCTGAATGTATTACTGAGCTTGCTTCAGTTTCTACTAAGCCTAGTGGACTTTGTTATTTCTGTGGAATTAAACGTCACCCTTGACAATCATGTCCTGCCAGAGATGCAGAATGTAACAACTGTAGTAAGAAAGGACATTTCAAGAAAGTATGCAAATCATCAAAGAACTTTGTCACGTCTGCTGCTGCTAACTTCCATGCACCAAATTTAGCCTCTATTACTTGCTCTTCTATCAACTCACTCAACTCTATTGTTTGTATCTTTATTGCTAGGGTCAAGGTAAGAGCTCTTCTTGACACTGGAAGCTCTGACACATTTATAAGCAAATCATTATGTGATCTTTTAAAACTTAATATACTCCCTTCTAATAAAAGAGTTTCCATGGCTGATCCTTCATTATCTTGTCAAGTTATAGGTAAAGTTTTAACTAACTTCACTTTATTTGGTATGAAGGACTCTGATATAAACTTTTTGGTTATACTCAACTCTTGTGAACAAATCATACTTGGTAGAGATTTCCTGCAGTTACACAAAAGTCTTAATATCAATTATGGCGGAAAAAAAGATTCTTTAAAAATCTATTCTCTGAATATTCTTACAATGAAAACTAGCAGTCTTTTTTCTTTTCTATCTCCAGAATGTAAACCGATTGCTTCACCTTCTAGACAATATAACTCAGAGGAAAAAGCATTCATTGAGCAAGAAACTAAAAAACTTTTGGAACTAGATATAATTGAACCCAGTAACTCTCCTTGGCGATCACAAATAGTTGTTACCAGGAATGAGAGACATAAAAAACGCATGGTCATTGATTACTCACAAGCAATAAATTGCTTTACACTACTTGATGCTTATCCTTTACCTAACATCAATGAATTAGTTAACTCTGTTGCAAAATATACATTATTTAGCACATTCGACTTAAAAAGGGCTTATTACCAAATACCTCTCCTAGAAAGTGACAAGTATTATACTGCCTTTGAGTCCAATGGACATCTTTTCCAATTTAAGAGAATTCCTTTTGGCCTCACTAATGCTGTTGCACAATTTTAAAGAATCATGGATAAGTTTATTCAAGAAAACAAATTAGAAGACACCTTTGTATATCTAGATAACTTGCTTGTATGTGGTACATCTAAAAATAAACATGATTCCAATTTAGAAAAATGTCTTGAAGCTTCTAAGAAAGCACTGTTTACCTTCAATGAAGAAAAGTCTATATTGTCTACTTCAAGTATAACCTTCCTAGGTTTTATTATAAAAAATGGCTCTTTTTCTCCTGATCCAGATTGCTTAAAGCCATTAAATGATATGCCTGCTCCCACTGATAGTTCTTCTCTCCATTGAGTCCTTGGTATGTTCGCATACTACTCTCAATTTATCAAACATTTTTCTGACAAGATTCATCCTTTATCTCTAGCGTCTACCTTTCCACTGTCAACTAAAGCTATTAAATGTTTCAATTAAATGAAAGAATTAATCTCTCAATCAGCTCTACAAGCTATTGATGAAAGTATACCATTTGAGGTGGAAACAGATGCCTCTGAATATGGAAACACTACCTTGTTGGTCGGCATTTTACTCTAGTCACCGACCAGCGCTCTGTCTCTTTCATGTTTGACAATAACAAGAGTGGAAAGACTAAGAATGACAAGATTTTGAGATGGAGGATAGAACATTCTTCATACAGCTATGATATAGTTTATCGCCCTGAATGTAGCAATTTTGTTGCTGATGCCCTCTCTAGATCTTGTTGCTCTATGACTATAAACCGATCCTCTCTTAAAGAACTACATGAAGCTACTCAACCTTTTGAGCGACTAAGTATGGGTTTTAAAGGACCTATTCCGTCTTCATCTAGCAATAAATATTTTTAACAGTTGTTGATGAGTATACAAGATTTCCCTTTGTATTTCCTTGTCATGATATCTCTATTTCAACTGTAATTAAATGTTTAACTCAACTTTTCACTTTATTTGGTATGCCAGCTTATATACATTCAGATCGAGGCACTTGCTTCATGTCTACAGAGCTCCGCAATTTTTTTAACTCTCGAGGTGTCAACCTAAGTAGAACTACTCCTTATAATCCTCAGGGCAATGGTCAGTGTGAAAGATACAATGGCATAATTTGGAAAGGAATTTCACTTGCTCTTAAATCAAAGAATTTACCTACCATGAACTGGGAACATGTTTTACCCAATGTCTTTCATTCAATGCGTTCCTTACTTTGTACTTCTACTAATGCTACACCTCACGAACGATTATTCAGATTCAGTCGACGTTATTCTAATGGGCACTCTGTTCCTACATGGTTAACTAATTCGGGTCCTGTATTGCTTAAAAGGCATGCCCAACTCTGCAAATATGAACCTCTTGATAAAAAGATTGAACTTTTAGAGGCTAATAATAAATATTCTCATGTAAGAATGCTTGATGGGCATGAGACCACTGTTGCTACAAGACATCTCGCACCAATGGCTGAGGAAATCAGTGATAATTATGGAAATAATAACTACAAAGTTAACTCCAATGAATCTGATACAATCCCTTCATCTGAGCTTCTCCATCCGAAAAGATCTCAGAACTTTTCTACTTCCTTTTCAACAAATCCTAAAGGAATTTCTATTGAAGAATCAATCCCTCGTTGTTCAGAAAGATCCTGGAATCCTCCTAAATATTTAAATGACTATATTTGAACTATTTGAACTTATTTACTTATTTTGTTTACTTAGTACGGTAGAATGTGCTGATTCTTATTGTTATTATTATTATTCTTGTTGAGTTTAATTATGTGTATACTAAAACTAACCTGTTTGTATATTTTAGTTACATATTATTATATGAAGAATAAAGCCCTCTATGTTAGCCCATTTAACTCAATTTTAACCCAACTCTGCACATTGTTATTTGGATTTATCTTAAATATTTCAACATGTTTGTAGGAGAAGCCTATGATATTGGATATTTTAATGGTGTCAGAAGGAGTATTAAAAAATAATAGCAGCATCTGTTCTGAAAAATATCATGAGTTTATATCAAATTTAAAAAAATTGTCAGACCTTCAAAGTTCTATTTTTAATCTTGATGAACAAATACAGCTGGTGAATGTTGCTATGGAAATGGCTAATTAAATAATCCTAATAATGTGGAAAATATCAAGTCAATTTACTTCCCTCAACTTGGTTTTCTAAAAGAAAGGAAAAAGAAAATGGTAAGCATTTTTTTAAAATGTGGCATTGACAACAAGATAATGTTAAGTTCTGTTTTCTATAGAATTATTGTTCTGCTTTAAAGTGGTACTGGCCTATAAAAACTAAAACTGTTAATCCTTTGATTTTCAGTGTAATATTTGACTAAATACATGTACAATGAAAAAACTTTCAGTGTAAATAAATAAAAAACTATTAATGTGGCCATAAACATGCAGAGTCAGCAATTAATATGCAATTTTAACTGCATTTTTAAACAATAATTTCTTCTTAACTAGTCATAGTTTGAGTCTAAGTTTTTGCCAAAAGTTTAACATGTTGATAAAGGGATTTGATCGGAATCAACATCATAGCATTTATAGATACAAAATGGTGGCTACAAATTTTCAATAATGGTTTTTAATTTTATTGTAAAATCTGTGCTGTCACTATTATTATCTCAAGAACAGAAAACTGTAAAAACCTTATTTTTGTTAAACCCCTCCACAGTAACCTGATAACCATTGTGCAAATATTTTAGGTATAATCTTCAAATAGTTAAAAAGATATCCTTGTTCAAAGTTGAAAAACTCAGAAAATAAAATAAAATCTTTCTAAAACATTCGAGAAACATATGAGTTATCATTACAAAAACATTTTCTTATGGCTGACAATTAAGGTCATTTTTTTACTAATAAACATATAAAAATTATACGTTTTTGAAATCTACAATAATTATATTATTCAAATTTATAAAATAAAGAAATTGGAAAATTTTGATATTTATAGGCTAGTACCACCTTAAGCACTTTAAATGTTATATTTGGATTATTTCTGTCTAATGCTTCTTAGTGGAAACTACTATTTACAAAACAATGTAATACACTGGAGCTTGAATTTACACTGAAGAAAGGTGAGGGATCATGCACACAACAGATTGAAGCTATCCCAGCAAGCACAATGACGTCGGTACAACGTCGTTTTGACGTCGCGAGGTTGGTCGTTTTGACGTCGCTGTAAAGTCGTAAAGTGTAACAATTTTACGACGTCGTATCCAGGGTGAAAAATAGACGTCGATGCGACGTCGCAAAAAGGATCTACAGGATATCGGTTATTGGTCGGAAAACCGACTAAATATGCCTCTTGTTTTTACATACAATTTTTATATTTTCTATTAAAAAATCTATTATTTATTTAAACAACTTCTTTAAAGAATTGAACATATGTTGTAACATGTGTAACATGTTCAAAAACTGAACTATTTTAAAGCGCCAAAATATTACCAATTACAGTTTCTTTTACCAATTACACTTTTATTTACATAAAAGAATGGCCACGATAAAGTCTCAAATAAAAATATAATGCAGCTGCTTGGATTTCTTTTTCAAAATTCAAATTTATACATCTTTTTTTTTTTCTGGAGCGTATTTTAACACGTTTTTCACTGAATCCAAAACTTCGATTTCAGTTGTCGCGTGATTTGACAACACACTCGCTAAACAAAATGAAATATGTTAAAACACTTTAAAGTTATTTTTACTCATTTTATAGAATACCAATCTTAAATGTAAATATATCAATATAAACTCACCGACAACCACACTACATATCTTTGTCTCTTTAAATGATAACTTTTTTTGCTCGTGTCTATTTGTTCCAAGCATATTAAAACATGACATTACAGAGTAGGACATTAACCTAAATTAAAAGAAATTATCAGAACTGTTAATAAAAAACTCACATAAAATAAGAAACTTAAATAAAATAATTATTTTTGCGTAATTGAGTAAATTGTTACTTAATTTGTTGAAATCTTAAAAAAAATCATTTAAAACAGGTTTAACAAACAATTAATTTTTAACTTTTTAAGGCCTTGAATTCAACCTGCTAAATTCCAATTTTTATAGGCAACTTTTTGAATTCAAGTTTGAACTTTAGGCTATCAAGTCCGAATTTTTATAGTCAACCTTGCAACCTGTTCAAATGTAATTTGAAAAACATTTAATTTGATTTTTAATCCATATTATTGTCTATCAGTTAGTTAATCCATTAATATAGAATACGACGCCATATAGGCCTGGAAAACATATCAATGTATATTGTTGTGTACCTTTTCATGACATTTCTCACATTTTCCCGTACTGTCTTGCCACCGACCATTTTTAACTGACCAACCTAAAATATATATATTTGCTTATACATATTTGAATAACATTTAAACATAAACTAACATTAATAACTTCGAAGCTAGAGGAGTTCTAATTGTTAACTTTATACATAATTTAATATCAAACGGACATGTTGGTAGCACTTTTTACAAAGACTACATTAAAGATTTCACACAAAAAAAATTTTATTGTAGTAAATAGGGTATTTATGAAAAAGAATTCTCAAAAACAATTCACCATAAATGAAAAAAAGTCTTTTTTTGATAAAGACTCCTCTAGTTCTTTGAATTTATCCATGTTATCAATTTTTTCCACATCTTTTGTACAATCATTATTTATTTGGTGAACTTGATTCTCCAATAGGTCAACGATACAAGTTAAAAGAGATATTGTCTTTTTTTGAAATCCTAAAATTACATATATTAAAAAGTCCAAATATTAAATTTTGTTTCACTTATTAACAGTATATAAATTACATAATATTTACATTTAAGAAAATGTCAGTTTAAAACCAAAAGTAATAGTATAGAGCAAAAGTTTATTTTCAAAATTGAATCTATGAGACAATTTTCGTCATAAAAATTGTGTATTCCTTCATATACCATTTTTTTAAATTAAGTAAACTTAATAAAAGTACTTAGGTAATTATATTGGCAAAACTGACATTAAACAGTTAACCAAATCTCTCTGTGTTTTCTAGATGAATTCAATAGATAATTTTATCAATAAAACTTGAAAAAAACTTTTTTAACTTACGTGCTTCATCCATTGGGAAATTACTATTCATACATCGAACCAGTTTCTTTGCTTTAGATTTTGACTTTGAAAACACTGATTGGGAATGATTATTCTGTGATTTTGAGTATGATCTAGAACTATGCACAGGTGAAGGGGAGCGAGATTTTGATCTTGGCTTGCGAATAGGCGAAAGTGAACATGAACTTGATCCAGACATTAGGACTGGTGAAAGTGAGAGCGAACATGGCCTGCTTTTGGAGACAGGTGATCGAGAACATAATCTTAACTTATGTCTAGGTGATAGTGACGCAGAACTTATTGGTGATAAATAATCAGAAGAACTACTTTTACAAGATGCTGATTGTGAATACAATTCTTGTTTTAAAATAGATTTACTTGACAAAGAAATTATCGCTGACATAATTTTTTCAGTAGGTTTTTTAGGCAATTCCACTTCTATAATAATATCAATAAATTTGTTAACAAAGAAAAAACAATATTTTTAATACTGCAATTAACATTAGGTTGCAAAAAACATTTAAATAAAAATCCGAAATCCTAAATCAAAATGTTTGTCTTACTGTTAAAATCAATATCCCTTTTTTCATTCACTGCACTCTCTCTTTCACTTGATGAGGACATAAAATTGTTTCCAGACACATATTCACACAAATCTTTTTCACCTAAAAGTTTTAAATAAGTAGAAGAAAAATTATTAATAAAAGAGTTAGAACAAATCCGGAAAAACAAAATGATTACCTCGTAATTTTATTTTTAAAATTTCAAATTTCTTCCAAAGGACCTCATTGGGAATTGCCTTTGTATATTTTTCATCTTTTCGAGAAGGAGGCCAATACAACCATTTCTCATCTGAGGAAATCCAATGAAATGGAACAACTGTTTCTGTCTCCCTAGTTTTTCCAATTTTGTCTTTGCTTGAAGTTACAACTAATGCCCATAAATCTTTCATTGACATCTTTGAATTTTTTATACTTATTTATAATAATATTATAATATTATATTATAATAGTTTTTGTTTAAAAAACTGTTTAAACGATTAATTATTAAAAATATATATTAATTTCTTCTAATAACAATTAATTGTTTTTAGAAAAATTTTGGCTATAGAACAATTTTAGCTATAGAACATGTTAACAGTAACATATTTTACTATAAATAATTTAACAAATAATAATTTTTATTAACATACTTTATTATGATTATTTAAATAAATGAAACAATTTTTTTTGTTTATATTTATAAATATTTAAATAACAATATTAGAATCTTACAACAATACAGACAATCACCAAATAGGTAAACTTTTAAAAATTCAATTTTTTTGATGTTTAACATTGTAAAATATATATTAAGTATATTGTTATTTGATCTAATACTTCACAAAGGTACAAAAAACTTTTCAACGTTTATTATTTAGTTAAAGAGTGGGTTGTAAACAAATTTTATATGTCATGACACAAACATGATAAGACAAACCCTTCTTTATAAGCTAGACATACTGCTTTTCTTTGAAAATGTTTTTTACTTAGACAAACATGTTTCAAGTGAGTTTTTATATCTCTAACAAAAACAATGTTAAAGATTTTAGAGTCACATGGATCTGTAAATACGCTTTTGTAAACACAATTTTTTAAAACAACACAGTTAAATTGATTGTTGTCCAAGAGTCTTTAAATTTTGGAGAAAAAATAACTCTATGTGATTTAGAATACTGATTACAACTTATTTCAAGATTTTCAAGCTCTGAAAATCTTTTTAAAACTTGAGATAATGGACTTTGAGGTTTGCGAATGAACTTTTTAATTACTTGCAAATAGTTTTCAAATTGGAAAGAAGAGATTTCATCTAAGGAACAGTTAAAAAAGCTAACATCTTCATGTAAATGAGTTAAGCTGTGTACATTATACACAGAAAAAGTAGGACCATAAAATTCTTCTGATTTAACTACAAAGTAATTCAATAAATCTTTTGCATATTGAAGATGATTATTTCGGACAATCGCATTAGAATCTAGAAAAATTCTCATTGCTAGAGTTAAAGAAAGAAAATGCTGATAACGTTCAGGAGTAAAAGCATCTTTTAAAACTAAAAAGCCAGTATATAACAAAAATTGCCTAAACTCAGTGGCTTTCCACCTCTTTACTTCATGTAAACTTCTTGATTGACGAGCAAACTCAGATGGAAATTTACCACTAAACTTTAACAAGTTTTCTGAAATATTCAACAATTGAGCAGAACCCAATCTATATGGGAAAGGTCCTTTGGTTAGAAAAATAAGAATTCGCTTAACAACACCAAGACATACTAAATGCATATAATCCAAGACAAAACCATCAACACAATTAACATTAAAATCTATTAATATGCTACGGCTTATTTGATGTGTATTGGCATAGAAATACTGTTTGAATAACTTGTTAGTACGAGGCACACAATTTGTAGTATTTAAAATCATTCTAAACGACTTGTACTTACCTTTAATTTCACATCTTTCACAACTAAAATAACCTGTATGACCTTTAACACATTTTAGATATTGCCTAGCAGGAGCATCACAAATAAATGCACGGATTTCAACCAACAAATTAACTCCATCTTTATTATAACCACATGCTTTTAAATTCGCAAACTCAATTAAAAAATCATATAAAAAATCATTTAAATTGGTTGGTTTTTGGCTACCATAGAAAATTGCAACAATAAATGGTGTAAAATTACTAAACTGGCAAAGTATAGGCCAAAATTGAGAGTTTGAAGATTTATGCAATGGCACACCATCAATGTTTACAAGTAAAGATATGATGTTGTTCTCAACTGGTAATAAAGGATTCTCTCTGAAAGTTTGACTAATACCATTACTTAACCCTAAATAGATATACTCCCCACCACATTTTTTTTCTGTCAAAACACAGCGTTGAGTCTTTAACAAAGTACAAGAAGATTTAGGCAAAGCTGCATGTCCATTGCATCTTAAAAGAGAAAGCAGCTCAGTACTTGCTGTGTGAGTAATTCTATTTTTAATCAACAATTTTTTTAAATTTAAAATAAAATATGTTTCATTAGGGTCAACCGCACTATTTCTCTCATCTATTTTTATTTCATTTTCGTCGTTTCTTGAAGAAGAACCAAATTCACTGAAAGAATCGATCTGACTAGAAGAATCCACTAATCTCTATAATAACTGGATAGCGCAACTCCGAGCAAAACTTCTTATTTTTTGACGCCAAAATCGCCATATTGGAAAGCCCCAAAAATTTTAATCCCGTAAGCTTTAAGTTCTGTTTTTCGGCTTATCGCTTTATCGCTTTATCGCACATATCAGATTTAATTGTTCTGGGGCTTTCCAATATGGCGATTTTGGCGTCAATTTTGATATTAGAGATGCGCTATCCAGTTATTATAGAGATCAGTGGAAGAATCAAGTTCGCTAGAAGAGTAGTATTGATTGGAAGAATCAAGTCGGCCGGAAGAATCAAGTTCATTGTATAAATCAAAACGAACAGAAGAATCAAGCTGGCTCAAAGACTCTAGTTGATTTAAATGATTACTGCAATTCAAAGAACCAAGCTGAGTGAATGAATCTTCTGTGTGGCATGGTTTTTGTTTGCTCGTATCATTTTTTTCCACTTCAAACGTTTTTTCAAAAAAATCTTCATCTTTATCACTCTCGTATAGAAATTGTCTTAACAAATTATCCTTTCTTCTCCATTTTTTCATATACTCTTTTCTACTCATTTTCTTAATTTCTTTTTAAAATTAGCTTCTATTAAAGTTTCGGACCTGACGCAACAGTTAAACAAAAAAAAAAAAAAAAATCTGATAATTTTTTTTTTTTATTAGACGACGTTAAACTGACTTCGCTACGACGTCTGAATAAGATTCTTTAAAAGACGTCGTGGATACGACGTCCTAGCGACGTCCTTACAAGGTCGTCCGACGTTATAACTTGAAAATAACCTATTTACAACGTCGTTGCGACGTCGTGTGTTTGCTGGGATATTGCAAAAACTGAAAGTTCAGCGACAAACATACCATAGAAAAAGTTTTATCGGAAAACATATGCATAAAATGCTTCAGGTTCCATTTCTTTTATAAATAAATTTATTCCAAATCTTAAACATTATTATTAATAACAATAATAACAAGTAATATAAAATCATACAATATATTTTTTAAAGAGGCATTTTTCTTTTTTAGAAAAACTCTATGCTAAAGTTATGTAATTCTATTCCAAAGCTTGTTTATGATGAAGGATTCTCTGGGAAAAGTCTGCACAAGAAAGCAGTTGAAATCATTACAAAACATAAACAACAATTTCATGTAATTTTCTGCATGCTATAGTATATTCTTCTCAAAAAATACAATGATAAGAGAAATATTAAATGAACTTAATAAGTTTTATTTGATTTTTTTCCTTTTCTTTCTGTTTATGAGTTTCTCAAAGCGCTTTGGAATTTTATTGTGTTTATAGTTATTGAAGTTGAAGAGTATACTGAAACTACAACAATGCCTAGCAAGATAATTTTGATGATTTATGATGATTTAACTTATAAAGCTGGGATTAAAAGTACAACATGATTCATGTTGCTATCATTTTTTCTTTAGAAAAAAATATTGTTAAACTGATGCATTTTTATCGCACACTTGCCCTAAGGCTTTAGTGCCTCCGAAGTTACACATGTTGGAAGATCACGCTATTCCATTTTTGAAAAAGTGGGGCGCTGACTTTGGATTAGATGGCGAAAAAGGTGGAGAATCAATTTATCTTAAGTTCAAAAATTTAAAGCGTATTTATCAATCTATCCCTTGCCTAACAAAGTGCTTAAAAAGCATCCTAAAATTTCACCATTAGAAAACTAAAAGTAGGATGTTAATTCCGAAATCAGGAAAAAAAAAAGAGTAAAAACAAAAATTGTCAAAGTTAAAAACACTTTTGGCAACATCATTTTACATTTCTTAGTAATATATAGTTCCTTTTTTCTTTTACTTGTTTCTACTTAAGGCAAATAAAATGTAGTTATAATGATCAATAAGGTAATGCAGAAAAGCGTCTTTTTTGTCCATTAAAAAAATTGAATGCCATAAGAAATAAATAGAAGAAGGTCTCCCAACATTTTTCAAGAAATATGGTTAGATTTCCACGATTAAAAACCTAGAACGTAGGGTCCAAAAAATGTAAACAAATCACGTGTAGTTAACCAGCCATCTTTCTCAACAACAAATGTTAACGAACGTTTAGATGTCTTCTCTTGTTTTAAGTGTTTTAGTACACAACTGGGTTATCGTTAAACTAATTTAAATTAAAACAGTAACAAAAAACTTTATTTATATTGGAGAATATGCAATTACTTGGTTTCCAGAGAAAAATTATTTTCGTTGCTAAGGGCTGTAACCATTTTTTACGAACGCAAATTTTACGAAAGTTGATGTCCTTGACTGATGGAGGACACATCGCAAAGAGATGCCCATCTTGGTAGGACTTGCACGGGAGTATTATTGCCTACCAGCCTCTAGTGAGCAGGCCTTTAGTGAAGCTGGACAGGTGGTCCACGAAAAGAGATGCAGGTTGTCTCCAAAAACCACTAGGAAGTTGGTCTTTATCAACGAGAACTTCAATCTCTTAAACTCCTGTTTACCAGTTTGGGAATACCGCTCCATGGAAAAGCAAATGGCAGCAAGACCTGCTCCAGACAGAAATCAAAATGATGATGATGATGATGACTCAGACTAGGATAATGAAGATGATGATGATGATGATGATGATGATGATGATGATGATGATGATGATGATGATGATGATGATGATGATGATGATGATGATGATGATGATGATGATGATGATGATGATGATACCGCCACATTAAAAATGAAATCTCCAGTATTGTTGAACTGGAAAGGTGAGACAGACATCATTTAGGCTCCCAAGGCCAGGAACTAGCACAAAAAAATAAGAATGAAAAACTGGAAGCGGACAACTAAATATTCTTTACTAGGGAAGCATACTAGGATTATTTTAGATTTGGTAATCGATAATATGCAAATTATTTTTTCACATGTTAAAGGAATTGGATTTTTGAAATCTAGAATAATTACTAAATAAATGAAAGGGTTTTAGCATACCTTTTGTATATTCTGTATTTCTGTAATGTTACTGTAGTTTATACTTCAAATTTTTATTATTAAGAAATAGAAGAGCAGAGATTGCTAGCACATACCAAACCAGTTATCACTTCACTTTACTTTATATCGATATCTTTGAACCTAGGTAGCTTCTCATCGATTGTGATTTTTTTTAAATCTAAGGGATAGAGTAGGAGTCTAGGAGAATAGAAGGGAAAAGCATAACAGTACTAGTACAGCCACATAGAAGTTCAGCTTAAAATATGGCTTATTACTTCACTTCACTTTAAAATTTTTGCTTATAGAGCTTGAAGTTGAAATCATTAAACTTGAACGCGACGTTCGTTTGTTTACTTTTTGTATGCACTCGTTTCGTTTACTCAAACATTTTTAAGACAGTTAAATTTTTGGAAGCGATTTTGAAAACCGTTAGAAATTTAAAAAAATTTTAAAATACGCCATTTTCGAATTTACACAACTTTTTACGATTTTGAAAACCGCGAAAATATATTTTATTCGAAGTAATACGATTTTGAAAACCGTTTAATTAAATTTTATACAACTTTTCACCTACGACTTTTAGCGACGTTCACACACCACTTTTAGCGACGTCGAAGCTTCGACTTCGACTTCGAAACACATCGACCTCGATTGTTTTATCACTAACGGTTTTCCGTTAGTTTGCTTGGCAACAATCCGGAACCATTTTGTCCGCAGCCAACAATCTTTACTCTAATTGTTAATTCAATATCTATTACATGTTTAGTAGCTATGGTGTTTTCGTTCTCTACAAGAGTATATTTTTAAAAGTTGTACAGGAAACATGTATACTCCCTGAAACTTTTAGTACGTGCAACATTTTAGATGATTGGCTTGTATATTACATTAGTATTTTATATTATATTATATTATATTATATTATATTATATTATATTATATTATATTATATTATATTATATTATGTATGTATGTATGTATGTGTGGTCAAACACATACTTTATGTATGTTATCTAATTCTAAAAAAATTTTATGTTTAAGGCACAAACTCTACAAATATAAAAAATGAGAAGCACTGCTCCTCACTTTTGTGAGACACGTTCTTCTTCAGGGTCTATTATTCGAAATTCAAGAGATAATTTTATCAGTGAATTTGAAAAACTTCCATCTGAAACATGCAATGTTAACCATTCCCTCAATGAAAAAGGTTTGTTTCAAGGGAAGAACTGTCAAGGTATTGTTATAACAAGAATATAGATACTTAAATATATATATTAATACTATATAAAAAGAGTTATATAGAATTTATCTATCTTGTGTTCAAGTCAAGTTTCTTCTCTTTTATGAATAATAATTCATTATAAAAATATTCTTGTAACCCTATACATTTATTTGTATCAAGGTTTTTATATTTACTGATTCAAACTATATTTATAGAAAGCTTGCATGAAAATAATCAAAATGAAGAGAAAGAGAATATTGATATAAAAATCTCTAAAGGATTGGAGCAAATTCAAAAGCTTGATAAATTGTTGATTGAGAAAAGTGCATACGAAAAAGAAGTTAAACTTGAACGAAAGCGTTTTGAAAAAGTGTTACAAAGTGAAATAAGATTGCTTGATAATTGTAAAAGTACTGTTTATAGATCTAAAGTGCATCTTAAAAGTGTTTGTTCAAATTCTGATTCACAAGAATATAATTCAAATTCTGGTTTAGAAAATAACAATTCTTTTATCACACCAATATTTCATACACAAATTGGAGAGAAATATTATGACTCATCAGAACCAAATTTTCAAAACAACTTTGAACACAAGACTGACTTACTTACCATGCAATCTAGTAAATTAAGCAAAGACTTTATAAAACGAAATGTGGAGCTAGCAAGTCGGGCAAAATGTGCTATTGCATTAACTGAGGGTGAGGAAAAGCGATTGTTTGAACTTCTTAATGAAGATGATTCTCTACTTGATAACAACCCTTTTTTAATATCAACACAATCTGTTATTTGTGATGAACAAGTTACTGAAAATGACAGAAGCAAGTTAGAGGACATTGATGAAAAGTTGAAAGAGTTTCTATCAACTGAGGAATATGTATTGTTAAATGAAGAGGTTCCTGTTTCTTTTAATTTTTTACTAGATGATGGTAATGGATGTGGTGAGCATGTCCTTCAAGAGAAACATGATGAGAGAACATTGAAACAAAAAATCAAAGATATTGATGATAAACTGTTGGATTTGAAAAGTGATGACAATTCTTTAATAGACCCTGATATTTTAAGGAGATTATTAGACAATAATTTGCGATTAACTTCTGCTTGCACAAGTATTTGTGAAAGTGTTTGTTCTAATGACAATCAAGAATGCCAAAAGTTTTAAGAAATATTAAGTTCAAATAAAATGGGCTTTTGAGTAATATTCTTCTTAGTTGTTCTACTGACATTTGGCTTTTTTTTTTTTCTTTTCTTAAAATAGAGTTCTTAATGTCACCAAAGCTTTTTGCCATTCAACTTAGTGTCTGGTAAACTACTTTGAAATTAAAATGTTTATTTTTTTTTTTTTTATTGTATAAAGAATTAAAATGATGGAGTTTGGCTGCAAACTTTCTTCAACTCATATTTGCTGGTTTTTATTACACTTTTTTTTTTTAATTCGTACTAATTTTTTAAACGAAATTAATTCATTTATAAGCTTCACTCAAATTGTGCATTAAGTTGTTTTTGTATAACAGACCGTTAATGTTTTTTACAGTCTTCTTCCTCTACTGTGCTGCTCTACTGCATATTTCTACTTCAACGCACTACTCATTCTACCTGTTGTATACCACTCCTCTTCTCTACCTTTAATTCCAGTAGTGCTATTACAATTTAATAAACAATATTTTCCTAATGCCAAGTAGAGTAAAATACATTTGCGCTTTCAGCTTTTAGAGTAAATGGCTTTACCTAATCCTGGAAACATGGTATCAGAATTAATGCAGACTTTTGTATACTTCACAAACTTCTATACATTTATGAATCCAATTTTTAAACTGAATACTGTGAGGAGGGAAAACGAAAGAAACTTTAAACATCATTTTTAAATTTTACTTGATTGAAACATATAACATACTCAACCGAAGAAAAGGGCAAGACAGCCAAAACACCAGGTGGACAAATACATGTACAAATTGTATGAAAAACAAATCAGTCACACCATTAAAGTTTAAAACTGTTTTCACAATAATGATGACCAGAAATTCAATTGTTACTACACTAATAAATGGTAATAGTTCAATTAGTAAGGCATTTGACAGTTTTGTAATTATTTTATAACACTAACAAAGTCGAGACCTGTGACAAACGCTAATCAAAAGATAACTGGTAAAATCTGGTTCAGAGAACCAAGATTAAGTGGGTGAGATAAAACCGCTAATGAACTTGAAAATAGGATTCATTCTTTATGTTAGGACAACAATTGATTTAAGAAAAATCTGCAGACATAAAAAGTTGAGTTGAGAAAATCTAGCAGAAGAATGACTGGAAGAATTTTATGAGAAGATTATTAGAGAAAATATTTATGGGAAGATTTTATGAGAAATTTCAAAAGAAAGAAATTGCAAAGATTTATGAGAAATTTCTTCTGGAGAAGATTTTTAAAAAAAAATTTTTGAAAAAAAAGATAATAAAGAGATTTTAAAAGAAGAGGTAAAGAAAAAAGGATTAAACGGATATTTTCAAAACTAAAAAGAAGATTTTAAAGTGAGAAGAGTTCTAATCTAGAAAAACACTTTGGCCATGCATCCAAAAGGTGGTAAAAGAATCTTTTTCAGTTACTTTTGATTGGATATTATTATCTGTATTTAAATATGTTAAAATGATTTGTAAATATTGAAAGTATATATACGAGTTAAATATTTGAGACCACTTATTAAGTGAAACGAAAAGCACCATTAAAAAGTATCAATAACATTTCATTTATATTTCGATAGAATAATTATTATAGTGTTTTTTATTGTATTAAGGTTTTGTTTTTAAGCCTTACGTAAGTCGAAAGTGTTAGAAGTCTGGGAGTTTACCTTTAGACGAACCATATACAAAACACACACCCATATAACACTGAGGGTAACTCAACCTTCAAACACTCTAGCGTAACCAAACACAACCACTCACATTCTCCCGCCACAAACATGATTGTACAATTCATTAAAAAAAAAGAAAAGAAAAGAAAAAAAAACCCCACCCTTACGTTACTAATCTAAAAAAAAAAAAGAAAACTGGAACTGAACTGAAAAAGTATAATGATTATATTATTTTGCGTAAAACATTAAAAAATGATTTATGCAAAAAAAAAAGATTGCACATACAAACATACATAATGCATACATAATACATACATACATACATACATACATACATACATACATACATACATACATACATTCATACATACATACATACATACATACATACATACATACATACATACATACATACATACATACATACATACATACGTATGTATAAGAAATTATATATATCTCAGCTAATATTTATTTGTAATATCTTAGCTAACTGTTCATAAGTAGTAGCATTCTCTAAAACATTTTTTTTTAAAAAAACATTTTAAAACTTTCTAGAAATGATTGGAATTTTTTTAAAATTTATATAAAAGATTAGTGAAAAAAAAATTCAACAACTCATACTTGCTTGTATTTGTTTGTTTTTCAGTGCATAACATTTCATAAGATAAGTTTTACTACAATCCAGAAGAACGATGAATTAACTGATATGTAACGAAGAAGGATATAAGGAAGAATATAAGGATGTCTGGACCAGTAAGCTGATGAGATATCAGCAGCCACATAGAAGACGAGGAAGAGTGTCTTCAGAAAAAACATTACTTGAAGAAAAAGGCTGAATACAACTCCAAACGCAAATTATTAGATGGCAACAGTTTCTTGGAGCAGAAATCAAAGGAAAAAAAAAACATGAAAATTTTGTTTTATCTAACAGTTAATCGAATTCTTTGAGGAAAAAGAAGCATTGATTTACTTTCAGAGAACACCTAACAAAAGCAATGCAAGATGAAATTCAAGAGCCATTGTTACTCTCCTATCATTCATATGTCTACACCAATCAGAGAGTTTAGGGAAAGATATTCATTTGTCGGGAACTCAATTTCCAAAATTTAGTCAAAGTAGATTCGAGAATGACTAGTGCTGGTTATATCAATATTATGGATGAAAATCTCAACGGTAGTGTTATAGCAGATAAATAGTGTTAAATACATGTATTTATAAGCAGAGTATCAATACTAAATCAGATAAGAAACTCGATTTGCTGACGTAAACAAGTGACGCTATTAACAATGTAAAACTTAAAATGCGAAGGGTTTTTTTTAAATAAAGCTACAAAAATATTGATGTTATGAAAAAACTTCCTAAAAATCAAACTTATCAGTTGTTTTTGGAAAGCCTATTGATTTCCAGGCAAGTTAAATGAAGAAATTAAGTAATGTTTGAAACAGGCAACTTTCGGTTAACTTGCGCTAATTACTGCCTTATAATCAAATTAAATATTCAAATCTTTATACATTTAAAAAAATCTAAAGTTTCAAGAGAAAAAAAAGTTACAAAGTTAAGGGAAAATTAATTTTAAACTCAAAAATATACATACTTACTCTTTTACTCTTTAAATGAAACATACTTTTTAACTTAACTTTAATAGGGTGGTTCGTATATTATGTTACACCATTTTTGATTGTTTTTAACCCCCTCCTCTCTCCTCTGTAACCTCCTCGAAAGGTACGGCATAAGTTTTCAATCAACCTCCCCCGAGACAAATTTTTATTTAAAATACATAGTTGACATTTCAGATGTTCAGCTCTGTATGCATGTATGTACTTATTTGCACAGGATGTGCATACCAGCTGCTGTTATTAGTTACCAACAATATCGGAGATGAGTTCCTATTTTTCTGGAACTATAATTTATTAATAATTTGAGTTTTTATAATAATGATTGCATTATGTATTTTTTCCCTGTAGTTTTGATGCAATGACTTCTAAATTTAAAAGTTGTTGCATCACAAAGTTTGACACTCCTACCCTCCCCTTCCCTTAACAACTCATTACAGAAACACAAACCCCTCCCTCCCCTTCAGCGTGTGACGTATTATATGATCAACCCCTTAACATATTTAATATATATTTCAATATTTACAATTTTTGTTTTTACAAGTTTTTTAATTTTTTTAACTTTATTATTTTTAATAACTTCATGCAAAATATTTTTTAAGTTTATTTGATCTTATTCTTAGTAATTGTTGTGGTTAATTTATAGTATCGTTTTTATTACTATCGTAATTTATCGTATTGACCCTTTGGAGGAGAATAAAGAGCATTTGATTTGTCGAATCTTTTATTTAATTGATTTTTTCCTCGAATATATAATTTTGTTATTTCATTTATAAAGTTGGCAATAGCTGTTGCCAACTTTATAAATAACATTTATCACGAGTCATTTTTTACATAATAACGCTTTTTATCTGCGACTTAATAACAAACAAAATCAGATTGAAATGTTTAAGCAAATTATATCGCCTCCTCGAAATCAGCTTAAATTTCTTTTCTCACCAAATGACTTTTTTTTTTTAGCACGCTTTACTCAATATTTTTTTAACAAAGCACTTTTTAGTAGAAAAAATATTATCTATCATGTTCTATAAATTTAAAGTAAAATTACGGATGTTAAAACTAAAATATTAAAGCAACATTATTCCTACAACGAATCATACATTAATTGAAGGATTCATTGTAGGAAAGTACGTCTCAAATTACATATTGTCGCTTGTTTCATACGGGTGACGAAAATTAAAAATAAAAACAACTGCGTATTTAAAAAGCACCGTGGTTTCTTAGACAGCACACATGGCTGATCGTAAATAAAAACGTAACAATTCTAAAAATTCCTTCCTTAATAGTAAAGATAGAATGAATCCTTCAATTTTTTAATTCAATTGCAGAGTTTCTGCTGAAAGAGATGTCAAATTCATGTGCTATAAAATTTTTGTTAGGGCATAATATCTAAAAGGTCTACGTTTTTTGTAGTTCATGAGTAAAAATATAAGTTTTTATACAAAAATTTTTTGTATAGAACACTTGTATTTCTTTAATTATATTTACAGCGTCAAAAACAAAAATGGATTATAGTTTGAGTGCTTCTTTGCATAGTAATATTATTGATGAGTCCGATACCACTGCACTTTTTTGGAAAGAAAAATATGAGCTGTGTCACCAGCAGTTAACTCAATTTAAAGATAAAGTTTCACATGTTCGTGTTTTATATAATGAAAAGGTTTGTAAACATTTATGTAATGTAATTTTCTATAATTATTGGCACTATTTCTCTGTGATGACAATCTCTACTATTAGAATGTAGTACTTCTTACTTAGAAATCAAAAATTTCAATTGAACTTTGTAATAATAGTTGGGATTCTTAAATATAATATGTATTTTTAGGTGTCTTCCTATGAGCAAAAAGTTGTTGCTGCTGAGAAGAAGTATGATGATGCATTAAAAAAGGTAAAGGTTTTGAGTTTTAAGTATTTAAATTTTAAACAATTATTATCATTATGATCAGCAATATCATTCTTCCATTTACAATCACATAAATCTTTATCTAAAATTACAATTTCTTTGAAAACAATTGTAATAAATATGATTTACCTCCTCCTGTGTTTGAAGATTTTCCAATATACACAACTAGAAGTGATTAAATTTGGAAACTAATTTTACTGTCATTAAAAAATTACCTTTATTGATGTTTCTAATGATTTTCCTCTTAAAGGTAGTGTTTGTTTAAGAACAATTTTTAATAATATGCTTCAGTCAAAATAAAACTATTTAATAACAGTATCATATAAGTATCAAATAATTAACATATAAACTATTTAATTATACACTAAATGTTATCCATCAAAACAATAACATTAAATTTTTTCTAAGTATAAGTTTTCATGCAAATAGTTTCTGATATGTAAAGTTATGTTACTTAATTATTACTTTATAAAATCTGATCATCAGACCAAATTTAATAAAGAACCATTTAAACTTTTTTGTTTTCATATTTATTCTGAAATAGAGAAAAATTGTTCTTGAAGGTGAGCTATAAGTTTAATCATATTAGAATAATGTGCTTGGAAGTGACAGGATTGGACACTTGTTAACCGTAGCAATTTTTTCAATATAAAGAAATTTTATAAAAAACGATAAAGTAAGAACAGTTTTTTTAATCGTTTTCATCAAAGTGAACTTAAATAACATCAAAACTGATATACACTAAAAGTTGTCCTTTAAAGCAATAAAGTATTTATAATATACACTAAAAGTCATTCTTTAAAACAATAAAACATTTAAACATTTTTATAAATATGAGTTTGCAATTGAAATTAATTTACAAATATTTTGAAAAATGTAAAATTTCAAATATGTTTTATTGTTTACATTTTAATGCTAATTGTTATTTTTGTAAAATTTGATGTGATTAAGACTATACATTATTCATATTTATATTGAAATAGAGAACAGTATTTCTTAAAGGTAAATTGTAATGTTAAAATTACTACTGATAGTAATTGCAATTTTTTAATTTTTTTTAACATTTTTTTTTTAGAATAATATATGAGCAATCAGAACTAAATAAGAGAAAACAAGAGATATTGGACACAAAGTTTAGAAATAAAATAGATTTTAAAATGTTATTGAAAAAGGAAAACAGTATAGTCCATTTGAACAGTTTAAGTGCCATTCAAATTTACAATGATTTAAAGATTTAAAATAATTGTGTCTTCTGAAGAGTCGAAGTTCATATCCAAATAGTTTGCTTGCAACTGACAGAACTGTGGCAAAATGTGTTCAAATCCATTTTTATCAAAGTAGTTTCTTAATGTAAAGTAGAAAATCTTATTTTAGATCATGAGAAATATATAATAATTTATAAAATGTATAATAATTTGAACAGTATAAGTAGAAATTTTTTTTGTTTTATATTTTAATATGGGCTTTAGACTATTAAAGTTTAGTTAAATGCTTATTTTAGTTACAGTATTATCCTCTCATATTTAAATAAATTTTTTTTAAATTTTTTAGTAATATTAACATTTATGTTTACTTAGATTGAAAAGCTCAAATTAGTTTGTCAAGATAAAGATGAGGCAATTAGTGCTTTACGAGAAAAGATAATCAGAATGGTAGGATCTGTCACTCTTAATTGTCAAAATTTTTTGTCACTCTTGATTGTCAAATGTTTTTTTTTGTGTGTGGATTCTGGATAGCCTTTTTTCCCAAAGTTATAACTTATTAAAAACTCTTGCTTTTTTTCTTTTACTTGCATAGTATGTTTTGAGTAAGAAAAGCCAGTCTACTTCAAATTTTTCTAAATTAATCACATTATTTTAAAAAGCGACATGAAAATGACTCATTAATTCTTCTTGACGAAGAGAAAATGCAAAAAGTTAAAGAATGGGTTCGGGAAAAATTTAAAGAGGTTTGTTCTAAACTATTGAATAAATTTATCTTTTGTTTCTATGCATTATTTTCAGTTATTCATATTCTCATTTATTTGATTTTGTACCTCACTTTGTTAAGAATTTGTGTTCTAGCTTATTCGAGAGACTGATCAATTAAAGAAAGAGCGAGATGAATTGCGTAATATGTGTGATAAAGGTAATTTTTTGTCACGCCACTTTTATACCTTTCAGACCTGTAACGAAACAACTTTGCATTTGAGTTTCAGCTGTTTTCTAAGTTAAATTTATGTCTTGTTATAACATTAATAAACCAAATTAATTGAAGTAATATATTGACTTTTTTTCATTAGTTTTACAAAAGTGAACAGTAAATTTAAGAATTTACAAAAGAAGTTTCTTTGAAAAGTTTATATTGTGTTATTAGCTCGTGCTGTTGAATCTATTAATAGTCCTTCAAAATCAAGCTCATCCCATTTATATGAAGAAATATTTGGAGAACTTTTATGGGAACTAAAACCAGACAAGTATTTATATGAACCAATTACAGAGTTCTCTCCTACTGATATGCAATCCAGTTGTGAAAACCTACCACCAGTACCACCTGCTAGATGTACATCAATACGGGCCTCTAGCAAACCAATAGGCTCCCCTAAAGCAAAACCATTTCCAAAGTTATCAATTTCAAAACATGAGGAAGGTTTTCATACCTCCACAGAAAGTCTAAATGAACAGTTCTTGCAACTGACTGAAGACAAGGTAAGGTAGAGAAATTTTGTCTTGGTTTTTTATACACTTAATAAAAAGATATTGGGAATGCTTCATAAATTAGAGAAGAAGTATATATGTGCGATCATACATACATAGATACATACATACATACATACATACATACATACATACATACATACATACATACATACATACATATATACATACATACATACATACATACATACATACATACATACATACATACATACATACATACATACATACATACATACATACATACATACATACATACATACATACATACATACATACATACATACATACATACATACATACATACATACATACATACATACATACATACATACATACATACATACATACATACATACATACATACATACATACATACATACATACAGACAGACAGACATACAGACATACAGACATACATACATACATACATACATACATACATACATACATACATACATACATACATACATACATACATACATACATACATACATACATGCATGCATGCATGCATGCATGCATGCATGCATACATCCTTCTTATCAAGTGTCCTAGGGATGATGACATCTTAAGCAGCTAGTAAAAAAAAGGGTTTATAGGGCTACAAAATGCTTAACTTGTTAATCATTATATCTGGTAGTGCTAATTGGTGTAGGATTGTTGTAGTTGAAATTCAGTTCTTCATTCATGGCTGCTGCACTAGCTTGCTGTGACTTGATAGTTCTTGAAACTGATTTCATTGACTCATTTTAAAAATTGTGGTATTTCAGTGTTCACTTTGAGAGTAATCTCCTTGTTAGATTGTGTTGCACCAAACCTCCTGATTTTAATAGTGGTTTCACCAAAGCAGTAAATGTCTTGCAGTCTGCTCCTATCATATCCATCTCATTGTAATAGTGTAACTTTTTTTTGCTGTACAAAAATGGAGTAGCCAATTAACTGCTGTCTAGATGTCTACCTGTCTATAGGAGTACCCATCATTTGTTGTTTTGTTCTGACATAAAAATCATTTTTTTCTTAAAGAATTTAGACTATATATGTTCTTCCAATTATGGCAACATTTTAGATCACCTTAGGCTAAACTTGTTTTTTAAAGTAATGATTATTTGAAATTAAAAGTTGAGGTAACTGTAAAATTTGTAAAATGAAGCAATCCCTGTTCTTATATATACTGTGTGCGTTTGTGTGTGTGTATTTCTGTGTGTGCATATACTATATATGAATGGCAGCTAAGAGTTGGGGGTGGGGTGGATGGGGAAGATTCCTGGGGCCCCGTGTGTGTACAAATAATTTTTAAAAATAATTTTTAAAAGATTTAAATAGTTTTGACTTTAAAAAGATTTAATTAACTTTCATTTTTAATTTTCAATGACCAGAGCACGCTTCTATTGGTCCTGGGTATATAATTGATCATAATGAGGGCCCCTTAAGAAAACTTCCCTAGGGCCCAAAATTTCTCTTGGTGGCTATGTATATATGTTATGTATAATATAACAATAGCATAAGTTCCATTTTATCTATACCATTTTGTTGGCTGCTACTAGTATATCACAGTTACATTTTTTCTGCTACAATTTTGTCCAGCCACCAAACAAAAATTATGTTGTTTATATTAATATTGTAGTTATCTTAAATAGAATATCTAATAAACTTGTCTTCTTTTATAGCAGATATCAGAAAGAGGCATTAGTGAGTTTTTTATTTGTGATATTTTAATTTCTTTTGAAGGATAAATAGTTTTTAAGCGTACTTTATATTAATTGTATGGTAATTATATTAATTATGCATCAGTTTTCAAAAGGCACAAAATGTATTTGATATGATTTGTTTTTTTTTTCAAAGCATCACAATAAATCAACTAAAATGATATGTATATATTAATTTTTTTTCGTTTGAAAGACAAAACTCTCTATGACTAACATGCAAATTTTAAGTTTGCTATTTTTTATAAGTTATATTTTTTTAAAAAAATACAGCATGAAAATATAACAATGATAATAAAAAAAATTGCATTCAACTTTAAAATGGTTTCCATTCTCTTCTCAAACCAATTTTTTTTTATTTTGAGTTGTTTTGTGAAACAATGTTTAATGTGAATCAACAGTGGCAGAAAATAAATAGTCAGTGCTAAGCATAAGAGGGCAAGAATATCAGCTTCAAAGCATTGTGTAAAGAAAAAAAAATTTATCTGCAAGGTGCAAAAAAACCATGCAAGAGTAGTTTCTTTTTTTGCAATTAAGAGCCAATAATAGTTATCATGAGCTTGTTTTAATGATGCCCACCAGAAATGTGTTTCTTTCAATATGCAAAATTTTACCTAGAAAAAATTTTGATGAATATGCAGCTTTGTACCATACAGACTGCTAGGTTCAATATCCAAGCTTCTCTCCATCAATACACTGGATAAATTTTAAAAAATCATAGAAAAATGTTTAATACAACTCCATCATTCCTTACAAAGATATCCTGTTCTGTTTTGTATTTAGATTCTTAAAAGGATTTTTCTATAACTGATTTTGGCTGCAAAACTACAATTCACTATAAATTTAAGCAATCAGTTTGATATTAAAAGTAGTGGCAATAGTGTTTACAGTGCCACAGACATCACAAAGATCTTGAAAGTTAAATTGATAATGGCTCATCTACTTGTTGTGTTGAAACTTCAACTAGAAGTAGAAAAAAACATTGTTTACTGCATGCTTGGGAATGCCTGCCTTTATACAACAGACATCACTCTGTTTACAAGACTTCATAAACACTTTAAGCAGTTTCATTACACACACCTGATTATCTTTCATAATTTTAGTCCAGCTTGCTTAGTCAAAAACAAAGAGCTCTATTGACTGTTCTAGAGGTAATGTTCTGCAATTTTCTCATTCTCTACACAAAGCCAAATGAATTTCAAAACTAATATATTCTATTACAACCAGTCTGTCTGAGGAGCAAGTTTCTAATCTCCCACATGACTAAGATAACTCCCACATGACACAACTACAAAGGCTCAAATTCAAAAAGTGATAGACTTTGTCAAATTTGCTTTACTAACATATAGTGTCTGGTGGATGTCATGCAACAGATGCTCTGTGGAATGACATCATGTTGTTACACTCTCTGCTGATGTATGCATATGTGTGTCCTCAAATTTCAAAGAGTGCACATTCAGCACTAAGTTAACATTTCTGGTATTTATCTGAAGAGATGATGGTGCCTATTGCTCTTTGGAGCCAAAAGGTTCTATTTTTAGAAAGATGGGTTTTAGCTGACATTCTTCTGACTATCAAGCCAGTTATGGATGTTCTCAAGCCTCAATACTGTTTTAGCTTTGTATCCCAAACTTTGTTGATCTTGTGGATGTTGATTCAGTATAAAAGAATATATGTGTAATGCATATATTCTTTTATACTGTTTGTATTCTACTCTAAAGTTTTTACTACAGTAGCATTGCAAAATAAATAGAGGTTGTCTAAATTAACATAATTTTAAAAAGTTTTGATTTTTTTTTAATATATGGCCAATATTACAATATGCCATCAAAAATGATTTGATTAATGGACTATGTAGTTATAAACCAATTTTGTTGAAACCTCATCAAAAATATTAAATGAAAAAGAATTAATACAAGGATGAAAAAAAAAAAGATAAAAAAAAAAAAAAAAAGGGGGTGGGGCATTAGATGTAGTCTAAGGCACATAATTAGTACATAATGTAATAATTGTTGAATTATCTTAATTTGAAACAGTTTTTCAATTAAAATAAAAAATAATCTTAAAACTTGTTATTGGTCTACCATACAAAAAAGTGAAATTTTCATCAATGAAAACAACTGTTGAAGGAAATAAACAGTAAAAGTAAGTTTTTTAAAAAAATCTGTTTTGTTGTCAACCAAGGTTTTAAGGTGGATCTAGCAGTATTTTTATTTAGATCTGCTTCAAGCACCAATTAAACTAGTTAAATCAATAAACACTCCTTCATAGAGATGCTAGAGCAGCATAATTCCATTAGCAGGCTTGCTGGTTGATTGAAATTAATTTATGGCAACTCTAGCAAAAATTCAATTCCTGCCCACACAGTTTGAACAGTCAAAGCATATATAAAAGAACATGAAATTAATTTTGTGTTCAAGCCAATTTGACTACTGATTTCATTCAGTTTGACCACTAGATTTAAATTAAATCAAGCCTATTTGGGCTTGAATGAATAAGAAATTATTCCATCTAAATTTAATAAGACTTGAATAATAACTAGAAGCCATTTGAAAAAGTGTTCCAAAATGAAATTAGTAACCTAGTAAAATTAATGTAAATCAGAGATTTGTTATTTTAAATACTAATTTTGCTACTTTTTCAATAAAAAAAAAAAATTCCCTCATTGGTTCATACTTTCTGATGCTTTGAATAAACTATTAAGTAAAAAATTTTGATCTTTTTTTCAAAGAACTGCCCCTCCTGTTTTTATAGTTATATTTTCCTAGATTCTCCTTATTATTACACAATTGAAGAACCAGTGAAAGACTACACTTTATACAAGGAAGCCAAAGCACCAATTTATACCACAATAAAAAAGGTTCTAATCTCATTTTTTTTGTGTGTTTTAAAAGAAAACCATTACTTGCTGTGTATTTGCCAAAAGCTAAGAGAATTTATTTTAAGTTAGTGATATTTTGCCAGATTAACTTTTTATTTACTTGAAGATTAATTTTATGATTAGCACAATCTAAAAGAATTGACTCCAAAAGACTTTGTATAAATTCTTTAGGGTTAAAGTGATTTTTATCAGATATCTCCCTCAAAATCTTTTTTTTTAATCAACAAAAAATTCCGCTTGCAATTGGTGACCAGCTATTCTAAATACTGACAATCATAGACTTAACATCTTAACATAAAAAAAAAGTGCAAATTTTTTGCATTTCACTAATTGAATTCAACTAATTAAGTTTAGAAAGTCTAATTGAGAAATTATTAAGTTATTAATTTTTTTAAAATTAGGGCAAAAATTTTTGTTACACTTTTTTTTAAAATAATCTCCCTACTGTTTGTGCTAGTTTGTCATAATTAACAAATTATTAACACAATTTTTAATACAATTGCTAACATAATTATTTCTTTTTAAGTTAAAACAAAAATTTTTTGTTCCATTGTTGTTGTCAAAAATCTCCCTTCTTGATGTTGTCATGAAAAATCTCCCACCTACTATTTGTAGTAGTTTGTGTCTGTTTTGTTTGTGTTTTACTGATTGATTTTTACTACATATTTAAAAAGTGTTTTCAAATTCAAAGTTCAAGTTTGAACAGATGAAAAAATAAGTTATTAGATTTTGTATGATAAAAAAAAAATTTTTTTTAATGTTAGAAAATGCATGGTTTTTAATATTAGTCATAATTATTAACCCAAAAATGTTTTTGTAAAATAGTGCTCTATGATAGTTAAATATTATGGTTGTTTTAGAATGGAACCTCACAGAAAGAGGTATTTTTTTTTTTTTACTTTAAAAGTCTTTGTAAAAAATCAAACTAAACTAAAACTAAAAGTTTGTAATTTTTTTTTTTTTTTTTCATTTCAGCCATCAATTGTAATAACCGATGGAATACTAACTAGTGATACAACAGATACAGAATCTGATGGTGACCCAACTGAGACTCACAGAGAAGTTGGATCAACATCCAAGCTTCAAACATGTGCAACTTTTACTGCTCAAAATATGAAACAGGTCATTTTGATTTTATTCTTCATAAATGTATTTTACTGATGTTTCTATTGTTCTATATCCTATATTCTGTTAACAGTTGATGAAACCAATTGACCTTCTACTGTAGGAGAAACTTGAAAGAGTTGGCTGGTTAACTAAGCAAGGGGGAATTATTAAAAATTGGAAGAAAAGATGGTTTGTTCTCAGTGATGGAAAATTGCACTATTTTAAACGACAGGTGCATAAAAAATATTTAAAATAAAAAGATTAAAAATCTTATTATTGAGTTTTCTGTCTTTTTTAGTAGATCAAATACCAAACTGCTTTAAAAAATGACAACAAATTGTTCATAATGGTTCTTTAATAAAAATATTTTTTTGATAAAAACTATTATCACAGTTGTTATTAGTGACTCCTTAGAACATGTGGTTTTAAAGAATAATTATAAGTTTAAATCATGTATTAGGAAGACATGAATCGCAAGCCTATTGGACAAGTAGATTTGGAAAAGGTGTCAAGAATTGCAAAAACAGTTGATCCACTTACAATTGAGGTGAGGATATATTTAAAAGTATAAATTTTTTCATCAAATAATCAAATGGAAGTTTAGGTTTTCATTTATGATTCTAATTTAACTTAAATTTTTTTTATTAGCTTGCAACCCCCCTGAGAACATTTTATGTTACAGCTGATACATTGAGTGAAGCTGATGGTTGGCTTGAGGGTGCATATAAGTTTTTTTTTAAGTTATCATTTTTATTTTAATTGTCTCTATCTATGTTACAGTTTTACTATATGTTATATGATATGAATAACTAAAATATTTATATTTAAATATTTATATTTTTTTATAAATATTTATTTATATGAATAACTGAAATTATTTTAGTTCTATCAAAATGTTTGCGGCGTTTTAATGGTTCAACTTCTATGTATAAATCAATAGAAAATGCATTGTTTTCTGGTTGGGTTATTCAGGTATAATTATATTTATCATTTTTATGCAATTATCATTATATTTCTAATATAATTTTAAAATATGAAAAGTGACTTGTTTATCTACTTGAAGAAAAAAACTTTTTAAATTAATTTTGAGATTTACAAAAAGGCTTTAACTAAAAATCTCATTTTATTTTCTGTCATTTTTAAGTACTTTTAATTTTGTATTAGACTAGGTGTGGGGTTTCAAAAAGGTATTGGGCAGTTTTGAAAGAAAAGTCACTGCTATTTTTTAAAACAGATAAATTGCAGGTAATGAAGTTTTTTTCTGTATCAAACTTGATATCTTAGATATATTAAACAGAGAATGTTATAATTGTTTTTAGACACCTGTTTATGTCATAAATTTGCTTGAAATAATCTGCGTAGAGCCAGTAGTCGAAGAGAAATTTAAAAAGTGCACCTCAGAAGAAGATTGCGGTTTTCGATTTGTAATAGAATGTTTGAAAGATTCTCATCCAACTTACATAGAAGTTGGCAACAAATTGGAAATGGTATTTTTTTTTATGTAGAAAATAAAAAAAGATCACATGTAGATTTACATAGTTTCCTCTCTATTTGCCAAATTTGTCAAATTTTTTTATATTTCTGTTATTATGGTCCAATTACATTCCACTTTAAAATAAAGATCAAAAGAAAAACTTTTTATTGGAAAAACTAAAATTTGTTTAGGAATGATCATTTATTATTATAATCATTTTTGTTATTTGTTTTAACATTTTTGTTACACTTGTAAGCTAAAACTAAAAATTATGATAAATTTGAAAAATTTCCTATACTGTAAAATGAAGTTTTAATTTTAATTTCATTTTTCTTCTTTTAGGACAATTGGATTCATCATCTTTATTTATCATGTTCTGGAACTGATATGAAAAAAGAAACTCCATTTGAAGAACTTATTACAAAGCTTATGCATGTTGATGGGGATACTAGTATGTTGATTTACTAGCATGTTGGTTTGTTTTTTAGTTTGGTTACTTCTATTATTATACTTTTAATAAAGAAATTTAACATTTAGGCAGCCCACATTGGCGTAATCATCTTATTGTCCATTCAAAAAGTATATTAGAGTGTAGCCTTACTGCTTTATCTACAGAACTTGAAAAAGAAGCAAAAAACTTGTCAAAGGTTTTAACTTTATTTTAAAAAGGCAATTTTTTTTTTTGTTGCAAAAAAATGTTTGGGTTGGCAAGAATACTTTTATGCTGCCTTATTTATTAACTGCAATGACATGAATAAGGCCATAAACAATCATAATTGTGAAAGTCATTGAGTAACCTCTAAATATCAATAAATCAAGCTCAAATTTCATAATTATATATTGCTGATGATATGTCATCCAATGAGAAGGTGACATAAAAAAAAATTACGATTTTTTTTTTGAGAACCATCCTAGTGGACAGTAATAACTAAGTATTCTTTCAATCCAAAAAATATTTTACATAATTTATATATATATATATATAATTTAAATATTTTACATAATTTATATATATATATATATATATATATATATATATATATATATATATATATATATATATATATATATATATATATATATATATATATATGTTATATAAACATAGTTTAGTATAAAAATGTTTTTTGCAGAGTATACACCTATTTTGCAACACTCCTATTAATGATTCAGCAATCGACTACCATATTGCACTTTCACAAGATATTATTCAATTATGTTTAACCAATAAAGAACTTCAAACAGAATTTTATTGTCAGTTAATTAAACAAACAACAAAACTCCGCTCTGGACCACCAGTTGCTTGTAATAATGTGAGTATCACTTCATGTTTTATGTTGCAAGTATTTGCTTCTATTTCTATGTTATTTAGCATATCACATACTGGTTTTAGAATTACTCTAAGTCCAATGATTGGTTAACAAGTGAATCTTCAATGAATACAATTGATCTAAAGCCAATAGCTTCTTATGTTTATTTGCAATGTTGGCAACTGATTGCTCTCAGTTGCAGTGTTTTCTTACCAAAACTCAAGGTGTTGTGGCTTCTCAAAGCACATATTCTTAGGAATGCAAATGAAAAGTACCTTTTATTGAAGTTTTTTTTTAAATAAATCTTTAATTACTTTAAATTCTTTTCAAACTTTTCAGTTTGATTAAGCTAATTATTTTAATTATTCTAATTATTTTTCAGTTTTCAATTTTGTTGTTTTATATTTCCTTTTATAACATAATTATGAGTATTGTTAACTAAGCATATTGGAGAAAAAAATAATATTTAAAGTTTTAAACAAAATTTCAAGTATATTTTTAAATTATTTAAAGTATTTAGTTGTTTACTAATTCTCATCTTTGTTTTTATACAAGATAAAAGTGTAAAATAAATAGTCTCAAATAAATTTACTCAATAACTTTCTGATGTTTGTTATGATTTAGTTCAGCAAATGGTCGTTATGCTATCTATTGCCAACGGAGTTTAGAACGGATGCTTCAAAATGGAGAGCGTGAATGCAAGCCATCTCGTATTGAAGTATCTTTATTACTTTTTACTACACCTTATGTTTTGCCTAAATATGACGGTATTTATGGATGCTTACCAGTGTTAGAATGTATAAATATTAATAAAGTTTTAAAATATGTAAACTCTTATAAAATCTTAAATTTTGTAAAGATTTTTTATTGTTTTTAGGTTTTGTCAATAATTGCTAGCAATCCATTTTATCGTCTTTATCCTATTAGCATCCCTGTTTATTTTGTTAACAATACCTACCAGGTATCTGTTTTTGATTGTAATTTTAGTAATAAATGCTTGTCTTAGATAATTTTTATTTTAATTATATCCAACTTTATTAAACTTTTTTTTTTGTTTGGGATTTCATTGAAAATTTTGTTGTTTTATTTTACATAGATGTTTACGTTTGATGGTTCAACTACAGTTGATGAAATATGCAAAAAAATCAATGAAGTATTTTTTCATTTTTTGTTTGATTTTTTTAATTCTAAAAATTATTCTACTTATTTTATCTTCCTTCATGTTACTTTTAATGAAATTTCATTTGATAATTTCTAAAATATCAAGTTTTGATTTCATTATTATAATATATTCAATCTTCATTTTGTAAATATCTTGATGGACAGTTTTCTATCATTTTGTAAATATCTTTCTTGTAAATAAAATTTTCAACCGTTTTTATTAAAGATTAAAACTTACAGACTAAGACAAAAATTAGAATATAAATACAACTTTGTACTTTGAATATTTTTAATTTATAAAAAAAAAGGTCAATTAACTGGTATCATTTACAATTAGCTCCTATGAAGATAACCTTCTGTAAATTTTGACAACTATTAAAATAGTTAACTTAAAACTATGAAATTTCATGATAAACATATTTAACATTTAGCTATTTTTAAATTAGGAAATCGGTATTCGTGATAATAATGAAAGTGGATATGCATTGTACTCTGATAACCCAGTTGTGCAGGCTTACCACTATTTGCAGGGTGATGTTAAGGTTAAGTGTTTTTTGCTTCTTTTTTTCATCTTATTTTATAAGTCTGGAAATTGTTTATGTGAACAATTTTCTTTCTGACATTATTTTATTACTTTGGTTTTCAGGTTTGTGATGCCATATCAAGATGGGAGCAAGTAGCACACCAGTTTAAAGCGGGTAAAGTTAAGAGATCAGACAGTATAAAGTTGATATATAAAAACAGGTAAAAATTAATTTTTGATATATATTTTGACATTTGAAATCTTTTAAAATTTTTAATGTCAATGTTGATATATATCTTTTCACATGACAATCAAAGAATGTTCCAATATTTTCTCTTTAAATTTTAGATTGTTTTTCCTGAGTGCGGCTCATCTTCTTACTGAAAGAGAAAGGCTTCTTCATGTTTTTGAGGTTGATTAAATTTTTTTTATATAACAAAGCATAATTTCTATCCACTCATTGTTAGTTTTGGAAAATTTATAACAAAATATTTTTCAGAATTTTAGAGGTTTTATTTATAGTTACTTTTTTAAAGATTATGTAGATTAATAACTTGTAATTATGTACCCGAAGGTAAATTTAAATTCATTCTAGGAATGTAAGAACAAATTTTATTACAATACCCAAATAATTTTGCGCTGTCAAAACAAAACAATATAAATAAATTATGTTAAATTAGCAAATTTTAGTAAGAAAGGTCAAATTAACCCACTAAAAGCACCATAAAACCTTTTTGCTAAATTTTCTATCTTCTGATCCCAAACTAAAACGTCTCAGTCCTTCCTGGTCTTCCAAAAAAGTTAAATCATCGTGCTTATCTTTATCTGAGCGTGTCGAAGAAAATATTATTTTGGAAAAAAAAAACTACGTTATTCTATAGTAGACCAAAGCTCTTTTATATAATTCAAATTTCATCAACAATACTCTTGGTATTTAGAAACGGTGATCATGTAAAATCTACAACCGCCTTAATTTGAGGGGGTTGCATTGATTACATGGTCATTATTCTTAAACACGAAAATAAATTTGATTAAACTTGCATTTATTAAATGAATTTTTTGATTTACTTTAGGATGGCGTAATTTTCTTTTCTAAAAAAAGTTATCTTTGTAGATGGGCTTCAGGAGGGCAACTGTATTGTTGCAAAAATTTATTATCTTAAACATTAAAAAAGTAAGATGCAACCTTATCCTTAATGTTTAAACTCTAAATTTAGCTTGGTCGAAATTAAGGCATTTCAAAACTTCTCATCTAAAGTACTCAAAAGGTCAAGATAAGTTCTCAACAGGTGTCTACCTATAAATATTATTCTAGTTCCTTGCAAATATTTGTATTTAAATTAAAAACTGAAAAAATTATGCAATATATTATTTTCAGTGCATAAACTATATATGTAGCCAAAAATATACAGATACTTAGGTCTGGAATATTGAAGACAAAAAATAAATGGTATTTTTTACAGGTTTAAATTCACAATTTTAGTTTTTAATTCTAGCATACTTTCATACAATAGTTTGCTTTTTTTTGTTACAAATGCTGTTATAGGCAACAACAAAATTATAAAGTTGTTTTCCATATTCTGGATGTTCAGAGCAGTGCTTGTTAGTTCCCAACGAGCATTGAATTTTGAGTGCGATGTTTCAGTTCATTTAAGATTCCGAGTGGAGATTGATGCTTTAACACAAATTCTTTAATGTGGTAGAAAACAGCATGGACCTTTGGTGTGATCAATATTGACAAAAATAGGGAAAATGTTTTGAATTTCTGAACTTTAGTCTTAAAGTTTTCCTTTAGTGTTGTTCCTAAACATGAAGAAACAACTTTTTTAAAATGTCTTAGAGTTTCAATAAAATCAAAGGCTTTTGGCATAAGCTTTTTCAGCAATTCGTTGGAGAATGTCAATATTTTTTAAAAGGGTACGGCTGGAACTGAATGTGCAACTCAGCTGGACATTCTTTGGCACCAGGCCACAAGTCTAAAAGATTTTTGAAAAGATGATTAACAATTCTCAGAAGAAGGCGGAGTTTGATTGGTGGAATAACATCTCAAATGAGTACTGAGTTGTCCATATTGATCAAAGGTGAATGGATTACATTTGCAAAATTTTTTTCAAACTTTAAAACTGAACCATTAGCAACAAACTCGACATATCTTTCCTTCAATGTCTCAAAAGATCTTAGAGATCCACTTTCTGATAGATTATTAGAATCGACATCACATCAGCAGCAAGGATGCTTGTTTGAATAGGATTGAGTTCCACAAATGATATTGGCCATTTTTAGATCATATGAAATGCAAAATGTTGCATCATTCACTTGAATAATATTCATAAATGCTTTGACATTCTTGTATGTTTCAGGTAGCTTTTCAACAATGGCAGCAATGAGTTGATGTTTTACACCTGTGTCTCGAGCTTTTGAGCTTGTTAGCATGTGATGTTTTTTTTTTTTTGGTTGAGAACTTCTCTTTTCATCACTATTGTCAGTTACCTTAACAGCCAAGCTCATTTTCAAAAATGATCCTCTGCCATCAATTCCAAGTTTGACAAAATGGTTGTAGCTGTAATCTCTGTCCAACAACACCTTGTTAGTTAAATTCTCCAATATTTGAATAACATGTTTTTGTTCTTCAGTTTTTCCTCTTGTAGTTGCAAAGTTAACAACTGAATGCTGAAATAAATCTTTTTCAACCAGTCGAGTTCCTGTTGATTTGATGAGAGTTGAAGCAAAATTTCTCATTCCCATGTTAGATAGTTCAGTGTTTAACTGCACATTTAACAACATTTGCACTGTAAGTATATGGCTTGTTGATTTTAGCGCAGATTGTGGGTCTATTAAAATCAGATATAGTGTAAGCTGCTGATTGAAATAACTCTCAAACATGCATTTAATAATATGTATCAACATAAAAGTAATAATAAGTTTAAATGTAAATAACAAGTTTCACTGCTTAATATTGTTGATTACACTTTAAATATTTTAAAGTTATAAAAAATGTATAATTACCTGGTATTACTTGAAATAATCTTCCTCCTTTTGCTTAGCTTTTACTCTTGGAGGTAAATTTTTCGCCTTTATAATGCAGATGCATTATAAAGGCGAAAAATTTTGCTCTGCTCTGACTTGATCTTCCTTGACTAAATCATGGAAATTTTGACGTCTTATTGTGATGGTGCTGGAATCATTGGAACTTGGAGCTATAATTGACAAACAATGCGTAGATCTTTTTTCTGATGATGGAAAGCAAGGGTTTAAAGAAGTTTCAGGCTTAGAAGATTTGCTACCTTTAAGATCTATGTTGTGTTCCTTTGGACTTTTAAGGATACTTCTCATTAAGTTTAAGCTTTCCAATTTGGCAAGTAAGACAATCTTAAACACTAGACGTTCATGTAAAAGGCTTGATAACAATCGTAGAGAAATTGTAGAGAGGTGGCAATCAACACGTCATATCACCAGCATCTTTTTTTTGTAAAACAGTTCCACATGAGTTGAAGATACCACTTGGAACTTGTTCATCTGCATAATTTATGTTACTTGTAACAAATTTTCAGATTCTTGCAATAAAGTAATTTAGATATCTATCACTTTTTCTCATGCATAACAGGCATACAGAACTTCTACAGTCTTCGTGATTTTTTGCTTTATTTGGCATTGGAAATGGTTTCTTTAAACTGTTTCCTAACTTGAAAGCTGACTTTTTTCTTACAACAAAAGAATTTTTTTTTAATGTTTTTAATTCACATTTAATATTAATCCAACTACCACAATTACTGATTATTTAAACCAAATTAAATGAAAAAGAAATTAGATTTTCCAAATCTTCTTTAATTCGCATAATCTGATGTCACTTGTTTACTTTTATTTACACTTGAGGTCAATATGTAACATTCAACTTATTCAATAAAATACTATACTAATACTAAAATATTTGGCAGCATATTTTTACGCTAACACCCTATTTATCAGCCTATTGACCCTGATTAAGGGAGAAAGTTTTTTTGAAAGAAAAAAAGCAACTTCATCCTAAAGTAGATTAAGATTCATTAAAAAAATTTAGGTTTAAAAGATTTTTTCATTTCGTGTTTAAGAGTAAGGACCATGTAATCAATCCAACCCCCTCAAATTAAGGGGGTTGTAGTTTTTACTTGGTCACTGTTTCTAAATACCAAGAGTATTGTTGATGAAATTTGAATTATATAAAAGAGCTTTGGTTTAGTATAGAATAACGTAGTTTTTTTTTTCCAAAATAATATTTTCTTCGACAGGGGTCAAGAGGGCAAAATTATTTGGGTATTTTTTTTCCGCCAAGTTCCAATTGCCGTAATTTTTTGTAAACCACCCTCATTTGACATCATGAACACATAAAAGTTTTAGTTTGCACCATGCTAGGAAGTTAACCATCTCGAACACAAAAAATCCAAAATCCACCTGTTAAAACGCAAAAATCAGGCTCGGACAAATTAAAAAGATTTTAAAAACACCTCCAAACGTACACATAAGGTCTATTTAATGTATGCATAGAAGGATTTTTTTGGTCCTTTCAGATGAGCTTGATCGTTTATTTCTTTGGTTCTTTCAGATGAGCTTGATCGTGAATTTGATTGTTTATATTTTTGTTAATCTTCTTCCTTTAAGGAATACAAAATTAACAAAATTTGCAAGGTTAGATATTTTCAATTAAATAACTTAGACGAATATATTTCGTTCATGATGTTATGAAGGAAAAGAATCGGTAACAAAAAACGAAAAAAAACCGGTTTTCTAAAGAAAACTTTCAGTATAACTAATCACGAAACTTCTCCCCTCCGTCCTGTTTTTAGTAAAATGTCACAAAAATAATTTTTGTCAGGAATTTAAGGCAGAATTTCAGTTATCAAGTTTCTGCCAAAGACATTTCAAGAATATAATCACTTTTCTTTCATCCCAAAAATTTTGTTTGATAAACAAGGTTTTTTAAATATTACAAATTACAATCTGAAAAAAGAATCATTTTATGAGTTTAATCTATCAATAAGACTTTTCACCAGGTTGCAGAATATATCCGAATTGGACATTTGGTTCCTACGGCAAACAATTTAGCAAAGCTTACGGCTCTTTATTCTCAGGTGAGAATTAGTGTTAACTCTGTGAGAACCGCTTTTGTGGTATTTATTTAAATTTAAAATCATTTTATTACTTTCCAGATAAAAATTCCTGGTTAAAATTGTTGGGAGAAAGATTTATAAACATCAAAAATTCTTAAAATTTGAATCTTAAGAATCTTTGATGTTTTTTTTCTTTTTTTCTTTTGCTTATTAAATACACTTAACCGCAAAATTAACGCAAAATAATTTAACCGCAAAATTAACGCACCAATTATACATTTCGATTTATTTTAATTGTCGTCAATATTATATATTTTGACAAACATTAAGAATAGAATACATCAACACAATTATTTCAATGATAATAATAAAATTGACTTTGAGAATGGTGAAAAAAAAAGACTAGAACCAAAAATATGGTTCGTTTAACAAAAAAAAATTAAAATGTTTATCATTGTTATGCACACTAACACAGCTTAAATTGAAACATTTTTGACTTATCAATAACTAGTGTTACCACTTGCTCTTATTACAGCCTGACAGCGCCGTGGTATACTTTCAATTAGAGATCTAATCTTTTCTTGAGAGATATCTTCCCACACGCGGATAAGAGTTTGTCGCAGCTTGTCTAGACTGTTAGGTGGAGGATGTTGGCTTCTAACACAGCGTCCCATCATGTCCCAAAGATGCTCTATTGGGTTTATATCTGGACTGCAAGCTGACCACTCCAAAACTTCAATATTAACATTAAGTATTCAGTAACAATATGTGCCGTATGTGGTCTAGCATTATCCTGCATAAGAAGGAATCCATCTCCAATGTACAGTGCAAAAGGTACCACAAATGTTTCTAAAATGTCTGCTATGTATCGTTGAGAAGTCAGACGTCCACCATCAACAATATAAAGCTCTGTGCGAGCTTTTAAAGATATTCCGTCCTATACCATTAATGAGCCGCCTCCATATAAGGTGGTTTCTGGAATATTACAAGCGAAATGCCTTTCATTTGGTCTTCTGCACACTTTTGGGCGGCGATCAGTACAAAGCAAAACCTTGACTCATCTTTAAATAAGACCTGTTCACTAACATGTATTTCCCAATTCGTATGCCTCCTTGCAAAAGCCAATCTGTTTCTTTGATAGTCTACAAAGAATCTGGGACCAGTAGCTGCTGCCCGAGGTGGTAAATTTAAAACACAAAGTCTTCTTCTTATGGTATCTTGACTAACAGCAGTTCCATGAACCTCAACAAGTTGTATTTGGAGACTTCGTGCAGTAGTGAACCGTTCTCTCGGTTTTCAAAGCAATAAAATTTGGTCCTCCTCGGCATCGGTAGCTCGTGGTCTGCCTTGGCCAAATTGTCTAGCGTGATCATTGGTCTCTACAAACCTTTTTAGAAGCTTACCGACTGTTGTATGAGACACTCCAAATCTTCTACCAAGTTGGTGATTTGTTAATAATTCATTGGACAAAGTAGCAATTGCAACACATTGATCACGACTTAAATTTTAACCAGAACGCTGCGTCTAGTGCGCCGCATTGCGAACAGATGTGTTGCTCAAATGACAGTTATCTTTTCTACTGTTAAAAGAATTTAAAACCAATACATTTGTTTTAGAAGTGAGGTTTAATTTCAGCAAAACATGCTACTTATGAAAAGCTGCTATAATTTCGAAATTAAATAAGGGAAACGGAATAAAACCTACAAAAGGCGTAACAATAAACATTATTATCAACTTTGTAGTTGATAAATCCGGGAAATACATAATATTTTTCAAATTAAGTCGGAATTTATGTGGTGCATTAATTTTGCGGTTAAGTGTATTTATATAATCTTAAAATTTTGTGTTTTTCAAAATAATCTGAACACAGTTTTTTTTTTTGGTATCAGATTGAATATGGAGATTTTATTGAGCATTATAAAATGCTTGAGGAGCTAATGATCAATTATCCTCATTACAATAACATACCCAATCCATCAATCAAAAGGTATATTTACAAAAAATGATTTGTGAAAATAAGTCATAAAATTCTTCGGGATTTTCGTTTTTGTGTTTTCTTTTAGAAAAATATTAAAGAACGTGTCCGATATTTGGTCTAGCTTGAAAGGAAAATCAGTTAATGAGTGCTGCCAATCTTATATTGATGTTGTCAAATCAATACCTTTGTACGGAAGCAAACTTTTTAAGGCTAAGGTTTGGTTTGTTCTGTCTTTTTTTTTGTTGTTGTTTTTAAGAAAATATTTTAGGTGGTTTTCAGCCTATCATGTTTAAGATATTTTTTGCGATATGATAGGAGAAACTAGTTCAATCTAATGTTCCTAACGCTAATGCCCAACATCTCTGGATTGCGGTATATGAAATGAAGATCCAAATTCTCTCCAACAATAAGGTAAAGCTGCCATCTCTGTAAAAAAAGTAATTTTGAATAAAACAACTTTCACACATCTCAACTATTTTATTTCGAATAAATATTTAGGAGCTTATAAGCGATTATGACTGGTCGCAAGTAGTCACTTTTGGTGGTTACAAGCAAGACTTTATGCTTGTTGTTCAACAGCGCGGTGATGGACCAGACAACACAACAAAACATTTACTCGCCATGCCTCCGAATCTGGTGAGTAACTCAACAACCAACATCACTCTGTGATAGTTAAATGTCTTGCCTTAAATAGAAATGATCAAACATATAGGTCTTTAAATGTTAAAAAGTTTTCCTCTCGTTGAATGAATTCATCCAATTCTAAGTTGAAAATTTAAATCTAGGTTTTCGCCAGGATTTTCGTTTTTAAAAATGTCTTAGAACTGATTTTTTTACAATGTAAATATTTTGCTAGGGGTTCAATGTCACAAAACTTACGTCTTCGTAAAACTTCAAATTTCGTAAAAATGTTAAAATAGTGCAAAAGTGTTTTCGTGAATACAAAAGAAAATCACATTTTTTTAGTTCCGCTTAAATACCTAAGTATTTGTCTTTTAACATCAACAGGTGAATTTGAGCGGATAGTAGTAATTGTAGGTTTCGCCCAATACATCCGGTTTTTCATTATTTTTTAATACTAAGTAAGGCAACAAAATGGCAGGTATAAAAATGACGAAATCATTCGAGTTCCAAATATATCAAGAGGGAATTTTTAACATAGGTTCTGGATATATAAGGGACCATGGTGGCTATTCCGGAAAGAAGACATCCTCATAAATAGCGATTGCGAAATCCATATCGGAAAAATTTCGGGTTTTTAAAGAAATACTGTTTTGAAAATCCTTTGTAATCTGTTACAAGATCGCATTAGTGGCGAAACGCACTCGACGTAACCTTATATTAACTGTCGACATGTGAAACCGTGTATTCGCTGTCTATTCGATGTTTTTCTCGTTTCTGTGACCATTGCAACTTAATTCAAATCAAAATGTGTTCACACTGGACTTCTTAAACAGTCGAACTTGACAATCGTTTTGTTTTAATTTTAGCTTGAACACAGCTTATTATTATTTAATTTTTTTTTTTTTTTTTATATATATAGTTACTTTTTAACAGTTTGTTTTTAGCGTTTACTGAATCGCGTATTATAAATCAAAGTTTGAATCTCTAATTTTAAAAGTTCTTTTTGTTGCTCATCTTGGAAGTATTGGAGTGAGTTGGTAATCATTTCTCCGAAGAGTTGGTCGCTTTTACTAGGAGCCATCTGCCTAGGATCGATGCTTTTTTCTTGGTATATGCTTTCGTCGTCTTCGTCTTTGCACATCTCGAAACGACGTTTTTTTGATTCTTTTAGTTTAAATTCCAAAGGTTGGATTTTTGTTACATATATTGTAGGCTCCCCGATGTGATCGTTGAATTGATTTTCAGAGTTTTTTTCGTGCTCCTCGTGAGTGTTTACATATGGTAGCTCAACGTTTCTACGACTTTTGCGAAGATTACTTTTATTTGCTCTATTCACCAGAGTATCTCGTAAAAAAGACATGTTGTTATAATATTTCCATCGAGACACATATGGCGTATTTGGATTAGCTGATTCTTTAGCCTCGATTCTTTGCCTTTGTGAACCGTAATAAGTGCGAAGACTGTGCATTTTATCGGTAATGTCTTTCACGCTGATGTTCAGTTCACTGGCTATTTGCTCCATAGCTATCTTTCTTTCGCTTTGCGAGTAATAATTTGGATGTTCGTTGTTGTATAGAATTTCGTTAGCCCTCCATAAATTCATCAATTTTACACATTCCTCGTCGGTCCATTCTCTACGTTGACTTAAATCGAATTTGTTTATTGTTGCCAAGCTTTTTTCTTGGTTGCTACCATCTTCGGAACTCGATGGAGATGCTAAACCATCGTATTCGTTACCTGCAACGATCATTAAAAAGAATTACATTCTCTTTCTTTAAGATTTTTTATATAATATATATAAGCGTAAATCTTTTAAGTAAATTTACTTTTTTTTTTTTTTTTCATATTTACAACGTCTAAACAAAAATTTTTAAAACTTTTTCTCCTTTTCAGGAGTTTTCTTGATTTTTTTTCCAAAAGCACAACGCTGTCAGACTTGTTTCCAGAATTAAAACGAATGAATTTATGTAAGTTATTGTCAATAAGTAACTACCTCTACTACTTTCGTGGTAAGGTGAAGCTGGAAGTATTTTTATTCGATCTTCAACTAGGTTATGTGTCGCCATTTTGAAAATTCTGTTGCGCGTTTTTTTTTAATTATTCATACGCTGAGTATTTTTAATCTTTGTGCAATACTTGCTATGCAGAAGTTTCTTGAAAGGTGCTTTTAAATAAGTTTTTGTAAGTTGTTCAATATAATCTACGTTGCATTGTTCTTTTTGTTCGTGTAATACGAACTTTTGATTGGCAATATAAACAATTTGTTAATGCGTATTTTCTCTGACGTCAAAGAAATCTTTGCAACCAGCGTGCAATTTTTACTTCGTGAAGCTATCACTCTTCTCCACGGCTTTCAAACAAAATTTATATTCGTTTAACGTTATCTCAAACGAATACTCATACCCGTGCGCCTCTTGCTTTCATAAGGAAAATACAATATTGAAAAAATAAGTTTTGACTTAAAATATAACAAACATTTTTTAAAAGCATGAAGTTGGTTTTTTACTTAATTATAAAATATCAGTCTTTTTTTTTTTACTTGAGTAATTTTTTCTATTTCTTTTCGAAGGTTTTGGACTTGACTTTGCTGATTGCTGGTTATATTAATGCTTTGGTGACTAAAAGTGATACTAAGTTTGATTCAAAAAGTAAACAAAGCGCAGAGAACTTTGTCAATGACGATTACTGCCAAGTATGGAATATGTAAAAGAACGTGTTTTTACAATTCGCTATTTAATTTAAGGAATTGATATACTGCAACATTTTTTGCGCTGTTTCTTTTTTGCTACTATTTTTTGTGCGAAAATTTATCTATTTTTTAAAAATATTTTAGTAGCCAAGTAAAGTAGTATATATATATATATATATATATATATATAACTTTACTGAGCGTTTTTCTTCTTCAACGAGTAGGCATGTGATGGAGGGATTATCGTTTATTTTAAGCTGTTTTCTCAATAAAATCTGCGTAGATTTGTCGATGCTGGATTCAAGTTTTATTACGCGTGGTTTTTATTGCTTGATAAACACCGCTGGCGGTTTTTACCCGTTTAAAAAAAAATCGCTGTGGTTTTTGCGCTTTTTATATTTTTTTATTTTCCAGAAGCAATGAGGGAGGTAAAGAGGGGGGGGGAGGACTATATTTTGCAGAAAAGAACTTTTCTATCTTCTTTTAAGAAAAATTGATAACTGTCTGTAGATAATTGAAAAATTTATCATTTTATGTAGATCATTTGATGATTGTCTGTAAATCAATATGTACATTAAGCTTTTTTTTTTTTTTTTTTTGGTTTTTTCCGTTAATAAAGGATAAAAACTTTAAATTTTATATCTGTCTTTTAAGATGGAATTTTCTGAAGTATTTTAATATAAAATCCAAAATGCTTTAAAAACAGCATAAGTTTTTGGTGTGATAATTTTATATATAAAATTATATATATATATATATATATATATATATATATATATATATATATATATATATATATATATATATATATATATATATAATTTGTTTTATATATAATGATAATAATAATAATAATAATAATAATAATAATAACTTCGGTGTATTTAATCAAATTAACAACTCCGTACATGTGTTGCTAATTTGATTAAAGTTGATTTTCGAAATTGTTGCAGTAATATATGTCCGTAAGTTTATCTTTAAATCTGCACCTGTTATATTTTGTTGCGTCATCTAAAGTTAGAATTAATTCCGTGTTTGTCTGCTTTCACGGGATAGTTAAGTTACTAAAAGTACTGATTTTATTCCCGCACTTTCTTCTATTGTTAAAGTGGTTATGAAATGTGGTTGGAAGGAGACCGTGTTGTTGAATCACACACAAGTTAACTTTTTAAAAACTTTTAAGTCATTAAAAACGAAGAGTTTTTGGATGTAAGATACATATGTATGTCAATAAGGAAATTTGTCGGGCAGAAATGTATTATAATCCTCTATTCTGAAACAAAGTGAAACAATTTTCAAAAAACAGTCAGCTTTTGATTGTCCCTAATTTTGACATACATATCGTAAATGTTTTTGACCACTTTGGAAGCCTCTTGTTAATTTTCTATGAAAAGTTGCTATATTGCGTCTTCAGTTTTAGCATTTCTGTTTTTTAGTATTCAATGGGATTTCAGCAGTTCGAAGCCATTGAACAAGACTGGCCATATTCCGATTAATATGTTTATTTAGCTTTTTGTTAGAGTTTGTTATTAATTGGAGATCAGTATCGTCAGCAAATTGATGTGTAGTTGAATGTTTGTTAGAAAGATTAAGATCATTAGATAGTAAAGAAAATTGGATTAGGGTTACCAATATATTTTTACATTTTATATCGATTTTATATCTTAGAAGGTGCCATTTAAACCTAAACCTGATGATTGGAAAAGTAAACCAGTAAACCAGATGTAAACCAGTTCCGCGTACATCATAATGGTTAAGCTTAGAAGAATGCCAGCGTCTACGGTCTCAAAAGCCTTTTGAAAATTAATGAAAACCCGATACCTCTCAGACCTTCATTATATCATTTTGTTTCAACCATTCAAGACGCATGCGCAGAATTGCCTGTCGATTAAATTTAACTTACTTTTTAAAAATAAATTATGTATGATTGTAAACTTATCACAACAAAAACGTTTTCTACTCTAAACGCATAAGGAGTTCTATTTTAATAAACTTCAGAAAATTCGATTTATCTTAAAAAACTGATATAGAAGTTGTACTTTATGCGTTATTAACGGAAACGCCGATGCCTAATTTATTTTTGAAAACTGTGTATATAAGAGAGTCACTATTATATATGCAATTGCTTGTCTGTGTTTCGTAGCATTTTTACCGAAAAACATTGATTTTAATTAACAGATTTACAGAATTTTCAGGAATAAGTTTTCTGTAAGAAGAACTAAAACAAGAGATTTTAATTTTTTTGTGCGGATAATTAGGATTTGAAGAGATCAGATAATGAACTATATGAGTGTTTGAGAACGTCAGATAATACGAACATTTTGATGAGCAACAGAAAAACCAATACTTCACCGTGAACTTTTGTAAAATCTTTTTATTTAGTTTAACATATTGCCGTTTTAAAAATTTGCGTGAAGAACCTAAAGAAGTCCTTGTCTTGATAAATCCTCGAACGTTTTTTTGTTTACTACATTCCCTACAGAGTCTTCGAATTCCTCTTCAACGTCCGCTTGAAATCTTTCTTTAGCTTTGACTTCTTTTAATTTATCCCAAAGTGAAAGTGCATCTTCAATTTTGGTGACATTTGCGAAGTGCGCAGTATTTGGGATATTTAAAACACGCATTCCGTGCGCGTGGCGCCACTCGGAAAAATGACGTTGGAAAGCTTTAGGACCACGATATTGCTGATTGCCGCATATTTCACATTTGTAATAAAGATTAAGGCCATGTAATTTATAAAGCCAGTAAGGAATAGGTTTTCCGTCCCAACCTGAAACATTACAAAAAAATAATATACTTCAGAAAAAAATCTGAAAATAAAAAATCTACTGAAAGGAGAAAAGAATCAATTAAAAACCATTAGAATTTGTGGTGAAATAAAATTGAGCGAATCGTTAAAAAATTTTTTCTACATACGCATGCGCACCAATACTCTATTTTTCCCCTCCCAAAATTAACAGAATTACCTAAAGGCAGATTTTTAGGATTGTATAATACTTGTTCTTCCTCGTCACCAGATTCTTCAGCATTTGTATGATCCTCTTCTTCTTCATCAAGTTCATCAGAAGTTCGAGCTTGTTTACGTTCAACATTTTCGCGCGTCGCTTGACGCTCCTCGCTAACTAACTCGACAAGTCGATAAACCTTAAAACAATCCAGTAAACACTTTTAAAAAGTGATGTAATACATAGAAATATCCTCAAAATCCATATAAATGAGAAGAAGTTTATCCGTTTTTTTACATACTTTGTTTAAACGTTAAGTTTTTTCAAATTTAATATTGCATGTATAAGATTTTCAAAATGAAGATAACATAATTTAATGTTTCTGACGAAGTTTAACTTTTTTTCGAAGTTTAACTTTTTACATTTTGATGGAAATGTAAACGAGCAATATTAAAGTGGTCCGTTTGAAACTTTTTTTTATTTTTTACGTGTTGCTTTTTTTTAAAAAAAAAAAACAACCAGTGATGACATTTAATGTGAAAACATTAAATAACAAAAGTTAAGAATTTAGGACAATTTTTAGATCCCCCAGAAGACAAAATTTGATTAACTTACAACTATTGTTACATATCCCACAAAAGATTTGTTTTAAAACGCTACAAATGTTATGTAACATATATCAGTTTAATTACTCTCATTCCAATATTTTTAAAGACTCTTTCATTCCAATGCATTTGATATACATTCATTGGATTTAATACACGTTCCAGCTGCAATTAAGGAGGAAAACTATCATTGAATAGAGCTGTATTACAAAAATATCTTTTTTGAGAGAGAAAAAGATTAAAGAAAAGAAACAAGATTAATCAAATCACCTAATTGAAAACTTGAAATTCAACTTGAAAACTTTTGGTTAGTTGCTCGTATTCCAGCAGAGTCAAATTCCAAAAAAAAAGTTATTAAACGTAATGTGTACAGCAATGGATCTGGTATTAGTCAAAGACAACAGCAACTTTTTTTAGGAGGACCTTAGGTGGAGCAACTTTAAATGTAATTACACTTTCTAAAACATCAGTGATGAACCTAGTTGACAAGTGGCAATTAAAAGCATGCAATTTTGCACTTATTACTAACAGCTATTAATTTTCCACTTATCATTAACAGCTGCAAACAGTAGGTTGTGCAATGGAGCTGCAATTCTATTTGCAAATTGGTGAAAATAGAAGCAAATTGATGATTCACTATTCTGATTAGGATGACATATTCCAGAACTGTTCATAAAAGCAACGTTCAATGCTATCTGTGGTCCGAATAAATCACTAAGAGTTTGGCTGTTTGAAAGGTTCAAGGAAGAATGTCATAATCTAAGCAAGAATATTAAAGAACTTTAGGTATGGGACTAGCCTCTTGATCAAAGTTTTTTATTTCAACAAGCACTTGAAATAGGCAACTGAATGTTCGGAGAAAAAAATCTTTCCCTCATGAGGACTAGCAAAATTTGGTGTAGCTTTTTTTTTGTTGGAAGAGAGGTTTCTTAATGCCAATTCTGTTCATCATGCAAAATTTCAAAAGCCATTTATCATCCAAAAATTTTTCTACATTTACCTTTTTTTACAGAATGTACTTTCTGCAAGCTGCTGCTGCACCAGCAAACAATCTGTATTTCTTTTATTTGATGAGGGAGTTTAAATGAATCAACCATGAAGGTACAGAAGAAACCATCAAACTCATTAAACAACGCTTGGGTTACTTATCCATTTCCTTGTTTAATGACTCTGTGAGTTGTACAAAATATGAAAAGTCAGAAATTATAAACGAAACCTAAAGTATTCTCTCCTTACAAACCAAAGTCTCTGAAAAATGTATGCAATTTTTCCAGTGTCAAGATGTTGCAGAGGATATCAAACTTATTGGACATCAAAGATATATGTTTCAATTCATCGTAGAGAGAACAACTTGCCCAATTTGTTGAAAAGCATTAAAACAGCTTCAAAGGAAAATATCACTTAAACAAATCAATTAAAAGAAACTTCCAACAAACAAAAAAATTATATTTCAGTAACATGATTAATTGTAAATTTAAAAATATTTTGATAATATTTTTGTGGGATATGTATAAATAGTTATCAACCAAATTTTATAGGATAATTCATCTGTTATCAATAAAGATCCTGTGTAAATCCTGGAGAGAAAGAAAAAATTAATGATCAAAAAGTTCCGCATTACTTGGCAATCTTTTATTTGATGTTCCGATGTCTTGTGGGGGATCAAAAAGTCATTTTAAATTCTTATTTTTTAGTATTTATTGTTTTTAGGTCAAAAGTCATAACTGGTGAAAACCCACATAAAAAATAAACTTAAAAACAGACCACTTCAGAGCATGTATATTTTCTATACTTTTTTGCAAGCAATCAGTTAAGTTTCTCTGATTTTTGTCACCTGAACTAAAGCCATTTCCTTAATTATTCCCGGAAAGGTGGGGTTGATTTCCTTTAAAACATGATTTGGCCTTTTAAGTAGCAAAACATGTCTTATAATTTTCCTTTCAAAGTTTTTTTTGAATTAACATTAATGTTGCAACAATAAATTCAAAATATTTCTCCAATAAGTTTATGTCTTATGTGCTTTAATTTTATGAAAGTTTTACCAAGCATATTCCTTTCCCTCCACTAAGCATTTTCTATATTTTGAAAGGCATACCCATAATAATGCCTCTTTCAAGAAGCATTAAATTGAAAAGATATGGTGTTTGAGCATGACCACAAACAAATTATGCTATATAAACCTAGTTGCAAACATGCTTAAATGTTATAAAAAAAATTACTTGGGCTTCCAAAGATGCAATTTCCTTTTGTTTTTTAGCATGGTCTGCACCCTTTCCTTTACTGCGAACTTTTGCAAATGCAGATGACTCCAAACTCTCTAAATTCATTCCCTTTGTGCTGAACAAACGCCTTGCTCTTTCTTCAAGAGTTCCTCCACACTTTAAATTTAAAGCTTGAAGTGCAGACTTCAAGCGATCAAGACCTAAAGAACTAAGTTCTTCAGGAGACGAAAATAGTGATAAATCGAGATGAGCACCTAAGTAATTTAATTTCACAAGAAAAAATTAATTGAGAAACAAAATAACAAAGTAAACATAGATTAGGTATGGTAGTTTTACTTACTAGCATAAATATTTTATAGCTCAATTGAAAAAACTATTGGACATTTTGAAACATGAAAAGCAGAAACCAATTATGAACTCTGGTGTTATCTCATAAAGATGCTTCAGTTAACATCTGAAACTCACTTAATCAAATACAGATGATGCTTAGTGAGTTTTAGATGTTAAAACTAATTTAAAAAAAACTAGGGAAATTTGACTATTATTTGAATGTTGCACAGAATATTACCTGCATGAGTTAGTGCACTTCCAGTCTCCTTGGGCCAGCCTATGAATGTCCCAGCATCAAACTTTGAGTTAAACTCATCCAAAGCCTCTTTCAATTCTTTTTCTAAATTCAAAAGTGGTTTTGCACGTTGAAGAAAATGATAAAGGTAATCTATTAGAGTGTTCAGATAGCTTTTATAGTCATAGTTTTTTCGATCTTTGCTGATTTCAAACAAACGATCAAAAGTCATAAGATAAGTTAAATAGTCTATGTTATCAACATTTTTTAGATTGATAAATTGTGTGTAAGCTTCATGTAAATCTAGGTATTTTCCAAATCCTTCTTCATCAGTGAACTCCACCATAACATCTTGCTCATCAATAGGTTTTTCTCGAGCTTCTTTTAATCTTAACAAAATTTAATAAATACAAAAATCAACAAAAATCAGCATATTAAAATTTCTACACTACTTTTAAAAAAATGTAATTAATGAGATGTGGTTATCATAACTAAAACTAATTGTTCTCTAATTTTACCTCATAAATTCTATCTGCATGGGTTCTGAAACTTCATTTGGGTATTTTCTGTGATAATGCTTGATCATACGCAGTCTCCCATAAAACTCAGCAAACTCATTTGGTCCAGAAATTAAAGCAATCTCTTCTTTCAGTAGAGAGTCTTCATCAGCATATAAACGCTCAAGCTTCTCTAAATTAAATTGTATAAAAATGGCTGCAATTAAATTATTTGATTTAACAGATGTAACAATACTGCAAATGTCATCGTAATAAGAATTGAAATTTAAAAATAATTGAATATGAATCAAAAATACAAAAACTTTTTTGAAAAAGTTTTTGCATTTTTGATTCATATTCAACAATGAAGACATTTGAATGAAGTTATCTTAGCAAAAAGAATTGGACCAAAAAAATTGGATCATGGAAACTGAAAAGTCATATTGCTACATGACAATGTGTCCACACATTATTATAGCACCACAAAATACAATATTTGAACTAGGTGGGGAGGCCATATTCTGCTTCTTAACCTGATTTAGCAACATCAGACTCATCATGCCATTTGTTTTGCTAGCTTGAGCATTTTCTTAGACAGCAATTGTTTACAAGCCGGCAAGATATTGAAACTAATCAATAAATTATGTATAACTCAATAGTATAATTGTAAAAATGAGGAAATTTTAAGAAATGAAATAAAACCACATCTGAGCAAAAAAGCTAAAATTTTAGTAAAGCCAATACATTATAATAATCCAATCAACAAGCCTATAAAGTTAGGTAAAATTAAAGTAATTCCAAATTAATTATTGATGCTAATCAATCTACCAATATCAAAGCATGGTAAAATTGGTAATTACTAACTACTTAAAGATCTTCTTTAGACAATGAACCATTAAATGCTGTTAATCTTTTAAAGATAATTACTAATTATAGTGGTGAAGGAATGATAAAATCATGAGATAGATAGAATACATGAGATGTTAAAGTTTAAAAATCCAGTCCATGTTAGAGCGCATAAGCAAGCTTAATCAGAAGCAAATTCATTGCAAACAAATTGCAGTTCAAGTAATAAGAGGCCAAGAGAGATACACAATAGTTAAACTATTGATAAAGCAAATTTGTTAAATAACAAAGACAATGCAAAATAATCAACATCTTAAAACAGGGACATCCAATAGCATAAGTAGAAGTATACTGTATTATAAAATTTTACTTTGAAAATTAAGAATAAAATTTCATCAATATTTACTTCGAGTAGATATTTACATATACACACATTCTGAGGCTTTTACAAAGTATTTAATGAGATTTTCTTTTGCACCATTTTGAATAGCAAATATTTATCATGCATAACAGTTTCCTCTGCAATGTATGAGTTAATTACTAGTTTAAGATGTAGAAAACACCTTTTAAATTAACTCAAAAATAAAAAGCAAATCATATTGCATTTGAAGTTAAGTTTAATGAGTTTAATAAGTTTGAACTTGTGAAAATAAAAATCAGTGAAATTGCTTTGAAAATTATATTACAAAACTGATACTAAAGTAGAACTTTTCTATAAAATCAACTAAAACAAGTTTGCTATTACTAAAATGGAGATTTACAAAATAATAAAATATTATTTGTAATCGCAAATTTTATGAAGTGTAAATCAAAGTACAGTTTAGGAAATAGTGCACTTAACTTGAATCTAGGATATGATATAGTCACATTTATAAACACTATACCTGTCACTTGTGTATATCTGTCAAGAAGTAGACTGACACGATGATCAGAGTTAATTTGTTCTTTTAAATTATTCTTCTTCATGACCAACTCTTGTGTCATGGCATCTTCTAACCTCTCTCTTTCTTCATGATACCTTCTTTGCTGTTCAATAACAGTCTCCATATTTTACTTCTGTAGCAATTGTAATAAGAAAACTTTAAAAAACCAAATAAAATATTTTTTACATGCAGGTAAAAAAGTCAGCAACATCAATAAATTTAAATACATATATGTTGTGTATAAATATTAGTGTAGTTTTATTTGTACAATATATTTTGTTGATTGGAATATTAGTATAATCATCTAATGGATAAATTAATAAAATAAGAACATTTATCTTAAAAACTCAAATTAAGTACTTTTATTTTTTTAGTAATTATCTAATTATCAACCTTTTGAATCATGCCTCTATTACATAAAACAGGTGATACATTTTAACTTGATATGCAGTTTAAGTAATTTTATTTAAGATTATTGTGCATTAATGAACAAACAAACAAAAAAACATTATTTGATAAAAGGAACTAAAATCTGAAGAAAAAAAAAAACAAAAAAAAAAAAAAAATACAAGCTCTGAAATAATTCATTTCACCTATCTATATATAATAGTTGATGTGTTAAAAAAATCTTTTTTAAAAGTACTTATACTAATTTTGTTCATTTTTATTTTAAATGTTACAAAAATTACATTTACAAAGAGAAATGAAAGTTACATGAAAATTTCTTTTTTCATAACTAACCGTTTTTAGAAATTTATAAAGAACTTTCCCAAGGTCTGTAGTAGACCTATTATTTGGTAAAAAAAAAAAAAAAAAAAAAGTTTATTTATTGAACCAGTAGGGATGAAGGTACATTTTTCAGTAGATATGTACTTCATTCTAGTACATATATGCCAGTAGAACTTACAACTCTAAAATGAAGAAATAGACAAAAAAAAATTCTCACTAGATCGATTATATCTTGATTTTAAGACCAAACTCAACATAACAGTAAACCCGCTAGAACCTTGCGATTCCATTTGGAACGTTAAACTTTCGGACTTGTAGAAACAAGAAATGTCAATCGCTGGTTATTATTAATCTATTTGTCCTAAAGGTTGCCCAAAAACTGCTTTATATAATTCACAATTTTATAACGTTAAATGAAATCTGGCTGCCTTAATTAAGAACTTTGTTGAGGGCAGTCCAGTTTTTTAAGTGTTCTCTTTTATCCTTAGACTGGTGTACTACTTTATTGATTTCTTTTTTAATGTGAATCACTTCGAATTTGTTTTATTTATGGATCGCACGCATATCAGAATAGCAAAAAAAAAAAAGAATTTTTAACAAAAATACAGCCAATCTGATAAAAGATGAATTTTTTTAATATCCATTATGCTTAATCTTTGTAAATTGACCTTATTTTAACTAAATTTTTAAGGATACATACACATTTGCAAGGCCCAACTATTTTTAACATCAAGATTAATTACGAAATTGTAAGAACTCAAATTTTCACTAAATTTTCTTCTATTTTCTTAACAACATTCATGATGTATTGATAAAAAAAAATTTGCTCAGTACAGTTGGAAAATGATCGCAGTATATAACAGTTTTTTGAGTTTTAGGTAACTAAATTTATTTAACTGACAAAAAAGTTACTTCAAATAGGCACATTTTTATCATGAAAATAGGCCGTTTTTAGCAACTTATCTAATGATATCCAGCTGTGTCCAACCTAAGTTTACGAAAATGTCATAATATTTTCAGTTGTTTAAAAGTAAAAACCGGACCGTAAATGACCGTCGTAGAGAAAAGTGTTATCATAAACTTTAGCGCCGAAAATTTTTTTGCTTCAATTTTGGCGGTTAAAATTTGCGTACACCAGGAGGCGTGCCTCCTGGTGTTGCAAGTTGCTCTGAGATTTCCTGTATTTAACCTAAGATGAGAAAGAAATGATTTCACTTTTTTTTCCAGCTGGCAGGTCCATTTTTCACCTTCATCATCTTCTTTAATTGCATGTTTTTTCAAAATAAACCGAATCAGAGATCTTAATTGGTATGGACAATCAGTAAATTCAAAATCATTTTCTTTCATAATAGAACAAAGGTCTGAATGGGTGAGGGTGCTTTGTGAGTCCAATTGTGTCATTTTCATGGTTTGAGGGTACCTGTAATAACAAGTACTCATGAGTTTTGAATGAATGTTTTGCAAATATACTATGGTTGTTTTGAATGAATGAACATGGATTTTTAAATGTATAGAAATTGTAAAGGAAAATATTATCAAGTTTTAAGAGGTTAAGAGGGCAGGAGCCTGGGGTCAGGGGTCACGCCTTCAGGCGTACGCAAATTTCAACCGCCAAAATTGAAGCAAAAAAATTTTCGGCGCTAAAGTTTATGATAACACTTTTCTCTACGACGGTCATTTACGGTCCGGTTTTTACTTTTAAACAACTGAAAATATTATGACATTTTCGTAAACTTAGGTTGGACACAGCGAAAATTTAGTGAAAATTTGAGTTCTTACAATTTCGTAATTAATCTTGATGTTAAAAATAGTTGGGCCTTGCAAATGTGTATGTAACCTTAAAAATTTAATCATAATAAGGTCAATTAACAAAGATTAAGCATAATGGAGTAAGATATTAAAAAATTCCTTTTTTTTTTTTGCTATTCTGCTTTTGCTATTCTGATTTAAATCAAGTTGTAGTAGTAGATTTTAAAATGTTTATCTAAAAAATTGGTTTTATTTAATTCACATTTATCCATTCATTCTATTGACCCCTTTTTAAAGATATTACAATAACTTTGTTCGTACAATTTTTTGGGCATTAAGGTTTTTAAAAATTTCGTTTTGGATTTACATTTATCATGTATTTTTTATGAAAATTTAATTAGTTAATTAATAAGTTACAAATAATAATTTGATTAATGTGGACCCCGTATCACCATCTCCAATAAAATCATTCTAATGTAAAAGGAGGTTCACAATAGGATTAAATGTTCTTCTCTATAAACGTAACAATTTTATGAGTTGTTTATTATCAAAACATTATTAAAAAAAAATAGAAAAAATTGTTGCAGGGACAAGGATTCATCTAAGTTTTATACTTTTTAGGTACAATTCTTGAAAGTAATTTAGGAGCCAATCTAGCCGTATTATTACAGATATGAAGATTAGGGAAAAGGAGAAGAAATTTCCTACCAAATTAAGTCCTGTTAAAAAATATACCTGGTTTTAGAAATAATTGTCTGCAATTTTGTCAGTTCAATTTAGAGCTCCAAAGTATCATCAATACTTAAACAAATTATCTCTGAAGACTGGGGAGAAATGAACTACCATGTGGGAACTAAGTGGTCAACTTGTGTAAAACCATAAGAACTAAAATAATTGTATCAAAACAATTCAGACAAATGTCGGATTTTATATTTTATTGAATATATTTACCTTACATCCTGGACAATTTGCAGATAGTTTCGATGTCGTTTATACAAAACAACATTTTCTTGTACCGAATGTATTTATGTCCGAATGGGAAAAATGCAACAAGAGCTAAAAATGCATTTCCCCCTAAAATAGAACGGATTCCTCATTTACTTTGGTCATAATACGACTGTCAAATTAAATTTTTTCGGTATAATGGAAGTATTACAAATAAGGACGGAGTACGAAGAAGTCAATTGGGAAACATGGAGATATTAAGAAAAAAGCTTTCAAATGAATTCAAAGGTAAAAAATAGTCTCTCCCATCTAGAAACAAGAGAAAATGCTACATGGAAGAAAGCATTTAGTCTATAGTCCACAATCACAGATTGTTTACAAAATAAAATGAGCTGGTAGTTTTCAACTTTTTTTCAACTTTGTGTCTTATCTCAAACTGCTACACATGCCCACCTTTTTCATTTCAACTAGGATGTGTAATCAGATAAATCTTGTCTTGATAACAACTGAACATGAATAATTTCTTTTTATAAGTGCTCAGTTATCATTCAAGCAAGATTTATCTGATTAAACTAAATAAAACTTCTAAGATTAAAAGTTTTAACAAAACTTTTAATCTTAGATGACGACACTGATTACCATTAGAGCACATGTAGAAGTTGACTGTTATCGTAGTGAAAGTCTGAAAAAATTGTGGTTTTCATAAAAAACAAGTTTTTACTGTCATTTTTAACTACAAAAAGAAATAATCATCTTTTTGATATAGTTCATAAAACATATTTCAAAGAATAAATATATAAAAAATTTGACAATTTATGTTTTTTCAATAGTTAAATTTTGCTATAAATATATATGCATCTATAGTAAGTAAAATTTTGCTATAAATATATAAATATATATGCATCTATAGTGAGTAAAAAACTTATTCTGCTTATTTAAAAGTCAACAAAAATAAGTAAAATTATTGAGAGCAAAATAATAAAAAAAAAAAGTAGATTTTTTTGTTTTTATAAAAAAGTTCACAGATAAGAATTTTAAAAACTAGTACTTTGACAATTTAAAAACAATTGTCTAAAACAATAGAATTTCAGAAAAGACCTTCTAAAGATAATTATTTTGAAGAGGGTGTTGTAGCTAAAATTGACACTAACCATAGTAAGAACGATAAAAAGGAGACCACCTAAAATGTAAAAAAAAAATTGAATCAGCGTGAGTTCATTTACAAATTCAAACTGTTTAGAAGTAAAAATATATATATATTCACACTGCTTAGAAGCTTTCTAATTCTTTTGAACTTAGTAATTAAACAGGGTTGGATCAAATCATTTGCAAAAACGATTGGAAAAAAATCTGGTTTTAAAAAACTAATTAATTTTTATAAAAAAGCTGGTTTAAAATAAAATACAAACCGATTGAATGATTGTAATTACAATAAAATTGCGCAAATCACTTCTTTTTGGAGATAGAAAAAAGATATCAACAAGATGAAATGCTTCTTGGGTACATCTAAAAAATTGTAATAAAAACTCCTATAATTTGCATACAGAGCTAAAAAATAAGTCTCCAAAATTGTATTTAAAAGCCAATGAATGTGTTACTTTTAAAGAAGTAACCAGCATGTAAATGTAAAGAACTAAAGATTATTTGAATAACACTACGCAAATAACTCACTTATAGCTAACAAATGAGAGCTTTACTTAAGCTGTAATTTTGCATTTCAAAGTGTACTTTTTTTTTTTTTAGAAACATTTAAACTTTACATAAAAACTATCAAAAAGGAAAATAAATACTTACCGCTTGATCCCATGTTGAGTAGCAAATTGGCATGAGAAATAAAGACTATATGTTAAGGTAAATAAGATAATGCCATGAAGAATTGGCACCAATTGTACTTTAAGGTATCGTAATATCCTTAAATTAAGAAAACTTGTGATAAGGAGCAATTTAAATACTTTACCAAAGTAGGCATAAGAGTGGAAATTTTATATTAAATATTACAAGAACCATAAATAGGAACAAGAATAACAACAGTATAACAACAATGAATTTAACAGTAATGAAAATACCGTAAAGACATTTTCATTGAAGAATAAATACATAGAGATTTTGAGACCACCAAACTAAAATTGAGAAGCACGAACAAAGTGCAGAAACCTTTAAAACCTTCTACAGTTCTTGCTTTCATATCAACTTTAATAAACAAAACACAAGTTCCTGGAATTTCATACATCTTATTCAAAAACGAATATATTATGTAAATATCACAAATGGCACTTATAGTGCCAAGTATTTTAATCATTTTTGGTAAACGGGACCTTTTAAGATTAAAATTTTTATAACGATGGCGTGAGCCAATTAGAATTTAAATAAATTCAAAATTTGCAGCCAATTCAAAGAGCACATGTTAAAAATGCACCACTAAGTAGACATCAATAATTTTAGTAGACGTTTTGATAATTTTTGGGAAATAAATTGGAAATATACAAAGTATCAAATCATTGAAACAATTATTTACAATTTTAGTTCTGTGTTTTGAGTTCTTCGTAAACTAATATTCTTTATATTTTGTGAGGCATACTGTAAATGAAGTGGTCTTTGTCTACCTTTCTAATGGCTCACTAAGCAATCAGAGTGGTATTTCAGAGACGCTGTAGATCCATCGAGAAAACACCCAATAAACCTAACCCTCTATCTATAATCTCCCTAGATAATCTACGGGCAAAAATTGTTTCAATCTATCTTTTTCTAATGATTTTACAATTCAATAACTACAGGTGTATATTAAAAAGTAAATAAAATAAAGATGGGCCATACATTAAGAAAAACAGCTAAAATATTAACTTTTATTAACTATTAGCTAATCTCAACGAAAAACAACTACATTATGTAAAGTAAATAATCTATATCTATGATGTAGTACATTGTCACTGGTAGCTTATCGTTATTAAATAAAAGAAAAAGGTGAACGAAAAAAAGAGTACGAAGAGGAATGATCGATATCTGATGCAGGAGAGTATCAAAAATCCAAAAAAAGACAAGTGACCAACTGATGAATGGTTTTAACAGCAGAAAATATACATGCATGCTCGAGTTTGGTGCGGAGGAGGTATAAGTATTTTTGTTTGTTTCTTTATCTATTTATTTCTGTTATTTTTACCATGACAATTCACTCCATCTCCTAGATAACATTTTTTACAACTACAAGAATAAGAACCATCTGTATTTAGGCAAACAGCATCTTTATGACATATATGCCACGGGAAAACCTACCCGAAAGTTTTTTAATAAACAATTACAAACAGATGTCATGAAGAAAAAGAGTCTTCTGTGGACAAAGAAACACAAAAGCTGGACAAAAGAAGAAGGGAGAAAAGTGAGATACAATATATAGTTCTTGCTGAAAGAGCAACCCTATATTAAAACCTGGCACTAAAGTTAAGAGATGAAAAAAGAAAATTTGATAATTGTTAACTGATTCATTAAGCGCAAGGAATATTAGAAACGTCACATTTGAAGTGCAAAATCAGCTATCCAAGTTTGTTCGTTGTTCTATTGGTGAGCCGATGCGACCCGGAGATGTTGAGCAACATGTCAAGAATCCTAAAAAGAAGATGTTTAAGTGATGTTCCTCTACTGCTTGACCAGCAATACTCTACTTAGTAAATGGTATGATGACTTCTGACGTTTATATGAATTCTGATGCTTATATGAATTCTGACGCTTATATAAACAATCTACAAAACAATTAATTCCAGATGTGTTGAAAGTATTCCCGAACAGAAGTGGAATATTTCAGCATGATTTGGCTACATGTCATGCATCCCCGAAAAGTTAAAAAATTCATGGCGGACAACAAATGAATACATTTACATGGCCTGGAAACTCCTCGGGTATCATTCATTTTTTATTGATTCAAGGAAATTGACACTGCAGCATTAACATAAAAACGCCATGTAGGCTGCATTTCCCTAATCGTTTAAAAAGAAAGTACTCCATAAAAAAAGTGAAAATTCGATTTTTATTCAAATCTTGTTTTAGGTGCAAAAATTTATGTATTTTTTTAAGGTAAGAGAATGACACAGTTATTTTTCAACTATTTTGTTTATTAATGTTTAGGCAGTTATTCCCTCAAATTGCCTGTTAAAATACAAGCATAGCCTAAACTTTGTGGAATACTAACTACCCTAAGATGTAAACCAACTATACCAAACATTATGAAAAAAAGAAGAAAACTTCATGGACTCCGTAAAGTATCATAGCATCCTTTTGTTTATGGTTAATATTGGAAGAAGTATTTTTTTTAGCCAACTCTTTTTAGTTATTACTAAATGCTCATTGAAAACTTTTGAAATATTGAAAACTTCAACTAATGTTATTGAACTCAGACATTCTTGTGGTCAGAAAATCACAAAAATTTCTTTCGCTTAAGGAACTAATATTATTGTTTTGCATTCAAAATGCTTTTTATTTACTTAATTTTAATAAATACTTTAATCCAGCCTACTTTTGATTGAGTTGAACTTGAAATTGAGTTGACTGCAACTTGATCAATTAATTTCTTTATCGAATTCAAGTGTCGAAGTAGGTTATGTCATATCAACTAGGGGTTTAGAGGGTAATACATAATGGCATCCAGGGGTACACTGGATTAGGTGAGAGTATTGATGTGGGGCTGAGCACAGCAGCAGTAGTAATTTTCATGCAACAGTATCAAAAAGAGTGTAAATATATCCATTTTTATGCTATAAAATGCTAAGCTTTTGTCAAATTTACGTCACTTGTAAAATGTTGTTGTAAAATACTATTTAATTTATTTTACTTTAGGAAATGCAAAATAAAAACTGTATTTTAAAAACTAGACTAAATCTCTACTCTCTGAAATAAAACTGTGACAAAATTACGCATTTTAGATATATAAAAGCCATTTTTTACACTATTTTCATTATGGTTGTAGGAAAGATTGTAGCTGTTGTTAATATCATCTGTCTTAAAGGTAGGCTTCTCTCTAATGAGCTCAGTGATGATTCCAAGAGAGCTTTTTTTGTCTGTTGATAAAATCGTGAATGTGGTGAAAGACTGCATGAACTTTGGGTGTAATGGATGGTGTTTTCAGGGCAACATATGAATCTCGGAAAGTTCGGATTTTTTCATAACAGTGTGGATCCAGTTGTTTTCTAAAGCAGGATTCAACAGCAGCATTAAACTTTTGCAATATATCAATAAATCCTACCACATGGAATGCCGATTGTTTTTCTGCAAATTGTTGAAGCAAGTCAGTGCTTTTCAAGAGCTTTCTGTAGTCTGGTCTTGCCTATTGACTTCCATGGTAGGGAAGACTTTGGATGTTGAAGTGCAGTTAGCCATTTGTCAGTATTAGACCAAGAATCTTTGACTGCTTTGAGTAGATGGTTCACCACTCCTAACTGGATATAGAATTCCATGGGAGGAATAAAATCAATAGTAAGATAGTCACCTGGCAAATTGATAATTAGTGAATGAACAGCGTTATTGTACTTCTTTGCTTTTTTGTTGTCTCCGCCAGATGAGATGAAAGCTTCATAGTTTTTCCTGATTGACCCAAAAGTTCTTGGAGATCCACAGTTTGGCAACACTTTTGCATCAACATCATACCATGTGCATGGGTGTGAGCTAGCATGTGACTGAATTCCATAAATGATATTTGCAAGTTTCATGTCTTAAGACAAGAAGAAACTAATTTTGTGAAGTTGAACCAAATCCAAGATCAGCCTGACATTCTGCTGTTTCTGGAATTTCCTCACAAACAGCAATTAGCAGCTGTTTTTTTTGACACTTGAGTCTTTAGAATTCTGTTCAGTAAGAAGTCTTCTTTTGTGCTTTTGTGGAGTTTCCTGCTGTTCCATGACACTCATACTGACTTAGAGAAAACCTCCTCCCCCATCAATACCTAGCTTCACAAGATAGTTTGGAGAAATCCCTCTTTTTTTAAATGGTTTTATCAAGCAGAGACTTTGCACCAATTCAGTGTGCAACTATTTTAGTTGTTTCAGAGGAATTTTCTGAGACTTGAACTTTGGTTCATGTAAACTTTGATGAAAGTTGTTTTCCAAATGACTGAAAGTTGGATGCGAAATTCTTTTCTACAATTCGAGTCTGTGAAGCATTTTTTAATGTTACTGCCAGCTTATTGATTGTAGAGTTTGAGGGGCTAGCGTTACTTGAACTTTGGCAAGGGCCTCAGCCGCAAGACAATTTTCTTCTTGAAAGAGACACTTTGATCTTGTAGAATTGTAGATTCTGAAATATGATAATGAGCTACATTATAATATGTTTGGTTAATTATAAGGCTCTGCCACCCATGCCATCTGAAGCCAATATTACAGCATATCTTTTGGTGTTGAATTTTCATTACGATTGCTACCAATTTATTAATTTTGACAAGTTTTTTAAGGTTTTTATTGATGCCAACTATTACCAACTCAATTATGCTTATGTTAGCAGCGGCTTATTTGACATATATGCGATGATAGCAATAAACAGGTAGAAGCAACCCCAATCTATGTTACAATTATGAAAATGCTGGAATTTTTTTTCATAACACAGAGTCTTAAATAATTCAAACAAGCTGACCGGAACTTTAAGTTCATTAAGTAAATAAATTTGTATTTTTACCTGGAACAATCGGAAACGGACTTTCTCCTTGAGCTATTTTAGTCGAAAAGTTTCCATGTGGAGATGCATCAGATGATGAAGTAACTGACACGGCAACTGCTTCTGCTGCAACTCTATCTTTTCATGTAACTTCAACTAAGTTTTTGTGTAGAGTAGATTTGGTTCAGACATGAGAAATACTCCTTCCAATTACGGAAAAACACTTGACAAACCTTTTCTCTGCAATGCTTTTTTTTTTGGGATTTGTTAGGTTGTGGCTCTGAGATTCCAGGCTTACAAGGTTTTGTTTTTTCTGATACCCTAACAACCCTAAAAATCTGGTATTCACAGGCAACTGTTCTAGTCAAGACTTATCAAATCAAAGTTATAAAGAATTAGCGGTGTAACTTTTTGGCCTTTTTCACACCTTCGTAGTGCTGATCGAAAAGCCTCATAAATTCCAAGAGGAATTCTTATACCTTGAAAATCAATCTGTTTCTGAAGAATTCGTTTTACTCTTTCCTTCATGTCCTTTGATAGAGTTCTTGATGCTTTATAAAGACAGAGGAAACAAACGGATCTTCTGTTTTTCTCATGAGTATTTGCTTTATTTCACATTTTAACTTTTGCAACACTTTTACAGATGTACAAAAAAAACAGCAAATCATGTTTATTTACATTGAACAAAATGTCTTTGCCCTTTCCCGGAAAAGTTTCATTTTTGTTCCATAGCTAAATCGATACATCGCTAAAAATTTAAAAAGCATGATAACAAAAATTTTTCTACATATTTGTATAATCAACGAATCCTCTTACTTTTTAAAGCATTATTTCATTTTGAACCAGTTCAAAATAAAAAAAAAAAGCAACTAAAGAAAGCTACCCATGCTAAATACCTAACCCTAACCCTATTTTATTTTCAAAGTTCAATTTCTGAAGCATGGATAACTAAATATTTGGATGAGTTTTTTCCCACAGACGCCAATGGTTAATTTTGGGAATAGTATTTTTTAAATCCTCTAAGTGTATATATCTTTGGGACATAATGGGACGCTGTGTTTGAAGCCAACATCCTTCACCTAACAGTCTTGACGAGCTGCGACAAACTCTTATCCGCGTGTGGGAAGATATCTCTCAAGAAAAGATTAGATCTCTAATTGAAAGTATGCCACGGCGCTGTCAGGCTGTAATAAGAGCAAGAAGTGGTAACACTAGTTATTGATGAGTCAAAAATGTTTCAACTAAAGCTGTATTAGTGTGCATAACAATGATAATCATTTTACTTTACTTTGTTAAACGAATCATATTTTTGGTTTTAGTCTTTTTTTTTCACCATCCTCAAAGTCAATTTTATTATCATCATCGGAATAATTGTGTTAATGTGTTCTATTCTTAATGTTTGTCAAAATATATGATAATATTGATAATTAAAATAAATCGAAATGTATAATTGGTGCATTAATTTTGCGGTTAAGTGTATTTAGTTTATTTGCTTTCGTTTATCATTTGTTGCACTTTAACAAAACAAAACCGTTCGAGAACATAAGAACATTAAATTTTTTTAAAAAATATCCAAATATATATTCACACAAACTTAAAAAATCATTTTAAAATTGAAAAACACTATTTTACAGATTTTTCTGTCATCGTGTTTAAATATTGTTTTTTGGTTTTCATTGCAAAAACCAAAAAAAAAAAAAAACTATTAATAAGTGACCCAAATAATTAAAACATCAAAATCGAGTCTTAAACGGACATAGTAATATATTTATCAAATATATATTTATCATAATATAAACCCATAAGAGTGAGCATTTTTTAAGATTCCATTTTTTACCCCCAAGTAAACTCATCTACAAAATTTAAACTTATCAGCTACAAAATTTATGAATAATCATTAAATTTACATTTATAAATACTATATTCAAATTTTCGAATTTGGAAGAGAAGCAACTAGGTCCTCCATACATGGGAAGTATGAATTCCGTAGATGATTTTGATTTGGTTCACCATAATACTTCAAGTTTTCGAAAAATACTTGTAAATTATTAGGACAAACAATAGTGGTCTTGTAGCATCCGAGACGGTCACTAATACGTGTTAATACTTCCAACAATCTAAAACCAAAGACCAAAGCAGAAATATTAATAAAAAAAAAAAAAATGAATAGAACAGCAACAACAACAACAAAAAACTAACAAAGAGCCAATCCCGGTTCGTTGAAAACCATGGTCTACTTTAACTTCAGTAATTCGCCCTCTCTAAAGATATAAAGCATCAAAATAGTCCATTGACTAAAAACTGTTATTAGGTACATTGGACAACGATTGGAAAAAAAAAATCGCTACCTTTGCTGCTGAGTGTATAAATTTTTGTTCTATTGTCATTGTCGCTGCTCCCAAAATTTTTTGTAAGTGCAAATCTTCGAATACTACAACATAATACATACCCAGACTTCCAGATAATATAGAGAAGTAGTCTAAATTAGGAGTATTAGTAGTTAGACCAAAGTGTTTTTTTTTTGAGTGCAATTATCACAACAGCAATGTTATGCAACACGTTAAGACATACTATATAATCATTTTTAAAAATACCTTGAAATACAGACTTTGCTTCGTGTAACAAGAGCTTCTTTTCGTTCCCCTTTTCTTCATCTTGAGAGATCAACTCTACGAAACCTGGATTCACATACCATGCACGCGTTCTTTATTCATTATTTAAGTTGGTTTTTTATCAAATACGTTTTTATCATCATTAAATAAAAAATTTTAAAACCAAATAATCCAAGATATTAAATTTTTAATAACCTTTTAGGTAATCGTCCGAGCGAAGAGGACGCACCACTGATTTATTTGATTGAAGATCGTTTATGAATGAATTATATTTGGACAATGTAAAATCGTCTTTTAAAAGAAGACCATCGAGCAAATCTTTTGGAAATAACTCCATATTTCTAAAATAAGCAATGATCTTGTGACGAAAAATCAAAGAAAAAAAAATTTCCAACGGCATTTAATCAGCTTTTATAAATAATCACCTGATAATCCCTTGATAAAACCAAGTATAGCATTACGACATGGTACGACACCGTCTATGCATTGTTTCTTAATAAGTGACAAATTAAAAAAATGTTAATATTTTAATGAACTTAACATTCATTAAACTACCAGTTGTGAGAATTTCTTAAAAACCAACTCTTAGGCAAATAAAACATTCGACGAATAAAATACAATATGTATAAATTTGGAAACATCTTAAAATTTCAATCCTAAATATTGTATATTTGTATTTTATTGTGAAGGCCAATACTTAGTAGCGCAGTGTGAAAATGTTACAAACTTGATCAAATCCCAAGAGACTATCAAAAGTTTTCATAAAAAAACACAAGATTAGCAATAAAATCGGGTAAAACACAGACTGGTTCAGATATGGTAGCTATTTACATTACTGAATTTGTTTTTAGACTTTTTTTAACATTACTAAGCGAACATTAACTATCCGAATTTTTTCATAAAAAAAAAAATAAATAAATAAAACGGGATAAAAGCAAAAACAACTGTTGAAATATTTGATTTAAAAATTGTCGCAGTTCTGTGACATTTAATATCATTAAAAATAAAAAAAGGTTGAGTGAAATTTAAAAAACTGAGTCTTGATTCTAAAACATGTTCCCGCCCCCCACCCTCCCTCTCTTTTTTTTTTAAATACAAAATTCCCTAACTCTTTTCTTCAAAAAAAAAAAAAAAAAAAAAAAAAAAAAAAAAAAAAAAAAAAAGTTAGGGATATTGTGTAAAGAAAATAAAATTGGAAAAATAAATAAGAAATACGAAAACCATAGACACATGTCAAATTACATGCTCAAAACACACAAATTCTAAAAATATCTAATTTTAATAGCCGATCATAATAGAGAAGTTTTTATCCATGTATGGTGAAGGCTTCTTAATAACGAGCAGATTTTTCAACTCATCGTAAGTGAACGTTAAGCTTTTTATATCATCTAAATGAAATCAATAAAAGCAATTCAGAACATGACTTAAACAATTTGAGCAAGTTCAGTATACATATTAGTTAGCACACCAATTCACAAACACATGGTACACAAACAAAACTTACTATCTAGCATAGAAGTACAATACGCTGGTTTCTTTTTCATTCCAATCACAATAATACGTTCTATCCATGATTTAGTAGAAAAGTTGCTCTTCTTGTCCCTGGAAAATATTAAAAGAAGGATTTAAGTTTCACAAATATATTATGAGCTGTTTACAACAAAACTTTTGAGTTTTTTAGTTTGATTAAATTTTTTCTTTAACATTTATTCATGACTTGGGTTACAATTTGCCGACATAATTTTTTTTTTTTTTCAAGTTTTAGCAACACAAGAGTTTTTAGTAAAAAGCAGAACACAAAAATTAGCTTTTTACCATTTCATAATGCCTCCACTGCTCATACTAATTTCTGACAATATATATTTCCCATCTTTGTAATCAAGAGAATGACCATCATCTAAATATACTGCTCCTTCAGCTTCACCCTTAGTAAAGAAGAAATATCAAAAATTTTTTTTTTCAAAATATTTTGTTAATAACAAGAAAAAGTAACTGCAGATAAATAACAAACCTTGTCATCCAGCGCAATAATTAAAGTTAAGGGATCATTGATCATAAGTGATGATGCTCTACGCACACGCTCTTTTAAGGGGATAATCGAGCCACCACGAATAAACACTGGTATCTAGTAAATTTATTTTTAAAACTACTAGAAAAAGTTTTTTCAAAAATAAATAAGAACAAGACTAAATCTTCTTGAGAAAGCAAAAAAAATGTTAAAAGTAGTTTGTTTAAAAAAGATAAACAAACCTTGGACAAGGGTGTTAAAATATTTTCATTTCGGCCACCGTTGTAAGCTTCAAAGGTATCGAAGTCATACCAAACCTAAAAAATATGTTAGTTCAAAACTATTTTAATTTATTAAGTATTCTTATCAAACAGGAATAAATAAAAATATAAAATTTCAGCAAGGAATTATTTTTCATTCACATTTAGTCATAAAAAAAGAACTTTGAAATAAAATTAAATATTTTGACATAATTTTTTTAGGTAAATATTTCCTGAATTTACGGATCTTCATATTTAAAACTGTTTATTTTCTGGGAAATTTTCATAAGCTAAAATTTAAGATGAACTACTATATTTGTTAAGAAATTGTATATAAAGGATTTTACAAATGAGGGTGTTAAAGGCATATTCAATTGAAGAAATCTATATGCTTATTTAAATCTTTACTCCTAATTTTTATTTTCTGTATTTAAATACTTAAATTCTATAAATAATTTGTCTAATACTAAATATAAATAAGTTTTAATCAAGATTAAAACGTTTTCTGTTTTACCTGATTTTCGCCACCTGGTAAATACACAGTGATTTCATCTTCTCCAGCAGAAGTAACCGGTTTTACAAGAAGGTCTCTACCTATGCAAGAAGAAAAAATTAAAAATGTCTACTTGAATTAAAATTCTAAAAAATTCAAGCGTCATAAACATTGTAAATAAAAAAATTTATCAATAAACTGTTATATTTGATTAGGAACATTTACCTTATTAAAAACCATAATTTTTTTTCTTTCTCTATTTCATTATATTGTGAAACATTTTTGTTAAAAATGCATTTTAATGGTATTTTTAGGCAACAATTCATCTCTGTTCATAAAATTGCATATCCATTTTAAATCACTAATTTACTAAATTGGAGCAGTGTTTTTTCAGTGAAGAAATTTATAAAAAAAATTTACTTTTTAAAACTGATCAACACTACAAAGTACATCTTATTAAGAACATAGATTAAAATAAAAAAACTTTTAGATTAAATTTTTTCAATTTATTAATAGCCAAATTGCACAAATATTTCATGACAATTACAGTAAAAGCAATCTTTACTTTTGTGATATCTTACAAAAATAAATTGACTGTTTTTTTTTCTCCCAGTCTAAGATGCTTTTATATGTTTACATCTAACATAACTGAAATGTTTAAAAAATTTCATTTTTATTAAAAATTTCAACACAAGCATTTACAATACCATATGCATAAAGAGCTGTATACAAAATTAGAACATATCTATGTATACTACTAAACCAAATTTTTGTATAAATTAATCAAACTAATTAAAGGCAATTGTTATTTTATTAAAGTTTAAAAAATTTGTGCCTAAGTTCTGAAATTTTAAAAAAAAAATACATGTTGAAGCAAAATAAGTATTACATGATAATACATAAAATTTTCTGTCCTATTTCTTCATCAGATTGATTTTTTCTAATTTTTTTTTTTTTTTTTTTAAAAAAAAAAAAAAAAATTGAGTATGAGATAATACATGGATTTCTTAAAAATTTCAAATGATTTAGTGTTTTTCAAATGATTTAGTGTATTATATATTTTTAGAATTATCTATGATAATACACTAACAAGCATTGAGAAAAAAAGTTCAAAAATCACTTTGCACAAAGAAAAATAATCCATAAGAGAAAAATTGCAAAAAAACTATCCTACAAAGGAGTTCAAGAATGATAGAGATTTTCTACCCATAATCCACTTTAAATGAGGTCACATAAGATCAGAAAAAGCCTTTAGTAACATCTAAAGCAAATGAAATAATTATATAACAGCTCCTCAAATGCAAGCTAAATTTAACAATGACTGAAACGAAGAAGTCTCTAATGGTTTTGAAACAAACGCTAACAGATGACAACATTTATCAGTTTTTGGATATATCAAAGATGCTTATTGAGTTTAATCCAGTGTCATATTTTCAAAACAATTTTTCACACAAGTGCGCGCAATCTATTGATTTTTATTAAACCTTAAAAAAAACTGTTTCTTGTACACTAATAATCTTATCAGTAGAACCGTCAGATAAAATTGCAATAAAACGAGCATTTGATACATCTAAACTTAAAATGCATTTTAAGTCAGACGAAATTGACGAAACGAAGTTTTTGCAAGGTTTGTCACTTAAGTAGTTCTTGCCCAACTTAATTCCATTTAGCTTTTGTAGCTTGCACAGCTGAGGAAATTTTTTAAATGAATGATCCTCTTTAACAACAAAATACGATATCCAAAAAAGTCTGTTCATTTCTTCTTGATTATTCTCAGTAGTTCTTAAAGTTGATGTCGATACAGTTTTCTCAAGACTTGGAGCTACATTGTGAAGGTTCTCTCAATATTTAGAAATACAGGCTTTATGGCCACCATCTTTATCTTGGCGTAACAAGTATGTTCTTTTCCAAAATATACATCCCATTGTTACTGAATTGGTTGAATTGCTAATATTTGGATACTTTTGGCAAACCCAACAAATTTGGATACTTTTGGCCACATATCCAATTTTCCCAAAGTCATAGCAAAATCCAAGTCATTGCACTTTTTTTTCTTATGCTTAGTTTCTCTCTCTTCTTCTCCTTTGTGTTTAATGCTACGCTCCTCTGTACCATCTTTCTTTAACATCGAAAAGATGCTTGTTTTGATATTTTTTAAAAATAATAGTATATTAAGTATTTAATTATAAGTTAATAAATATATCATATCATTGGTGTTGCTAAACACACAATAAAAAAAATTAAAATTATAATAAACATAACAACTTTATATATTCTAATAGATAATATATTTTTTAGTAAAACTTGAAATTATTTAAAAAACTTTTAGAAGTTTTTTAATATGCAAACAAACATTACTTCACTTTAAGGAAAATAAGAAAAAAAAAAAAAAAGCACACTATTGAAGAAAGCAATCGTTAAGTTTAAGCATGGTTTCTTTTTTAAAGTAATTGCATATGCAGTCATTTTTAGTAAAACTTTGAATGCTTTTGTAAATGCATGCAAAAACCATGCTCAAACATAATTACTTTCTTCGTTCCATTGAAGAAATTAGTTTTATTAGTGTGATTACTTTTAAAGTCCTTGAAAATGCATTTAAAATTTTCGTAAATAATTGTTTTTTTATTACAATTAGGTGTTTTTTATAATGAATAAAAAACGATCAATCACTTAATTATCAATCGCTTAATTAGGAGGATGTTTCTCATCGATTCCCAGATTTGAAACCAATATGTTGCAATGGGAACAATTATACTGCAATATCCAAAATTATTGTCCTTCTAAAGCTCTATAATTTTCTGATGAAAACCTTAGTTTTACTGGTAATTATCTTTTACTTAAAAATGTTTTACATATCTTTACTCAGATATTTACTTTATATAGATAGTTTTACAAATGTATTTGTTTGCAAAGTGAGTACAGATGTTACACAATGTAATTGGATCAATATCTTTTAGATTTGTAGATTTTTTCTCAACTCCTTTAGCCATTTGTGTATTTAAAGTGAGATATTCAATTTTGAAAATACTAAATGATAAGTTACACTTGACCTTTGAACTTAAAATTTAAAAATAAAAAAAATTTTAAAATTTAAACTGACAGTTGAAAACTAGATTTTTTATATTAATAATTTTAACAACTAAAATTTGGGTTTCAATTTTTATTAAGTTGCTAAATAATTAAAGTTTTTGAACTCATGTTTAAATGAATCTGACATTTTTGAAGACCCATGAAATTCAAAATAATTTACAGATATTTAGAAAAGTTGTATTATAACATTATCAAGCTTAATAATTGATAATTTCCACTGAAAAAAAAAAAAAAAAAAAAAAAAAGATAAATATACCAAATAAATATTGGTCATCCATGTTAAATGTCTTTGAATCTTTTGGATATTCCATCCACAATGGTCTAAGAAGTTTTAATAGTATAAAATAAAATAAAAATTATTTGAAGTCAAACATAAGTATTTTTGATTATAATTAATATTTAGCTAGTCCCCTAAGATTAGGCCCCTGCAAGACTTTGAAATTCAAATCAAATTAGAAATGTGATTTGACATCTGATTCAAAACCATTCTCTATACTCGAATTAGAAAAACTACATTTTTAAACTTTCTTTATGTAAATCTTCACAACTAGTAGTGTCTTTAACATTTAGTAAAATGATGAAAAATCCAACCCACCAAAAGTGTTTCAAGGTGTGAAAGGTGTGAAAGGTGTGAAAGCTAAATTGAGATCTATTGCAGATGAGTTTTTTTCATATAAAAAATAACTCATTTTTATTCAAAAATAAATTACTTTAAAAAAAAAAAAGTTTTTCCCCTTAAGATGTTAATGTTTTTATTGTCCATTAATTTATGCACCACTCGTTAGACCATCCAGTTCATTTAAAATCTTCCAATGTTATAGCTGCTTATCTCATTACTGTAATCTAACAGATCTGATATGCATTTTATGGCCTTCCTTGGCTCAGATTACAGAAAGAATATGCAAAAAGATAGAAGCAATCTAAAAATGTGCTTCAACTAGAGAATGAAACAAAAACTTTTATATTGTTGTGAGAAATCCTTTACAGTATTACAAATTATGAATCTGATGCAATTATGGAAAAATAAATTTTGAGGTTATTATACTTTTGATGACACTTAGAAGTAGTTTGATGTAGAATTTATTGTTTTACAGGGGCCTATTATAAACATACATTTCTCAAAGAAGATTCACAAAAAAATTAAATTATATATAGCATAAAAAAAAAAAAAAAAAAAAAAAAAAAAAAAAAAAAAAAAAAAAAGGAGAAGTATAATATAAAAGTATTTTTTGATTATTTACAGTGTGGCAGTGAATTTCAGATAAACTTTTAGAAAGAATGCTGAACTTAAACTTTTGTTTTTTGTATTTCGTTGATGCCAAATAATTACAATGAAGTGAATATACTCTAATTTTAATTTATCACATTTTTCACAGATTCCTGGTATAAAATTATTGAACTCATTACATAGCATTTTCCTAACATGAATATAATGAATAAAGAGTGCGAGAGCAAGTTGCAGATCTTTACAAAGGTTGCTTTGAAGGAGTCTTTACGAAGGTTGCATGATCAAAAAAATTAGAAGTTTTCTTGTTTTGTTGATGCCAAACAACGAACAAAACATTATTAAAAAGAGTGAACAAAAAGTGTGAACAAAAAAGTTCACAGAACAACTTAAACAGCATGTTAAGAAACCTACAACATTGATTAGGAATGCTAAAGTGTTTAAAGTTGATAAAAAGACAGTGAGAACTCTAAAGACTTTTGAGAAGGACAGTGTTGTCAGGCTTGCCATTTAAATTTTGACAGAAAGATTCAAAGCTCTCAGATTAGAATGAACCCAGATTTGAATTCTTTTGATTATTCAATTTAGAGTCTTGGGGAGAATAAAGCATGCAAAAAACCCCATTATGTCTCAGTTCTCTCAAGCCATCTTTTACAAGAGCTTGGAACTCTGTATCAAGGGAATAACTCATTAGTACGTGCCAGGCGTTCTGTCCACCTCTAGAGGTTATCATTGAAAAAAATGGAAATCTTATTAAATCATATGGTCAACAAGGCATTTATCTTGAACTTTACTTTTATAAATATTACTCAGAAATGATTAATTTTTACTCTAAAATTTCATTGGTATAAAAAGAAAAAAATCTATGAACTGCTGCCACACCCTACACAATTGTATAATTGAAAAATCATAACATGATAATCTTAAATGATCAAAATACCTCATAACAGCTTTCCCAGAAATATAACTTTCATGCATAACTGTGTAAAGATAAGGGAGAATTCTATATCGTTTTCGAATTGCAGTTCTGATTAACTTGGTATTCTCATCACCAAATAACCAAGGTTCACGTCTTCTGGTATCCAAATGAGAATGGCCACGGAAAAACGGTGTAAATGCAGCAGCCTAAATGAGTTCCAAGTATTTTCTGTATAGATTTACTCCATATTGCTAACAAATATTCAAACTTAAATCACCAATAAAACAATAAAGAAAAAAAAAAACCCTTTAAAATATTTTTAGTTTTTGAAAGTTGCTGCAAAAATTTTCAGCATTTCGTTATTAATGAAGATTAGTCTATTTTACTAAAGTACATGGCAAGCCTTTTCAAGATTTAAGTGCTAAAAAGCACTTACACATAGAAGAGATAGAAGTTCTTTATGCCTTTTTACAGCGCTAAGATTTTGAGAGAACCAAAGAATCATGCTAGTATTGTTACTTTTATTAGGTACTAATTGACAAAAGTTTCACTAAAAAAAAAAAAAGCACTTCATAACACAATGAAACTTCCTGCCAAGTGAAATATCTTATTCCATTTTTTGACCAGGAAGGTGGTATTGTTGTTTGTAAAAACATTTGTGGTTTAATGTCAGCCATCAACATAAAAATAAAAATTTGAAAGAGCTGTTAATATTCACTACAACTAGCATCATAAATTAATCATGGTGACCTAAAAGTGGTTTCTATCTTACTTGGTCTTCAGGGTGGTTTTATTAAGTATCAATGATTCCTATGTAAGTCATGCAAACGAAATACAAAAAATCAAGAGAGCAGGCACAATACCAGACATTACAGCCAGGGAGTAAAAATGTAAAGCATCAAGCACTTGTAACAGAAATAAAATTATACTACTGCTATTACACATCAAGTTGGGGATTAATGAAAACTTTTGACAGTATTTGACAAGAATAAAGCCAATTCATCTGATAGGTATCTCTTCATCACTTTGTGCTGTAAAGATTTACTAAGGAACCCTTGTTTGATCCACAGGTCCATGAACTTAATAACAATGATGAATTTCTTTCTCTGTTGCATGGCAAGGAAATAGTTGTGTGGATAGAATTCATGCCATGTGATATTAATTTTTAAAGGAAATATAGTAACAAAACTACAAGGAAGATAAAGCAACAAAACTACAAGGAAGTAGTTAAAAAACTTATTTAGACTTTCAAAAACTTGCATATAACATAAAATTCACACTCAAATATGAATTTCTTTTTGTATACTTGACTTTTCATCTATGAATTTTTGACTTGCCACTAGATTGATAAGAACTATATGCAAAGCTTTTTAGATAGGAGGTGATGAATGTTTACATCAATATAATTTACAATGTTAGAATCTACAACTTTTGTTGGCACAACTCAATGATTTACTTGATGACAATGATTACTTTTGAATATCATAAATGTAATTATCGTAATCAGTTACTTGATTATAATGTTTTTTGAACATTATCAAATTAACAATTATAACCAATTACTTGATTATAATGGTTAATTTCAAATATCAAAAAATAACAAACTTTAACTGCTTTAAAATCAGACTTTAAAAATGTCAAAATCATTTGATCTTTTTCTGTCTGCTTATTATTCCTATCTAATCTACTTTATATAACTGTTAACTCCTTTTGTCATTGATATGTAAAAGGTTAACACATGGAAAAAAATATCTAAGTTACCTGCCACCACCTCACACATAGTTCACCATCAGGGTTTCCAAAAAATCCACCAATGTCAGCTAAATAGCATTAAAAAATAATCAATATTTTAAAGGTTACAGGAGTATATAAAAGAAAAAATGTAAACCAATTTACTTAAAACTTGTTTAATAACAAATGCATTAAAAATGAATTACAATAAAATATTGAACTTGTTATTACTAGAAACTGTCAAAGTTTACTTTTTAAAAAAACTCTTTTCTACTAAAACATTTTATTTTTAATACTTATAGCCAAAGTCTGTTTTATGGCTGATATTTTATATCATGTTTTTTCCATTCTTTAAAAATCGGCTAAACTTTTTTTTTTTAAAAACAAAAGAAAATGTTAGTGATGAACATTTTTTGTTCTCTTTACCAAGAAATAATAAAATTTAGAAAAAGTAAATTTTACCTCCTACAAACTGTAGACCTGCAACATTCATTGACAAAAGCATTGGTATAGATGCCTGGAGGTGTGACCATTGAGCTGCATTATCACCAGTCCATACAGCCCCTATAATATAACCATTGGATTGGATATTACAATACCACTATTCTTTAAATAAGTTTAAAATTACAAATTTATTTGAATCAATGGCTAGAAATAAAATAAACTTTTGAGAAGTGAAAAAAAAAAAAGTTCCTTGAAAATTTATGATTCTTTTTATAAGTCTGATGATTTCTGATATATTTTCTAAAATCTGAGGGTTGTGAGATCAGCCTATAGCTTGCTTCTTTTAAAAACTACTTTGTTTTTGAAGAAATTTTAATTCTGAAGGTTTTAATTTAAAGTCTTAAAACACAAAGTATTTATGTATTTTTAAAAATATTTTCCAGTACCTTAACTTACTTAAGAACAGTATGCATACTGGATTTTTACCAACAGTTTGAAAATTTCTTGCAAAGATGTTTTTGAGGATGTTTTTTAAATCTACTATATTGAAACAAGACCATCTCAATAAGCTTGAAATATATAATTTTCAGAAAACGAAAGAAAAAAAGTCTGTTTTGGTCAAGAACATTTTTTTTATAAAAAGTTATTTTGGTCTTTTAACCACTAAAGTGCTAGTACAATAAACACATATTTAGGAAAAGTTGTAGACAAATTTTACTATCCAATTTTTGGCTATTCAAAATAATGTTTGGCACAGATTGGGTTTACTGATGCATTTTAAGTTTCATAAACAACCAGAAATATATACCATATCTTTGAGAGCCAGCAAAAAATGCTCTAGACAAGATAAATGGACGCTCTTTTCCGCTAGACCGTACCAAATGTCCTTCAAAAGATGACATGTGCAATAACATTCCATACAAATTATGAACATCTCGATGTTCCCAATTTCCATAATGCACTAAATCTTTGTGCATAGTAATTTCTGGACCATTAAAGACAGAGGGCTCATTCATATCATTCCAGGTAAACAAATTCAGAGTGGAACCCTGAAAAAATATTTTTTTAAATTCATATAAGATAAGAACTAAATTATTTAAAAATGAATGACATTTCAAGACTGAATAACTGTTTGAAAAAAATTGCATTACAAACCTGATAAACATCTAATTGGTAAAGACTAGCCCACCACCTACGAGCTTCAGGATTTAAATAATCAACCCAAGATGATGATCCTGACCAGCACCAACCTTCATAGTCACTACCATCACTTTTCTTTACATAAAATTGCTTTGATGTTGCTTCAATATGCACATGATAACTCGAATCTCGTTTCATGTGTGGGTCAACAATAGTGACCATTTTACGACCTTTGGATGCAATATTATCAATCATAGCTTTTGAATTAGGGAACTTTAAAGCATCCCAAGTCATGTATTTTTTATTGTCAGTGTGTTCAATGTCTAACCATATAACGTCATATGGAATATCATGCTCATCAAATTTGGAATCAACTTGCCTCACATCATCTTCATCATTGTAGTTCCAACGACATTGATGGTAACCAAGTGCAAACATCTAAACATAACAAAGCTGGCAATATTTCCAAAGACTTTAAAACCTCTGTGTGGTAATGAAACTATTTTTAAGCATAAAGTTACAATATTTAAGAAGAAAAGACAATGAAAAATACAATGAAAAAAAAAGAGAATACTTTTTGAGGATTTAAAAATTAAAAATCAATTAGTATAAAAATTACTGGGGGTAGTGTTGGAGTTCCAGTTAAACTTGAATACTGCATTGAAACATCATGGGGATTTGGACCTAGCATTACAAACATATCTATGATTCCACTTTCTGCTATCCAATGAGTTTCTGTTGTAGGTACATCATTAGTTTTAAAAAGTGATATAAGGGAGGCCAACATTGACTTGGAAGATTTAATATCAATCCACATTTCTGCTGCATTGTTAAAGAACAAACCAACTGTACTGTGGGCACTATGAGCAACCATATAAGGTATAGATCCATACAAAGCCATTGGATTATTTAAATCATACTCAAAAACATCCAAGTTGTATAGTCGATAAGGATCACCAGTACTACAAAAAAAAAAAAGAAATAACAGTAACACTTTTTTTAATTGAATGACCTGATTTTCAATATACCTATTAATCAAAACTAAATCTAGGTATAAATAAGAAACTATTTGAGTTATTTTATCACTATTTAAATATTTAACAAAAGTTAAGTTAGTTTTACTCTAAGAAATTACTAAATTGGGTAAAAAAACAAATAACCGAGGAACAAAGATGGAAAATAATTGCTTATCTAGAAGTTACCAAGAGCAATCAAAAAATAGCTGTACTTATTGGAGTTTCAGAAAAATGCATCAGAACCACCTAGATTATGACTTTTTCATGGTGCCAGAGATTTATCTACATTATAAGTGTCATCTTGTCTATATAATTCTAAACCTTATAATACTAAACCTTATAATACTAACTATACTTATACTTTGACATCAAGTAGACAAGATGACAGTGTCATTTTTAGATCAGTTAGAAAAGACCCTAGACTAACTTACAAAGAAATCACCATTCAATTCAATACAAGCTGGAATATATCAGTTTCGAAAAGCACTGTTCGTAGAATTTTGAACAAATACAAAATTGGTGTTTATTCTGCTTTGAAAAAACTATTGCTGAAGCCATATGATAAACACAAAAAGATTCAAATGGTGTTGTGAAATAAGGTATTGGACAATTGAAGAATGGAAAAAAGTAATTTGAAGTGATGAAAATAATTTTGAGCTTGTTAACTGTAAATCAAATTTTACAGTTAAAAGAATGGCTTATGAAAAGTACCACTCCAGGTATAGTTGATCAACATCACATAAAGATAAAACTCTATTGGTATCTAGTAATGTTTTAATTACAAAGGTATTGGTATGTGCCAAATATATTCTGGTAGAATCAACTCTAGATTATATGTAGATATTCTTGAAAACAACTTAATTCCAATAATAATCTTGAGCACAGAGATGAAGATTGGAAATTTCAGCAAGATGGTGCTACAGCTCATACTGAATATTATACAAAGGAATGGTTTGAAGAAAACAATATTGTAGCAATGACTTGGCCACCATACTCACCTGATTTGAACCTTATAGAGAACATATGGGCATGGATAGACTGAATTGGCAAAAGTTCAAGTTACTAGTCTGGAACAGCTCAAAGAATTGGTAAAAGAGATCTGGTATAGAGTACCAGTTGAGATATGCAACTGTTTAAGTGAGTCTATGCCAAGAAGAGTCTTAAGTTGTATTAAGGATAAGAGTAGACATACTAAATATTGATTTTTTGTTGTTGTTGTTGTTTTTTTTGTTAAATTTAAAGTGCATCTAAATTTTTGAATATTTTAAATATTTACTTTTGTATATTGCCATAACATTTCACTTATATATTTTAATGTTTATAAAATTTAGTAAATTTTTTCTTCTTAAATTAATTTTCTTATAAATTTACTAGTAAAAAGTAATGCAATTTGACAATTGCAAGTTCCATAAACAAAAATGAAAAATATGAATTAAATGAGCCAAAGCAATTAAACCATATATATATATATATATATATATATATATATATATATATATATATATATATATGCATACATTATTAATCATCAAAAATGAAAAAAATATATATAAAAAAGTAAAAAACCCTAAACAAAAATCTTTTTTCTTTATCGAGTTGTTAAAAAAAAAAAAAAATTTAAATACTAAAAAAATGAGTACATCTAAAACTTTTGGAAACTACTGTATAATAAATTTGTGTTTACATAAAAAAATTTAAAATAAAGTAACTTACACTGTATTTTTTAAAGCCAATGAATCAGCGTGCTCTGGAATGCCATAGACATGTTCAAAACCAACAAATGAAACATCCATTCCCACTGAGCTTGGTCCTAAATAACATTAGAACTTATATAAATAATTTTAGTTAATAGAATATAGGAAAAAACCTCAATGAATGGGACAATTTTTGCAAAATGCTTTTTAAACGTAGATAAAATTGTTTAATATATATATTTAAATATGTTTGATAACCACCGACTCTTGCTCAACGATATAGTAAAACAAAAAAATTGGATTTGCATTTGGCTATTGGTAAAAAGAGAGTTTTATTGGAGCATGACATTTGTCCCATTCATTAAGTATGTCTCATTGAATGGGACAAACATAAAAGAATTAAAAATAAACGTATTTAATTCAATCATTTTTCAAATTAGTTTATTAATTGTAAATGTAGTTAAATATATAGATACATACATAAAGATCACACAAAAAATATTTTTAACTTTAAACATTTTAACTCTAATTAAATTTCAATCAAAGTAGAACTTTCTCATTTTAGAATATTATATTTAGTTACTTTTATTTAAGTAAAATATTGCAGTATAAAAGTGTGTAAATAATACCCATTACCCATGGGGATAAAAATAAGGGAATGCAGCATCCCTCTGCTGAGCTGTAATAATACTTTATTAAATTCATTCAATAGGTAGTACTTTGTCCCATTCAATATGCGCATCACTTTATCCAAAAATGATTAGTCACACCAAAAACACCATTAATTAAGGTTGAATGTTTTATTCACTGTAGTACTAGAGACTGTTATCTATTTAAGCATGGAATTTTATTTTCCATAACTTCAAAAATTGCTGCAAAATCAGAAAAAAAAACATTTTCAAAAATTACTTTTTACATTCAAAAACACAATAACATCCATTTTCATTACGGTCATAGAGCAATAGGATGGATGAGTCGGTCAGTTGAGTTCTTGTTTCTATGACTCTTTGTTACAGGAATTTGAATATCCTTACATCGATGCTTGTATAAGAATCTGAGTTTGTCCCATTCAATAATCATCCCATTCATTAAGGTTCTCCCCTATTGCTCTTCATTATGAAAAATTTATGAGAAATTTATGAGAAATTTGTGAGAAAATTGTGTGATTAGTGAGAAACTTGATTACCACCACAAAAAATGTTAAATAAGCAAAATGGTGAACTATTATTAAATATGTATAATCATTAAAGTTATTTAACAATGCAACTTTAATGGTTAGATACCTTTTGTAGTTAGTGCTAAATTAACTAATGCTAATGTTGATAATTTTTAAAAATGCTCTATTATTACATGTCATGTGTGATCTAGTTTTGTGGTTAAAAAAACTTTAAAGATTAAAAAATTAATATTAAGTGTATAGGTTGCTTTTTAACATATAATTTAAAATACAATACTGTGGTGTTGAATTTCATTGTGATAACAACAACTTCAAGTTTCTACTTTGACTTATTGTATTTATATTTATTGAAGTTAGCAAGCTAGCTTTCCATTGATAGATATAAATCTCAGAACAAATGTTTTGAAAAATTTGATATAGTAGGGGAGACCAGGGCTAATTGGCTACAGTTTTAGTTTTTGAGCTCTGTGTATTTCTGGATGAATTTTTTTGAGGATATCAAATTGCAGTTCAAAAGAATATGAATTTGGCAAGCATGTTCAAATGTCAAACATTAAAATAAAAATAAAAAAAATTGGTGGCCCAAAAAGGGCCTCCAAAAAAGAAAAGAATAAGGGCCAACTTACCCCAGCCCAGGGAAAGTTGCCTATACTCTCAGGGTAAGTTGGCACACCATATAAAAAGTTTAGTAACATTAAGCATCTATTTCAAGCACATCTTTTTTATGAAAACTTTTGATAATTTTTATTCAACATTAACTTTTATTGCCCTTAAGTTAATCGAATAGACTTTTCTTCTATAAAAAATAGCAGCAACAGCATTTTTTGTAACATTTGTAGAATTTACATGCCTGTCTACTTTTCTTTTATAATTTCTCATGTCTGTAGATTTGTAGTGTTATATAGCTTAAGTGAATTTATGGCTAATGCAAAAAGTTGTAAGTTGGCACGTGTTGCCAACTAGCCCTGCGATCATTGTCCCAACTAACCGCAAAAGCTTTTTGATCACAAAATGGCTTATAAATCCCCAAAAATGCAAAATATTGAGAAACACAAAATCTGGCTGGTTAGAGTGAACCATACAACACCTAAATCTATTCAAATTTACTTGTAGCTACTGCTATTGCTTTTTAAAATTGAAAAAGTAATATAGTTACAAAAGTTACAAAATCAGTAAAAAAAAAAAACACAAAAATTGCTTCAACTTCTATGCCCATGCACTTAGAGCCCTGATACTACACTGAAAGATGAATTAGTTAAGTGGGAAGCTTCGATGTGAATTTTGGAAATTTCTGGTGGAAAATTCCAAAGTTAATTGCAGTGTCAACTTACCCTGTAGCCAAATAGTCCCGGTTTCCCCTACTTGAAATATTAGTGTGCTCATGTATAAAAAATATGGATATAAAAAATATGGATATAAAAAAATATGGCATATTTTCTTCTGTGATAAATGTGCTTTCTTTTCTTTAATTGTGGAAAGGTATTTTATTACCATATACCATATATAAAAAAACTAATTACCGTATGGTTTTGAATCACGATGCTCTTTAAAAGACTCTTCCCATTCACCATCTTCAACTTTCACTTCTTTAATAGTGTTTTCCTAAAATTCAACAATTCAAACAAATGATTTATTAAACATTATTATTTTTATCTTCTTCTTAAAGATATATAACATAAATTATATCTTTATTGTCTTATAATAGATTTCATAACTTGAGGTTAGACTTTTTATTAATAATTTTATCATTACTTTAACAGTGTTACAATTACTAGCATCACAACAAATCTCAATGCATGTAATTATCAAAAAAAAAGAAACAGTTTCAATGGAAACAGATTTTCTATTATTCACTATGAAAAAACAATTTTTTTGGCTTTGCACAATTTACTTAAGGCATCTTTAATTGTCAGCAAATTAAAACAAGCATTTTTATAAGAATAATTAACAAAACATTTACTGGTTCTGCTTCTTCCTTTTCTTCCTCATCTTCAGGATTTTCACTATGAGTCTTAGCAGGTTCTGGAACAGCTTCTCTAAATCAAAGATTTATAATACAAACTAATATTTTCCTAAAGCTTAAAAAATGGAATTAGCAAACAATATTCTATAAGTATCAAAACAATAAAACTCATTAATCTTCAATGTATGGGGTAGGAAATCACACACACTGCTGCTTGCATTAGGGTGTGATTCCCTACCCCATACATCATTATCTTTTTAATATTACTAAATGTTGCTATATGCAGTAGTTAAGAGTACTAGATCTAGTTGATACGTATCACATTAGAAATGAACACAAACCACCACCACCTAGATACAAAATATCTATGACAAACCATTAAAAAAAACTTAGTCTTTTACACTTTTGTGAGTAGTCGTATATTAAAAATCACTAACAAGATTTTTTTTTCTTTAAATCTAACGAACTGTCAAAAATTTATTTAGAAAAATATATGAGAATCCAAAAGTAATCCTCTTGTTTTTAGCATTGATTGCAGAAATGTAAACAAAATTGTCAGTAGATCTGTTATTTTCGGGAATCTAATCTCCTAATATTATAGAACAACTTTTTATCAAATGGCATTAAAAAGATCTTCCTTTCAAAAAATACTTTAAAACATTTTTTCAAAACAAAAATTTCCTGATTATTAAGAAAGATATGAAAGATTTTTAGAATTAAAGTGTGATTGAAATAAGACATGGAAGATTTTTAAAATTAAAGTGTAATTGAAATAAGATATAAAAGATCTTTTAAAATCAAAGTGTAACTAAAGTAAGATAGAAAAGATATTTTAGAACTAAAGTGTAATTGAAGATACGAAAGATTTTTAGAATGAAAGTGTAAAAATGTAAACTAGTATTTTTTAAAAAAATTTTAAAATATCTTGTAACTAAAAGACATTTGTTTTCAAATTTCTATTTCATGATCTTTATAAAAAGAAAAAGTAAAAAGTAAGAATCGTACGGTTTCTTTCGGTAATGCTCAAAGTTCATTAAACCTCTGTTGTTAAAAGAAATCAATAATAACCCAGCATCATCAAAAAAATCTATTTTCATTGGCTTATAAGTAATGACTAATACATTCTTTTCAGCCTTCACTTTAAAACCATTGTTGTTCTGATCTAACACACTGTACCTATAAAAAACAAGTAAAAAATAAAAAACAAATAATTAAATAACCAACAAATGTTTAAAAAGATGCAAGATAAATACTTAGTGCGAGAAGGTTCTTTAACCAATGATTCTAAAACCACATGTCTGGGTCTGATTGGATCAATTTCATTTATGCGAATTCTGGCAGTATTTTCTTGTAATGTATCAATTATAAGTGAGAGTGTAATATTGGTTTTTGAGTTTAATACTTTTGCAGAGATACTACCATCATCAAACTTAACTGAGTCAGAAAGTATAGCAAATGAAGAGGATCCAGGCTGAATTCTTCGATTACGTCTAAAATAAAACATAAATTGTAAAGAGAGAGATATACAACATTAGAATCAATAGGCAGTAAGATAATATAGCTTTGAAATTATAAATTAATTTTTAAAAATTAATTTACAATTTTAAAGTTAATATAACTCAATCTTTTTAAAAAAATAAATTAAACAGAAAAAAAACTTTAGTGGTTTAAAAGCTTTTTTGTTATTCAAATTCAAAGCTCATTTTGTTTAAATCAAGAAAAAAAAAAATTTTTTTTTTTAATGCATTTTAAAAAAACAATTTATAAAAGCTGAGAAAAAATTAAAGGACAAAAGTTATCAAACAAAAAAACTCAGTATTATTGTTTTGCATTAGCACCTTTTTTTTTTTTAAACATTTAATGATACAAGACTTATTCACATATGCAATAGGTATGTGTGAATTAGGGAATTGGTTGTTTTAAGATTATTGACACAAATAACACACTTTTTTGGTTAGTACAAACCAGGATGCAATTGGTATAACAAATTTTCAACATTCTATGAAAGTAGACTTTTTGGCTTGATGAATATTAAAATTAAAATAAATTTAAATTAAATCTTTGATATTCATTTTTTCAGTAAATATTACTCTTTACTATTTTAAAATATCCTTAAGTTTAACAGACTTGCAGAAACTTAAGCATGCAGCTTTTTAACAATCATCCAACCATGGTTTTCTACTACTTTCTTTTAAACTAGTGCTTTAAAAATGTTTTATAGAGCTGGACTATTACACCTGATAATAACTGCAATAATGAATTTAAACTCTTAAAAAAACCTTTTTTTTTTTTTTTTTATCAAACTGTTACTAAATCACTTACTTGCAAAAACTACTTTGTTCACATGTCTTGAAGTTTCCTCTATCAACAGAAAGAATCTGTACAACTGCAGTTAATAATATGAAAAGTTTTTTCTTTACCATTTCTATGTAAATAAAAGTAAATTCATACTTTAATACAAAAAATTAATTAAATCAAATATGTATTATAGTGGCTCACTCACAAAAGAAAATTCAGAAAACAAGTCTAAAACCTAAAACATAAATATACTTCAATAATTATGCTGAATAGTTTAACAGTTATTTTTTATAAATGTATACTTAATGAGCTAGTAGAAGTGTCAAGCTTTCATAAACTGTATTTTTTTAAACTCACTATTCAGAATGAAAAAAAGTTTGTGATGGCTCTACAAGATTCTTTTAATCTTTGATAGAATATATATTTATTTTTGATAACTTAAATTAATACCATCGTAAGAAAACCATCGTAAACCATCATAAGAATTACTACCAGTGCTATATGAAAACTTCACAGAAAATTAAAATAAATCTACAGTAAAGTTTTTAGCACAATCAATTTCAGCTCTATCAACCGTCAAATATCTCATAGCTGTGATGGATATCACATTTCCAGTATGTCATGAATAATTATAAAAATTAGGAAAATCTATTAAACATGTTCTCCTAGCAAGATTTGGTGCCAATAAAACTATTTCATTATCTTCTAATAAAAATATTTTATAAGTACCTCAAATCTTAAATGATTAGTAATCAACTAATGAAGAAACTACATTTATACATTTAAGGTCTTCAACTTTAAATCTACATTTATACATAAGGTCTTCAACTTTAAATTAGAAAACTTTGTTAGCAATCTACAACATACAATAGTAGTGTTTTTGTATTTATTTCTTTTTAGAAATGATTTCAATATTTTGTATTAAATGACTATTCATAAAATTCACATTATTTCCCTCCTCTCTTAATTATTTAAGTTACTTTTACCTTAAAGCATACCTGTTTGAATAAAAAAAATACCGTTTTAAAATAAGAAAATACATCAAAAACCTTTATTCTGATGTAATATGTAGATAAATTATGATAAGCTCTCAATTATTGGTAGAGGTGTACCAAGCATTAGCCTTAAAAAGACGTGGATTGTTGTCGTGAGGCCATTATTATCTATTCTAAATTGACTGAGTATTGAGGCAAGTGCTTCGCTTACTCGTTTTTTTTTATACAGCGTTGTAGATTCAAAATGTTTCCCCATATTTCCTATAATTAGACGTTATAAATAGATAATTTAGAAATTTATCTGAGCAGAAGATATCAGGAAAACAATGATTTTTAAAATTAAACCCTAAAAATGGTTAACTAATGCCCTAAAAATTGCTTGGATTGTGCAATCCACCAAAAATTTTCTTTAGTTTTCATCACTCAATTTTCATCCAATGCTGCCGGGCCCACTCAGCAGGGGTCGCCACAACTCTCTCGAAGCACTTAACCAAAAAAACATAAACGAAACTATTATTAAATTAATCCATTACAAAGTGTTAACAAAATAAATTTTAATTCGACCATCAAACACGCATTAACAGTAACGGAGTGTTCATGTCATAGTTATTCTCATTTTGATAATTAAGAAAATTTATTTATATTTCCATTGTTAATAATTATAAAAATGAAAAAATATATATTAATTGTGTTCTGCAAACCTTCGATCATGACATTATTTGAGATTTAAAGAGCCGTTAAACGCAATAAAAAAAAAGCCTTATTCACAGAGATACAAGTTTAGTGTTGATTATCAAGGATGTGGACAAGCTGAAAATGTGTTTCTTTCTCATGGACGCCAATCTAATATTACTTTTGAGATTATTCTTTTTTACAATAATTTAGGAAATGATTTTAAAAGATAACTAATTTCTTTTTCACATTTTTATTTGATCGCGGTTAAACTTTTTGTTTTGACCGCAATTTCCAGTTTTTTCTTACTACATTTACCTGTGGAAATGTTGAAAAATATTTGGATTTGGAAAAATATTTTTAAATGTTTTCTTTTTCCTTACTTACAGATACATGGCGATTCGTCTTCTCATGAGGTTTTGTAACTACAATGCTGGAACTACTGCTACTTACCACTTCTCCCTACCAACCGACCTGCACGCCCACCACCCGTTGGATCCTATGCTGATATGCGGTATGCAGCAACATAAAAAAGTTAATTTTACAACTGACATTTTAACAGCAACCAGTTATCCGTTACAAATATTTTAAATTAAAGCTGTTGTCCTTTAGAACTGACCGTATAACTGGTATAACCTGTGTGTAAATATTTATTAAATTTAGAACGAGTTTTTGTGTAACTATGTTTAAGTTACAAAGCTTCTTACCGCATTATAATTACCTTCAGATTATAACCAGTAAATCACTCTCTTTCGTTAATAATTCAAATAGCACGGCGTTGGTACCAATTTTAAAGTCTATAAACTTATTTTTAAAACCTTGAACACCTTAATGCAGCAAATAAGTAGGAGCATTTTAAAACGCTGGCTGCTAATGATTCAAGCTTTACGTAAGTAGGAAAGGTTTCGGCACATTTTTCAAAGCTGAACAGATCTTGTTCCAATAGTTCCACTTGTTAACTGGACAAACTCACAAGCTAATAACTTTTTAGTACTGATAATCGTCTCAATTTTAATAAGAGATCGATGTTAATGGCTCATTTTTCAATTCTACTAAGGGTTGTATAAGACCAAAATCTGTCTGAAACAAAGTGTAACTGGAGCATTAATTAAAGTTTAACTGGAGCATTAATTAAAGAAATATAAACAATGACACTTTTTTGATTGAAAATATCTGTAAAGCATTAAAGTAAGTTTTGTTACGTTATTCACTCTCCAAGATTTAAATTTTTTGGCCTTTTATACAAAATTTTCACTATAGAGCAAGAACACCTTCAACACAAGATTTATACGACTTTTATAACCCCCAGTAAATGCTAGGCACACTGCACAGTGAGTCAAAATCCAAAAAAGCTGGCAAAACAACTCCCTATAAAAAAGCTTGGAACAAATAAAATTGAGTTATAATTTAAATAATACAACCAGAAGACTAGAAATAATTGCTTTTTGGTTAATTTTTAAGGATTCATCAGTTTTTACATCTTTTCTTGAGGCTTATTATCTTATTTATTGCAAAACTGGCTAACAAAAAGCTCGCTTTAGTGCCACTCTTTTAAGAATTATATGGGTAAAAACTGTTCAAAATTTAATTTGAAGGCATATGTTTGGGATATTTGGTATCTATAAACAATATTTTTGACACTGCATTTTGATTTTAGATTTTTGTCATTCCTAAGATCTTGAAAAAAGAATCCCAAATCGATTTTTTTTTGTTTGTTTAACCATGAGTTCAGTTGAAAAAATTAAAAAAACTAATTAAATAACAAAATGATTCCATAAGATTCCAAGTAGCTTTAATATTTTTCTATTGATATGTATATATAAAAGCAGAAAAAAAATCAGTCCCGAACTCGCCTATTGAATATACAACCTTTTTAAAAAAAAAAGTCACATGTGAAACTTCGTATTAATTATTTTTCACGCATTTTTCACACTACATTAGCACAACGCCACTATGTAAATGATAAATTTCAAGAAAACTCTATCATTATTTAAATGTAAATTAAAATCTAAATTGCTGAAACATTCAAAAACCTTCTCAAGACTTCTAAAAAATGAGCGAACCTGGTTTGCATAAAGAAATAATAGTTAATAGAAAAGACGCAGCTGGTCCAGGTAGAAAGAACAAGGACTAAGAAGACCTAAGTGAGAGAAGCAAAAGATCAAAGGTTGCAATAAATAAATTGAATTCGACCCATTTCAAAAAGCAGTTTACTTAAGTTAAATATTAAACATTTTCTTGTTTAAGGTTGTCAATTTGGCTGAATATCTTGCTGAAGCATTGGCATCAGCTTCAATAAGAAAAGCCTCAGGAGATCCTAGATTTTGTTGTTGTCATGAAAAATACTATAATACCTGGTAAAGTGAAAAGCATGGAGATTAGTTTTCTGATAAGAATGAAGATTGAAGATGCCTTGAGCTTAAAAATTCAGTGCGATCTTTCTGATGAACAGTATCAAATAATCAGAAATTCATCCATAATGCAGAATGCAGATATTTATCCTTCACTTCATGAAATTGAGAATGAAAGACCGAAATGTTACCCTGATGGTGTAGGTGTGACAGAAACATCTGCTACAACTTCTCCGCAGAATATGTTTAATCATACTCTGACAAGGATTTTAATTTTTACTGAATGCCAAGACTCAATGAGAATATTCGTTTAGAGTGCGGGAAAGTTTGAAGGTGTGCTTCACTTTAAAGAGGGTTTTAATGGTGCCTCCAGTCAAAGTGTGTATAAATAAAAATATACTGATAGAAATATTGGCGAGGCCTAAACTAGCGAGCAAAGTCTTTTCAAACAGCTATTGTTCCACCTAAAATTAACCATCATGAAGGGAACAGTATGGTTGAATAAAAAGCCCTCTGGTGTACATTAATGTAGACCCCTACATCTTAAGTATTAAAAATAAACGAAAGAGTTGATCAGAAATGAAGATGAACATCTTAAAGTTGAAATGAATAGACTGGCTGAGTTTGAGGTAAATTTAGAAGTAGCAGAAGATAAACCTAATGCAATCATCTTTTTTAAGTTCAAACTTGACTTAACAATGTTTGATGGTAAAGTGGTGAATACTCTCACTAACACTCTATCCCCCCAATCATGTAATGTTTGTAGAGCTAAGCTCAGTGAATTTAATAATCCAGTATCAATCTGATCTTTTGGGCTTTCTACTATGCATTGCTGGCTCAGATCTTTTGAGGATATTTTAAATTTGGGATACAAGTGGATATTAAAACATACTTTGCCAAATCCCCTTCTGAAAAAGCGTCTGTAAAAAATAGAACGAAAAATATTCAACAGAGGTTTATAGAGGAACTCAGCCTTACAATTGATATGCCAAAACAGGATTTTGCGGCACTAATAATAGGAACACTACCAAAGGGCATAAGAAAACGCTAAGATCTTTGCTGATATAACAGGAGTAGAGGTAGATGTAATTATTAGATTAAGGATAATCCTAATATCATTATGCTCCGTTTATGAGTTGAACAATTAAAGATTTGGTCAAAGTAACGCTATGAAACTATTGCTCTTACTCCAGAGAGGTATTCTTGGCATGTAATTCCCCCAACTGTACATAAGCTCTTGAAACACAGGAGTGCAGATTTCTGAACTGCCTAATATTTGAACTGCCTATCGGTTTTTTTATTCTTACGAGTCACTAGAGGCTCTGAATAAGGAAATTCGCATAGCTAGTTTGAACCATGCAGCCAAGATATTTGGAAAGAATGTTGTAATGAACCAGTTCCAATATCAATTGGTCAGAAGTGATCCTGTAATATCTAACATTAGTTTCAAAAAACACATCTTAAAATGGAATGCCACTTCCCTTTGAAGTTTCATCTTTGCTAATGACGTTTAATAATAGTTGTTTCTTTTTTTGCTTGGGTCATAGAAAAGTAATATGAGATAATTCCGTATTTTTTTTTTTTGAATCTTAATTAGTATATGTGCGCTTCTTGGTTTGAGGAATCCAAATTTTTTTAATTTAAATTAAACTTTGTGCGCCTACAGAAAACATTCCCGGAAACATTCAAGCACCCTAACATAATCAAACATAATTTATATAACATAATTTACGTAAAAAAAGATTTAAAAAAAATACGTGGTGTTCTATTACATGATATTTGGGGTTGAAGAAACCATGATTTTTATTTAAATTATTATTTGCGCACGTTATACGCGTCTTAGGTACGCGTAAAGGTTATATTCACAAGTTTATATTCACATGTTTATATTTTAACCTTTCTGACTCACTGTGCGCTGGTTAAAACTTTATTTTCAGAAAGTTAAAGTAAAATATTGTTTCGAATATTTAGAAGTAATTTAGAGAATGAAAAATGAAAATTCCTGAAAATTACCACTCAATTTTAACAATTCACAATTTTAACAATGATTATAACTTAATTAAAAAAAACGGTGTAGAAACAAAAAGTGTTTACAATTTTATGAGACAAAAAGCGCATATATTTTTATAAACAATATTTCCTTTTTATTAAATTTATATTTTTACAAACTTAAGTTGTTTTTTTTTTAAATGAGCTTATCTAATCCAGCTTTTCAAGTCATCAGCTCCTATACCCGAACCAATCCAAACAGCTCAGTTGAGCAGCCGACTGGCAAATCCGACATCAGGATTAAATTAAACAAACATCTCAGCGCTGCTTTGGCTTCAAGAAACATGAAGGTCTTGGAATGGTTCAGACTTATGACCAACACTTACCCTCTTCTCGCAAAACTTGCACGGAAAGTTCTTTGCATTTCAGCCTCATCATCAACATTAGAAAGAGTTTTTTCTGGGTCAGGCAGCACCATCACATGCAAGCGAAAAAATCATCATACAAATACTGCAAAAAAACCTTGCTTATGCCCGAGAAAATATCGGATTAGTCAATCTTTAATTTGTAAGTATTGAATTGATTTATATTCTCAAATAATTTTTGTGTTTTGTAAATAGCTTTGTTAAAATTTGTAAACTTGATAAAGTTATGAAATTCTATCAAAATATTTGAATAAATATGAAACTCGACAAACTTGAACTCGAGTTTTATGAAAAATTGTACAGTTTACCAAACAAGTATCAGAAAACTTGAATTGTATAATTTGGCAAAACTGTATCAGAACTTCTTATAAATTCAGTTAATTTTGAAATTGCTTTTTTTATCCAAAAATTATCCAAATTTATCTGATCCCTAACGGCAGCTTCGAGTGTTTATTTCCGACCTTTTTTCAGAGTTTCAAATAAAACGTTTATCTAAAAAATCTCCAATCCGCGAGTTAAACAAGGTATCAAACACAAACTCTTAGTTCTTAAATCTATCGTTGTTAACAGCAACAGCAATCAACTTTATTTATTAAGATATCAATATTTTTGGTTTAAAACTTCGGTTTAATCTTCGCTTCATAAATGTTCATTTTGATTAAAACTCATGCATTTTTCCTAGGATAGTTATTTCAAGATAGGATAGTTATTTTAGATACATAAGCCCCACAAGAGAGGATGCAGACCCATAAAAGTACAAAGGACTTATCCAACCATAGACGTTGCACGAAATTTGGTTACTTTTATAACAGTGCAACATTTAAAGACGATGAATGAACGCATTACTTAAGTATTTTCTTGGAGTCTCTTGCGATCGGAGAAACTAAAATTAACATACTTACAATACTCTTCCCATCTTGGATACTAAAAAATCACTTTCAGTGAACTTTTATACGCCAATTTCTTAGTTAAGTTATTTTCCAAGGAAAGTATTTCGCCCTAGTATATTTTTTTCTTCTCAAGGGTCTATGTATGGATGATAAGTTAGGAGAAAAATTGATGGCTTTAAAAAACGTGTATTCTAAATCCAAAGTGCTTATAAAAAATAAGTAATAAAATTATTAGTTAAGATAAAGATGCAAATATATTTTGCAGCGGGAATCTCGCTGAATTCTCACATAATTCTAATCATAATACTAGTGAAATATTTTTTTAACGAAACTCTGACCTTTTATTTTTAACTCTGACCTTTTTGGCCGATTAATTGTGGCAAATATTGAAATCACATTTATTTTTTGCAAATTTGAATGAAAAATAAGTCAGTCACATCATTAAAATTTAATACTATTTTCATGATAACAACCAGAAATTCACTTTTAACTGATGAAATGATAATAGTTCAATTAGTAAGATTGATGAAATGATAATAGTTCAATTAGTATAATTTTTATAAAAATGACGAGACCAGAGAAAACAATAATCAAAAAATAACTGGTAAAACCATGTTTTAGAAAACCATGAGACGATCAAAAAGTATTCAACAAACTTGAAAAAAATCCGTCGCTGGAACTGGAACCTGAAACATCTGCGAACTCATAGAAAATGAACGGTTGAGAAAGTTTATAGATTCTTTTGTAGGAATATTTTTTAAGAGAATTGATTGATACAAGAAAAAGATTGATAGAAGATTTTATGGGAAAATGAATAGAAGAATTTTGGGGAGATTTTTTAAAAGAGATTTTTGGAAAAAAGAGAAAAGAGATTTTGAAGGAAGAAGTAAAGAAAAAGAAATAAAAGGGTATTTTGAAAGAGAAAGAGAGAATAGTTCTAATATAGATAAGCACTTTGGCCATGAGTCCAAAGATGGCAAGACAGTATTATTGAGTTAGATATTTGAGAATATTTATAAAGTAAACGAGACCTTTAGTAACTATGATTGTCATTTCATTTACATTTCGATTGAGGAATTTTTATATTGTTATTAACTGTAATAAGATTTTGTTTTTAAGATTTAAGTAGGTCTTAAGTATTAAAAGTCTAGGAATCTACTGATGAACCATACACAAACCATACACGAACCATGCACGAACCATACACGACCATACGTGAACCATACACTCCCACATACTCCCACACAATACTGAGGACAACTCAACATCCCGGGAATACTCAAATACCCTAATGTAATCAAACAAAACAAACATATGCCCCGAAGACTGAACAATATCTTCGCGCTAAACAAGTCTCCCTCACAATATGGTTAAAACCGCGCCAAAATCAAATTTTTTATTCAAAATGCAGTTTTCTTTCAGTAACATGTAATTTGAATTTTAAATAATAGAATTGCAACTGAAATATTCTTTAGTATGAGTTTTTCGTTTTATTACACTATTTCTTTATGTTTTCAAGTAATTTTTTCCAGTTTCCTATACATTTTTATTAACTGTTGGTAAACCTTATAAGTAAACAATGTGTGAGGGTGATGCTGAAGTATGCACTGAAGTCAGTAAGCAGGAGCCAATTGGTGTTTTCATTATCAGGAGGTTGGTCAACCTCTGGGTTTGATCATGGATTTCTTATCAGTAGGTAACTCAGTAAAAGATTATATATACATACATATATGCATATATATATATATATATATATATATATATATATATATATATATATATATATATATATATATATATATATATATATATATATAGTACTTCCAGAAAGTATTAGCGCACTCGTAATTTTTTATTATGGACAACTTCAAATCAATATAAATTGTAAATTTATTTAAATTTTTAACTAATTTTTTTTTTTAATGAAAGGTAAAAGCAATGAAATTTAATGTCAAATATTGTCAACCTGCTTGTTTTTTTTATGAGTTAATTAGAAATTTAATGACTACTCGGAAAAATGTCTGAAATTAAGCGTGCAAAAGTATTGGCGCACTTACAGTTTTTCAAAGATTCTTAGAAAGTTTAATATTTTATGTGACCACCTTTGTTTTTAAGGCATGCCAAGAATCTACGCGGCATAGAATCTATAAGTTTTCTGATTAGTTCTTGTGGCACGGTGTTCCACAACTCTTGGATTTGCGTTTTGAGATGCACCAAGTTAGTGGGCTTGCTTTTTTGTAATTTGCAGTCCATCCAACTCCAAAGATTTTCAATAGGATTTAAATCAGGTGAGCGAGCGAGCCAAGGCATTAGATTCAACCGTTTTTCTTCCATGTATTGCTTTATTGAGCGTGCTGTGTGGCAAGGAGCGTTATCTTGTTGAAATTGCCAGGTGGAGTCAGCCTTAAAAAACGTCCATTGATGGCTTTAAATAATCTTCTAATATCTCTCTATATCGATGTTGATTAAGGGAATCAGTGTAAAGATGCGCCAGTCCATTGCTAGATCCAGCAATGCAGCCCCAAATGCCAATTGAACCTCCTCCTCCTTGAACTTTTGACATGATAAAACGAGGATTATATTTTTCGTTTTTGTATCTCCTCACGACAACCCTTTTCTTGCGATTAATAATTTCAAAATTTGACTCGTCCGAGAAAATTACTTTTCTCCATTGCTCTACAGTCCATGCAGCTCTCTCTTTGCACCATTTTCTTCGCTTGAGACGGTCTTTGATACTTAATAGTGGCTTCTTTGATGCAAGGTATGAATTGAGGTGTTTTTTCTTCATAAGCTTGCTAATTGTTGATCGGCTAACTTGATGTGCACCCAACACTGTATTCAGGTCTGAGGCGATTTCGGCTATGCTCATGTTTGGGTTGCGTCTAGCGAGCATAACTGCTTTATTTTCGTCCCTTTCTGACATTTTTTTGGGACGACCAGAGCGACTTTTGTCTTTGACTGTTCCAAACTCATTATAATTTTTGAGCGTTGTTCTAACGCTGCATTCACTGATATCAAGTTGACGTCCGATTTCTCGATTGCTGAGACCACTTTTGTTCAGGCCAACAACTTGCCACTTTGTTTCAATTGATATGCTCCTTAAACCCATATTTTTGTTCTTGCAATTTTAAAGTTTTAACTAACTGTATTTCAAATGATTTTCCGCCACTTCAATTTATTCCTCTTATATTTTTTTATTGACTATTATTAATCAGCAGAGAGTTTTTAACAAAAATTAACCCAAAAAGTTTTTCTCAAAGGAATTAAACGAGTGTGCTAATACATTTTAAATGAGTGCGCTAATACTTTTGCACGCTTAATTTCAGACATTTTTCCGAGTAGTCATTAAACTTCTAATTAACTCATAAAAAAAACAAGCAGGTTGACAATATTTGACATTATAATTAAATTTAATTGCTTTTATCTTTCATTTAAAAAAAAAATTAGTTCAAAATTTAAATAAATTTACAATTTATATTGATTTGAAGTTGTCCATAATAAAAAAATTACGAGTGCGCTAATACTTTCTGGAAGCACTGCATATATATATACATATACATATATATATATATATATATATATATATATATATATATATATATATATATATATATATAAACAGCAAAGTGAGCACTAAGTGCAAAACAATATTAGTGAGTGCTGATTTAAATTATATTTTTATTACTTTAAGCAGCATTCACTCACATTGTTTTGAGTGCTGATTTAAATTATATAAATGTAATTTAAATCAGCATTATATAAATGTAATTTAAATCAGCACTCGTCTAAATTATACTTATATTTTATTATAACTTACCTATATTTAATTGTATTTTATCATGATTATAGTCGTAAAACAAACAAGGTCAATTTTAAAATTGATTCCAAAGTTTGCGAGATGACAAATAGAAGCCATTTCTACTCAAATCTACGAAGTAAGACAATGTTTGTATTCGTATTAAACCCAAACTATCTTGTCACAACCATTATGAAAATGAATGACGTACTGACAGTTATTCATATTGCTCCTTACATCTGATGTACACAAAAATTTTGTATTTTCTTTTTTTAGCTTTTATGTTTTGCTGTATTTTTTCTTCGGTTTCATTACCGCATTTCATAACCTTTTTTCGTATGTTTTTGACCATCTCGGAACATCAAGACCATGAACTTTTAAATATGAGCGAAGATATATTGATATTATGAAAAGATAAACCATCGCACATTCTTGATAACGTTGCCTCCAGTAAAAAGTCACATCACTGCCAAAAAATCACTGCTGTTAAAATAAAAATTTGATTAAAACTGAATACAACTGTATAAGAAGTCAGTTTTTTAATCTACGAAAATTTTTACCACCGAAAATAAATATTCTTTTTATTTGGAATTTTGATTAGAACATTTTTTTTTTTTTTTTATTCCAGATTTAACGAACAAATTTTGAAATTTTTGAAATATTTATGAACAAATAATGAGATTAACAAAAAGATAGGAATTTCGAGATTTTGAGATTGCAACCATCTACATCATACAAATCGTCTGAAATAAAATAATGATTTACTTGATTGACAATAAGCATTGGCGTTTGGTTTTTTCTGTTAACAACGAATATCTAAAGATATAAACTATTTAAAATTCCATATATTTTATGACTGATACAGAAGTTTGGACAAATACCGTTGTTTATTATCAATCTTTGCACAAGGATTTAAAAACAGCGGTCAGCGGTCTGTTCAGTTCTTTTTAGCATAAGCATTCGGTGACGTTTTCAAGTAAAAAAAAACAACATTTTTGTATAAATCATTATTACTTTTATTCTGTTTTAGGTTAGAAAAATCATTCATGAAGTGCATATATTTTTCTGGAGCAAAAAAACGAAAAAAAAAAAACAAAAAAGATAAAAGTTAAAAATTAAAAGTTACGACAAGTGTTTTAAAATCGATTTTTGAATGCCCCAGAAAAATTTAAGCACTTCGTGGTTGGTTTATGCTGGATAATATCTTACGTGAAACAAAATAAAAAATAAAAATGATCTATGTAACAAGTGCAGAAGTTTTTTTACTTGTAGTCTGGGATATCTTTCCCTAGCAGACTGAAAGTTCTATGACAAAAATAGCTCTGATCCAGCTAATCGGGAGTTTTTTAAAGTTTTAAATGACAAATTATTTCACTAAGACAAGATATTTTCTGCAAAAAATTGATTTTAGTGATGAAAATTTGGTCAAACCAAATTTTCAACTGTCAATTTACAAGTTTATGGTAACTTCTTATTTCTTTTTTATCACAATATCAATGTAGTAATTAGCCATTTAATTGTTTTTAAAGAAATTTGTGGTTATGAAAATAGCTGTTTTTAAATGATTCTTTCCAGAACACTCAAGAAAAACTCCAAATTCATGTTAAATAGACTTAATTAACAAAAGATGGCACACGGCTATGTTCAAAGTATTATCAAAAGAATTATCAAAGTAACTAAGCATTCAAATGGTTTTTTTTGGATCAGTTCTTTGGTTATTTGCTAATAATTTGTCACCTTTTTGAAAATCAACCATCTTTTATTACTTTGAACATTTTTAAACATCCATTTTTAGTAATGAACCTTTTTTCTCTGGACGAACTTTTACCAATTCATCATTAAGATTAAAGAGTTTGTAGACATTGTTTCCATCTATACCTTTTATTAATGATCTCCAAGCAAAATGATAAACTTTAACCATTTAGAAAAGAAGGACCAAAGATTAAATTAAAGATGAACATAGTCACCACCACTGTTAAAACATGAAGCTACGATAAAGGTATCAGCTCTTCTAAAAGAAATTCAGGATCTTTAACTAGATTCTGATTTTCTTTTAGAAGAGTTATAACATTTTTGTAAGGAAACATTTTTTTTTTAATCATTGAAAACATTATTCTTGTAGTGAATATACAAAGATTTTTGAGTTCTTTTCATTCTTGTCTCCAACGCACCTTTTTTCGAAATTGATTTCTTTCACTTTTCTTTTTTCATATTAGTGTCAGAAGATATGCAATTTACATTAAAACACTTCTTCTTTTACCTCTTCTCAATAAAACTCGGAAGTAGTAAAGGAAAAAACCTTTTTAATGTAAATTACAGATATTCTCATTATATGGTCCTCTTCAAGAAATTTTTCAACGTTCATAGCGAAACATTCATTTGTTTTTATTTGAAGGCGTTCATTTTTAAGTATATATTTCCTCCAATTTTCGTTCCCGTACTGGATTTTTAATTTGAACAGAATTTTTTAGTTTGTTTTTTTAGAAAGCTCCAATTAGTTGATGTAAAAGAAGCATCATAGAAATTCTACCAGTTGTTTTTGCAGGAGTATCTAAAATGGCGTTAAAAAAACTGTCACGCGTAACCAGCAAGAATTGTTTGACTTCTGAAAATTTCTTTTTTAAGAGACATTTGTAGAACTCAACAGATTTATTATGAGCTCTATAATCTAATAGCGTAAATAAAATGTATGTAAAAAGCGTTAAAAATATTTTTTTTTACCTGAAGCTACACATTCAGTGAATTTAACTCAAGATATTCTGCTACTTCAATTAGATTACTCAACTCATGAGTTGTATTGTATATGTTTTTACTGTCTTTTTAAAGTTATGAATATTAAAATTCAAGAAAGGCTTAGTAAAACATTAACCGCAAAAATATTTACCTAAAAAACGTTTCAAATGACTAAAAAAAAAGATTCAAGTATTCATGTTGTCTCATCTTAGATATTTGCATTTAGTTTCCCAAGTGGTGATGACGTAACTATCATTTTAAAGAGGAAAAAAAAAAGCTCTTTTATTAAACAAATTTGTTAATTGATTTACCCATTAACTAAAATGACAAGCTGTGTTTTAATTTCTTAAAAGCTTACGCTACACCCAGGGGGTATTAAAACACACCCTGAGCATTGAAATAAAATGCATCTCTTTTTAAGGCTTTTTTTTTTTATCGTTTTAACTCCTTATTAAGGTAATAAAAGAGAAGTATATTATTCACGAAATTGTTTGTGAATAATATAATCCTAACCCTTTTATTTATCCGATTGAAATCCGACACAGAATGATTCATTTCATTGAAAGATTTTTTAGGTTATAAAAGTTTTTCCATTTGATGCTGATGAAAAAAAACTTAATTCTTAATTAACACAATCTCTTTAAGAAAAGAAAGAAAAAAAAAAGACAAAACAAATGTACACTTTGTTTTATAAATTTTCAAAAATATAAATACAAAATATTTCTGCCTTCCTGAATAATTTCCAAGAAAATTATACATGTTAATACAATATAAATATTAGAATATACAAATTATAATTATTAACTAAAGAAACCCATTCCGGATATGAAACTTAAAAACTCCGGACCTATCAGTAATAAAACTACTTTCCCTAAAGTAAAATGTACAAGCAGTCGATTCACAGTATAAACGATTAAAAATTACAAAGAATCACAACAATTAGTAGGAAATAATATTTACATACAAAAAAGGCCGAATATTTACATTTAAAATTTAAAAAGTGCAAGAGTGCGACTGAATAATATGCCAGCTAAAACCCAGCGCTTCTATATACAATATTATTCAAGCATGTTTGACCAAATATTGATAATATTATCGAGACCTATTAGATAACCGTCCTCTTGATTCCCTAACACCCATTCAGATTGATGGTTAATTGAAACTCCATCATTAAGAGGAACTGTTTTTCCAAAGTCTATCATCCAAATGTTGGCTGTTTCACTTTCGTCATGAACAAAAAGTAAAGAACTACCAATCACCTAAAAAACAATTCAAGATTTATTGTTATTATTATTATTATTATTATTATTATTATTATTATTATTATTATTATTATTATTATTATTATTATTATTATTATTATTATTATTATTATTATTAATTGTCTTATGATAACAGGTAAATCTTATAAATAAAATATTTAATAATTTTAAATAATTAACACATTTGAATCTATCTCGATTACCTCGTGTGTCTTGAAGAAGTCTGAGCATTCTAAAGTTGTTCGGATAGCTTTTAGACGTTGCAAGTATTTTTCCTAATATCATTATAGTATTAATCATTTGAATTATCTCAAAACCATATTATTTATAGAGTATATAATCTGTAAATAAAAACAGCATAACTTAAGCAACATATTTCATATTCACATTAAAACTTAAGACATATAGAGTTTAAATCAGTCTTACTTGTAAAGAACGTTTGGAGTCAATAAATTTAGCAAACAACCTTCCAATGTCTTCAGCGGAATTTACTTTTTTAAAATCTTTATCTGGAGGATTACAACCCCTCTAAGAAATTCGAATGTTGATACAAGAGTATTTTTTTAAACAAAAAAACAAACGAACAAACAAAAAATCATTAGTTTATATACTAATGCAACCACATAGACATACAAAAAAGATTTGTAAAAAACATACCTTAACACCTTCGATTCGAAAGCCTAAAGATGAAGTGGAACTTAGCTGCTCTCTCCATGTCATATATCGTGATTTTGTGCAGCTTTTGCTGTCATTTTCTTCATCAGTAGGTTCCGAAGGATCAACTGATATCATTTTTAAATATAAATCCTAAATTAATAGAAAAAAAAAGATTTTCTGAAAATGAAACAAAAGGTTTTATCTGTAAAAAAATATTTATGATTGTAAAAGGAATATGGTTTATATTACACATTTTTGGTAATTATTTTCAGAAAAGATTTGTTAATGAGTGGTAATAGTCATTTCTTAAATAGTATTTTATAACCTTTCTTGGCTTCCCTTGTCTACTAACTTCTTCTTCTAAATATGTTCTATATTAAAAAAAAATTATACAAAACTAAAATATCAATAGTCAGTTAGGAGCAAACAATTTATTGTTGATTAGAAAGTTTGTTTACCTTGTTCCCATTTTACAATCCATAACAAAGCAAGAGGAATTGAAACCCTGCAACAGATCTTGCATTTCAATATGAATTACATCATCCTGAGTAAAGGAACTTTTAAAAGTAGGAACGTATGGCCTCAGCACATCATACATAAGACTACTTAAGCATGTTGCTTCTTGTTGAGTAGATTTTTTTATAACTGTACCCTCCGTTCCAGCTGTAAAACCACCTATACAAACAGAAAGCCATATGTATTAAAAAATATAAGATATCTGTTAGAAAAAAATGTTAAGATTAAGAAAAGTAAAACAAACAAAAAATGTAAATTTACCTGAATGACCTGCAAGTTGTATCCAAGGGTATGGCTTTGTATAATTCTGTATAAATGGTGACCATCTCACAACTTTACGGAGTTTTATCCACAAGCTTTCCTAAACAACATTTTTTTTAAAATTAGGAAATGACCACCAAATGACTTGAAAACATAATATTTCTCTAGAAAAATGAAACTTTGATAACTGTAAACCCAAGTATATTGGTATGAAATTGCCATCATTTTTTTAACAAAATAAATTTTTAAAACAAAAACTTTGATATTCAAATAACAAAGCTCAACTAAAGCAAAAAAAAAAAAAACTGTAAAAACAGGATTAATTTTAAAAATATGTTAATAAAAAGTATTATCACCTTAACTTCCTCAGTAGTAGCAGAGTCATCAATATCTGTAATATCTGACATCTCATCAAAGCTACAAACACTGGATAGGCTGATGAGAGAGGCATTTCGCTTACCCATTACAGGTCTACTTTGGTTTTCCACAGAAGATAAACGCTCTAAACGCCCTTTGTGGGCTCCATTTACCTGAGTTTCAGGGTTAAATTCATCAACACTTTTATTCTCTTCTGTATTTTTTTCACTATGTGGCAATGAAGGTGAATTTTGAGGAGAGGTATTTGAAATAATAATCTCAGGATGATCACTTACTGGATACTGTAGATAAGATTTAAGTTTGAGTTTTTCATCATTTAAATGATGCTTGTTAGGAGAATTGTCTGAGTTAATATCACAAAAGAGCATATGTACACTCATTCCTTTCTTAAAATGTTCATGACAAATTTATAACTTATCTAAATTGTAAGAGTTTTACTAAGAATTTAAACAATAATTACTTATGGTTTAAGAGAACAACAGACTAAATCATATTATAAAAATAGCAGTTAATAAATTAAACTTCAAATAAAAAAGATAAAATAGAGAAGTAAATAAAACCTTTAATTGAGACTGGGCATGGCACAAACAAAACATATAAAAACCATGGAAACAATTGTAATACAATAAATTGGCTGGTGTTAAGCTCAAAATTGACATTTTTTTTAATTAAAAAAAAAAAAAAAAAATTAAAATTCTAAATTTACTTATAAGAAGAATATTTTTCACTCAAAGATTTCATGCTAATTACAAAATAACAAGAATGAGAATCTAAAATTTAAGAAAAAAAAAAAAAAAAAGAAAAAAGAAAAAGAAATGAAATAAAATTATTAGAAAGTTCCTAAAATTTTTTAAAAAATATATAGGGTATATTATGAGATGTTAAAAACAAGTATATGCAAGATAAAATGCCTCTTCTGACAAAGTCATTAATAACTGTAGCTTAAGGGTTTGAGAATATTTTTGTACACAGTTTGTAAACAAAAACCTAAAAAATAATAATTTTAGATTCGCTGCCTAATCTTTTATTAGACACCAAAAAAATTAGCATTGAGTTATAGTACAGTTTTATTATAGAAGAGTTTGGGGAAATTTTACAATATTATCATAATAATTTATTTTTATTTTATATATTTTAAAGAAATTATGTTCACTCAACACTGAAGACATTTAGTACGTTTTGTGTTTTCAAAAAATTGGTTAAAAATGCCAAAAGTCAAATGTAATATCCAAAAAGTTATCCTTCTTACTCATTTTTACAGCAAAACGTTTCTATGGCACTCATCATGAAGAAAGAAGAAAGACATTTCTTTAATATAAAAATATTTTCATTATAAGTGCCAAGACTTCTTAAAATTGTCTAGGTGTATTTTGAGTGCTGGCCAGCGCAAACTTAATGACCATGTATTTGGTTATGTATAAAACATACATTGAACTGAAGTTAGAGTTTATTTTATGATTTTGACCCATAAATCCTCTTTTAATCGTCAGTAAAATGGAATCTCTAACACAACATTCATACAAAGACTTTGGCCAAAGCATCTGCTCCAGCAGAGGCAATATATGGTTGGGATGGATGAAATGCAACATCAAATACTGCTTCATCAAACTTTTTTCTATGAGCAGTGATTTCTTGAATACAGGTTTTGTTATCCATGTTCCATAGCCTAATTGAACCATCATGACCTAAAGAAGTAAAGGTGTCTATTAAAAAAAAAAAACTTAATACTTTGCAAAAAAAAAAAAAGAAGTTTTTGAAAATAATTTGTCAAAAGTTGTATATTAAATCATACTGCCAGAGAGAATATACAATCCACTTGGATCAATTGATAAGCTTGTAACAGCATCCAGATGTGCTACCATGTTGTGAACTTCTTTGCCTTTAAAAAAAATTAATAAAATGAAACTGTAAATAATAATTTTGTACTAACACTGAAGGTTCTTAGAAAGTTCCACAAAAGTACTTGAAAATAGTAAATACAAAGACATAAATATCTCCAAATACTACAAAAAAGGCTAGTAATATATAAAGAGAATATTATAAAATATTGTGGAATATGGTTATAAAAAATATAGTGTTTTTCAAATAACCAAATCTTTGAGAAATATTCTTACCAGATGTTATATCGAAGAATCTTACATGCCTATCTTCATGGGCTGTTATAAGAAGTGGATGAGTAGGATGGCTAATCACCTTATTCATTTGAGATGAGACCCCTGGGTATATAAAACAGAGCATATAAAAAATGAGAAAAGTTATGTAAAACTTGTAAAAAAAAAAAAAAAAAAAAAAAAAAAAAAAAAAACTTATCAGGAGAATTTATCTTTAAGTATAATATTTTCAATAATACACACAGCTTTGAGTTTTTTGTTTGACAATTTTTGTAAATAAAAAATTTATCCAAAACATTAGTTAAAAAATGCACAATTTTTTTTTTAATTTGACTAAATTAAAATTAAAAAAAAAAAAATTACCATAGGACTTTTCTGGAGTAAGGGTTAGGACAGCTTTTGCTGTTTCTATATCATACACAACACAACTTTCAGAAGTATATGAACCAGCAACTTGACCAGTGTCTGTACAAATAAAACTCACTGACGTAGGAGTTCCTAGCTCTAAAAGAGGAAAAAGACAAAGTAGACAGAGAAAATGTTTAAATCTAAATGATGTTTTAAAATTTAAAACCTGGACATTTTTTTATTACAACAAAAAACCACAACTTTTTGTTATTTTAATTTTGAAAAAGAATATTATCCAACTTACCAGGTGATTTGTAAGTTTCTAATAATGGAGATTTCACTGATGGATTCCATAACTTACAAGTTCCATCTGCTGAACATGATAGTAAAAAGTCAGTATCTATATGATAGGCTAAATCCCAGACTGAATCTGAATGACCAATTAAAGCTTCTCCAAGAACATTTGGGTCTAGTAAAAAGTATAAGAATACAAAAATAAACAAAAAAAAGAAAATTTGTTGAAAAAATTTTCAAAAAAACTTTTATGATATATTTTAACACTTAAAACTTTTACTCTGTAATATCTAAATCATACAATATATGTATGTCATATATATGTATTTCATATATGCATTGCTTATGCATCATATATGTATTACTTAACAAAACATAAAAGTTAAAATAAAAAAGTTGAATACCATTTGTATTTATAATAAGAATAAGAAAAAACTTCTCATTTTACTTATGGAATAAGAAAAAACTTCCTATTTTATTAAAAGTAAAAAGCTTTGTATGATGGGAGAAAATTTTATACCTCCAATGAAAAAAAAGCGTCGCAAGATTAACACATAAAGTTTTAAAGTAATTTGACAAAACTCAAAAAACTACTCACAAAAAAAAGGTAAATAATATAACAACTACACTAATAAGCTTAGTAAAGAAATGTTAATAACACTTAATCTCATTTATAATACTTTCAAAAAAGAATCACCTTTAGAAAACTGCATAAAAATACATAAAGTAGCTTAAAACCTACTAATTCTGGAGGTTTTTTCATAGATAACAACTATGACTCTGTCATTAAATAAATGCCAAATAAATTTTAAAACCTTGAAAAAAAAAAACATTAAACAAAAACTGAATTTTTAACAAAATATGATTTTATAGTTTAAAGTTAATAATTTGTTTCCAAAAAAAAAAATTATTAAGACATCTTAAATTATTTTTTCTATAAGACACTTCAATCAATGTACATTAGTTGTAAACAATTACAACTGATAGTTGAACTACGAAACTGATATTGCTTATTCAACATTTTACAAAATAAAGCTAGAAAGGTTATGCAAATGGCAAATTGTAATAGATTGCATATGTAGTGTAGCAAAATATGTTAATGTAAAAATATTGATCTTTATTGTATAAACAAAAACTTTTTTTTACAAAAGATTGTAAAAAAAAAACTGTTTGTATATTTTTTCATTCAAAATTTTTGTCACTTGGTTTAATGGAGGAATTTTAATACAATCTCATGTTAAAAGTATTTATTTTTGATTTTTAATTGCTATGATTTTTTTAATTGAAGAATAAAAATTAAATTCAAAATTACATTATTGAAAAAAAACCATAACAAATAAACATAAAAAATATTTGTTATAAAACTTAACAGTTTTAAAAGTTTTTAAGTTTAAAGTCTAACAAGATTATTGCCTTCTTGTCACCAAAAGGATGTTAATTATTCAACTCTTTTAGAATTGTAAAAGACTACTGATCTTTTTCAGAAACGTTTTATCAGAGATTAAAATTTACAATATTTAATATTTATAAAAAAAATTTAAAACTTTAAATTTAGATAAATATTTCTATGCAACAAATAGAAAACCAATAGAAACAAAAAAAAAAAACAATTCTTGTAGAAAACACAAAATGCGCAAACTTGTAACTAAAACAAACCTGTAACTAAAACAAACCTGTAACTAAAACAAATAAAAACGTCCATCTAATAACATCCTTTTATCAATAATAAACAGACTTAAAAATAGCAAAATCAAACAAAAACAAAAAAGTAATTTACCATATGGTCCAAATAGATCGATATTTAAAGATGGCAAATTCCAACATTGTATTTTAAAATCTAATCCTCCACTGTAACAAACAGTACCGTTGCTGTTTATAATGCAGCATAAAACAGCATCACTGGATAGATAATAGCAGGAAGAAAAAAAATATTTAGAAAAAACTTGATTTCATGTAGCTTAACATAAATTTTGATAGTATATAAATAAAACTATAAATTTAAATAGATAATAGGATATTACAAACCTATGACCTCTGAAAGTGTAAACAGGCTCTAAATCTGAAATGTTGCCTCTAAAGTTTTAAAAACAAGGAAAATTAAGAGCAATCAAAATGTCATTCAAAGACTTGTTTTGAAATACTTAGATCTTTGTTATTTGTTTTTATCACTTATGGTTATTGATTTTTGTGATGAATCATTAGAACATTCTTTTGTAATGTTATTTACTCCAACTTCTTGCACAAACATTAAAAAATCCCTATGAGCTAAATAGGGTATCCTAAAACTATCAACGTATTACTTATCAGTAAAAAAGCAAGACCATACCTTTTTCCTTGAATATTCTTTTGAAGTGACCAAAGCTTCAAAGTATGATCTTCAGAGCCAGTTATTAGTGCAGCTTCATATGGGTGAAAGCACAAAGACCGCACTCCATCAAAATGGCTAATTAAAATATATACATATTTTACATGAAAATACTTTACATAAATGATTTTCCTTGTTTTATTTAACAGAGAATAAAATATATCATAAAACAGTTTTGCATAAAATTTTATATACATTACCTTCTAAGAGTATATTTTGGTCCCCATGTTTTTCGAATGTCATCTTTACTCTAAAAAGTTTTAATTTATATTTTTTTTACTATTTGAAAATCTTAATAAAAACCTTTTGAATATCTTTTTTATCATAAAATTTAAAAATGTCTTGATAATGTCAAGAGAATGGAAGTATCTCTTGATATCAAGAGAATGGAAAACAATATTTGAACAAATTTAACAATCACTTCCTCTACACTAAGTAACCCTAGCAACTGTTCTCAGTTTTCATAGTTTTTAACCAATGCTTTTTTATTTTCATCACTATAGTTTTTTTCTACTTGCTTCAACAAAAAAAAAATATTTGTGGCATTAAATGTTGCATAAAGGCCATGGGATAGGAAAAGAAATTATGATGCATTTGACATTAAGTGTTATATTGGGGAAAATATATTATACAGATTAAACAAGAAGATATTGTGGATCATTACGGAAAAAAGACATAAAGAAGTTTCATATATATAAAAAAGAAACGCATATAACAAACAAGTATTCTATATAACCATACTTAATGTTAATATTAGTGTAAGTATATTTAAATTTTATATATAAGAAGTATTTATCACACATATTACAAATAAAATCTGTTAAACATAACAAATTAGGATATAACAGAATTTAAAAAATTTAATTTTGAAAGAAAAATCTATTTCTTCAAGTGGAGAATTTCTGATGATCATGAGAAAAAGTTTAACTTTGAAAGAAAAACTTTATTCTTCAAGTGGAGAATTTCTGATGATCATGAGAAAAAGTTTAACTTTGAAAGAAAAACTTTATTCTTCAAGTGGAGAATTTCTGATGATCATGAGAAAAAGTTAGAAGAGTGAATTAACTTTTTTTAAACACAAAAAAAAATAAACTTTACTTTCAAATACTCTACAGAATAAAAACACAAAAAAATTAAGCTAATCACAAGCACAAATATTAAACTGAAAAACATTTATAAAACATTGAACCAATTAGTTTAAAAAAATGTATTTAAACAGATTTTCTGCATATTTGAAATCAAAAACATACATCAAGACTCCCCAATTCATTAGATACAGAGAGATCTGCAAGATCACCAAGTCCAATTGCAACTTCTGATACATCAGAAACTCCACTATGATTTACCAAAACTGGCTTAACTTGACGTGGAGAATAACCACTACTGGGTAGCACAGTATCCCCTAGGAAATTATAACTCAACATCCACTATATCAAAATATAACTCAAATACTAATTACGTTTTTAACTTAAATTTAATTAAATTATTGATAAAATTATTGTCAACAAAAAAAGTAAACTTAACAAAAAAATGCATTTTAGTTGGAAAACTGAACTTTTCTTTTTAAACAGCTTGCAAATGAACAAGCAAGGCAAAAAATGTATTATAAAAATAGAGAGCATTTAGAAACCAACATCAACAACAAAAATAGTAAACATAATAGGATACATAAAAATAACAAAATGAACCTAATAAGGTGTACTTAATTTTTTTTATCCATAAAATTTTTTTCACCAGAAAAATTAAGAGCTTTTTTTATCTTCAAGAAAAAAATTTTTGAGTTTTGAATTTAGAGATATGAAACTAGCTGAGTGGAGTCAAGCAAAAAAAACTTCCATGTTCAATCATATTTGAGATTGAAATGTATTTTACAAAATATATCTTTTTTTTTTGTTGTAAGAGACAAAATTTTGGCACAAGTTTGTCAAAATTTATTTGTGAGTTGTTTCTAAAACATTTAACTAGAACATAATCTGATAGCATTTTTTTGATTTGTATTTACATTTTACATTATAAACAACATTTTATAATATAAATTGTATTGAACTTAAGTTATAAGTCTTTATCAAGCATAATGACTTTTTTTTTTTTTTTTTTTAATTAACAAACCTTAATGCAATAATTTTTTTTGAAAGAACTCCGAATGATTTCATAATTAGAAGACTGGTAATACATTTTTTAGTATTTTTTGCTTTATGCAACTCTATCCTTGTTTCTTTTTTATTTTAACAAAACTTTTAAAGGGAAAACGAACTTCTGCTGTTCTTAGTTTAAGTTGCCTTTAATTATTATTAGTAATAATGATAATGCTATTTAGTAAGTCTTTTAAACTGATGTTTCAATATGGGCCTCGGTAAATGATGCTAATAAACAGATAAAGTGAAGATGTCAGTTGTTACATTACGATATAGTCTGCTGATGGTAGTAATATTATAAAAAAATAATTGCTTGAAATTGTTCTAATATGTAAATAAAGAGACTTACCAATAACAGGAATTTCATCATCAACAACTCCTCCAGGAATTCTTGGAACAGGAGGAGCAGGAATTTGAGGAGGGGGTGGAATTTCCTCCTCACCTGCATTAAATGTTTGAAGCATATTCTTCATTGCATCCTTATTTGGACCTAGAAGTAATATTAAAAATTAAAGTGTCTTTAAAAGTTTAACTTCTAATATTTTAATATTGGAACAAAATATTATATTTAAAAAATCTTCAGAGAGCTTCTTTTAATAAATATATGTTTGTGGTCTGGTAGCTGGAGCTCTATAACCAATTACGTACACCTCTACTGCTCTTAAGTAAAATACTTACTCTAAATCTTTTAACCTGTCTGGTACTATGACTGTACATGAATGGTTGGACCATACTGTTTGAAAAGTAATGGACTATACCATATGACCGTACACGTACAGTTGGACCATACCATATCAAATGTAAGAATTATTCTACACAATAGTCACAAAAGAGTTCAGTACTTTATCAAATACAAGCAGGAATTTTTGACATATTTTGAATGTATATGTACAGTCATAGTACTCTTCATATGATTTCAAAATACCACTGTCCTGGTCACAAAGGGACTATTTAGGGGAATAGCTATGATTCCCCTAAATACATTAACTTAATAAAACTATGTTGTTAAGCATAAAATTGTGATAATTAGTATTCTTTTAAATATCCAATAACTCTTTATTAGGGCACTGTAAGCTAACTCATTAAATATATAAACAATTTTTGCTACCTTTTTTTCAACTGTTAACAATTAATATTTATTATTAGTTGTTTATTTTAACTAATTCTTAAATAATTATTTTAAAAAAAGTTACATTACAAGTTATAAATATTACATCAAGAATTACAAATAGTAAAATTACAAACTATAAATAAACATTAGGAATTAGAAATAGAAAACTTTCTTACGCTTTTTTTTCCCCCTATCTTTAGTTTCATTTTTAAACTGTTTTATTCTCTGTTGAAGCTTTTCAGAATCAACATTACTCCATTCATCCTAAGAATATGAATGAACTATTTTCAAACTAAAAAAACTATTTATTACCTTAATCAATCCTAATAACAGTTTATTACCTTAATCTATAAAACTCAAAAAAAGAATACAAAAATGTTAAGATATACAATTAAAAATAACAAATAACTTACCCGTTCTTCATTTTGAACATTGGGAGCTAAAAAAAATTTTTTAAATAGAATTATTTCTTATACTGATATACTTCAGTACAATTTTTTCTAAATATATATTTTTGTTAAATATAATAGTTGTTAAATGTAGTATTTATCAAATATTTTTACACAACAAAGGTTTTTCAGTCACTGTATCTGTATGTATTGATGATACCTCATCAAAAACTTTTTTTTTTTTTTAAACTTAATTTATTGGAGTTTTAAAAAAATTTAAAAGCAGGGATCAAAAAGTATAAGTGTAAAGTCTTAACTAAAAAAAGTGAGATAGATTCACATTGGCTAAAAATATTTCTTTAAGAATATTTCTTACAGCATAAAAACAGTAATAACTCTATACCTTCATCAGCATTAAACTCCTCATGACCAAGAAAATCAAAATCTTTTAAGACATCTACATCTCCTGTTTCATTCTCTAAAAGAAAAACCAAAACAATTAAAATTTCTTTGATAATAACAGCAATTATTATTATCAAAGGAATTTTAAGAATCCTGACTTACCTTTTTTAGATTCAGTGGAATGCTTAATTATTGGATTATCCTCATTTACTTCTGTTACATCTGTATCCACTAAATTATCCAAGCGATTCTGCTCTCTAAGCAATTTTTTTAAAACAAAATCAAAATCCACATTTAAACAACCATAACAAAATCACATCAGAATCAAAAAATAGCTGAATAAAAAAAAAAAAAATACTTTTGAGTTTTAGCAGTCTAGTTGCAAAAATGTCACACACACAGACACACACATACCAAATTAATAACATGATTTTTCATATTTTACATCAAGACATTTAAAGCACATTTCCCACTTATCTATAAACAACTACCAAACTATATAAAGCAAATTTTAAATTATATTTAGTAATTAAAAATCACATGCCGTATAATTTGGTTGATAAAAAGAATTAGATTCATAAAGCGATAACTTATTAAAATGCTTCAAAGGTCTACTTCCTAGTAAATTTACTACTTGTATATTCCCACTTTTTAAAATTTTTTAGGAGTTCTTCCATCAATTTAACAATTTATTTGGAAGCCGAAAGGTTTTATAAATCTCTATGAAAAAATAGTTTTAATGAAAAATCAAGAATAATAATTATTATATAAATATATATGTAAAATCGAAAGAAATTATGTATATATGTATTATTTTAATATTCTCTTTTTATCTCCCTTACATCATATATGATACATTTAAGCATATATTTATGTGTATTATAAGTATGATTTGTTTTTTAATAACAACATTTTCTTCAAATAGCTTAAATAAAATATTTTAATGAATACACAAGAAAAAAGTACTTATACTGAATCAGCAGAAAATATTTAGTAACAGTTAAAGTTGTGCACAAGAAAGATGAAAATATGGGATGATGTGGCTGTATATGTCAAAGCAGCAGGATACTTAGACCGAGATGGAGATTCTTGTAAAACAAGAATACACACTCTTCTCAATGCATATAGAAGTTATATGGACAATAAAAAAATTCTACTGGAGCATCTGCACATAAAGTACCTTGTTGTTTTAATGAAATCAATGAAGTTTTGAGAGAAAGACCAACTACTTTTCCAGCACATTAAATGTGCTGGAAAAGTAGTTGATCTTTGTTTGGTAAGCTCCTCTGGTAGTTTTCCTTTGCTAACAACTTCAGATAATGCTACTTTTGTGCTACCTAAACCTGATGGAATTGATTTTAAAAATGAAATAAGTTTTGTTTAAAAATAATAAATATATCTCCTAAAAATAATTCTTCTCATAAAAAAGATACAGCATTGTTAAAAGTGAGAGTACAGTATTGTTAAATTTTTTTTATTAAAACAGAATTGCATGAGATGAGTACGGAAAGGTTGATTACATTAATTCTGGATAAATTTAACTATAATTTAAGTCAAGATGTAATAAACAATATATATAATTAGTTTGTTTTTAGAATGGAAGACACTGGAGCCATGTGTTGGCCATTCTAAAATGTTTATGGCAATTTTATGAAAGAAGGCTTCAGTTTTTTAACAGTGTGATTTGGCTCTTTGTCTGGTTGAAACATAAAAATGTTTTCCAAATCTAAGTCTGATTTTTTTAGTCCAAGGCTTTATATTTTGGTCCAAAACCATTTAAAACAATCATAAATGTTAAATTTCATGGTTTTGTCAATAGATTCTAATTTACCAACACGATGCCATGCCATGAAACCCACGCAATTAGACTTTTCACACGAGTTTACAACACTTCTTTTAATCCAAATCAAATGTAAAGTTTTTTCCCTGCTTTCTCAAACTTTTTGTGTTATATTGCATTTCTAATAAAACTTCCCTTGGTTTATAAAAAAAAAATCAATTATTAATCGATTAATTTATGAAAAATAAAAATAAAGTTTCTCTTTAATTACACAATGAATAGTATTATTTGAGTTTTTTTTAATATAAATTAATTTTGTTTTCAAAGTAAAAAAACATTCCACTGTAATAAGAATATTTATAATATTATAATGGTTAAAAGAGGCAAAGAATTTTAACTAATATAGTTATTGAAAACATAATAAGTTTTATAACTAATTGGTAATACATTAGTGAAAAACGTTTCAGATGTTCAAATATAAGTTTTATAAGAAATTTTTAATATAAGTAAATTTAAATAACGTTTATTTCATGTCCATTTTGTTTCTGTAAAAGATATGAGCGAAGAAAGCATAACGAATCAATAGTTTCATCATTTAAGGATATTCTCAATTTAGTTACAAAAAGCTCTGCCACACTAAAACATCTTTCAGCTTCGACCGACAAATGGTGGAATAGTTAACAAAGCATTCTACATTTGTTCAAAGAATTGACTTCCACTTCTTTTGTTAATTTTGTCAAAAATGCTCATTTCTTTTTTAACAGATGAAACGTTATTTTGAAAATTTTCTACAGTTGAAAGATTGGTGTTTTTCTTTGACAAAATACGATTCAATTCTTCTGTTTTCAGTACATTTATATGTAGCCTCATCTTCTCAATTTAAACTATTTTCATTAACCCTTTAGCGCCCACCAGGGCTTAAAATTTTCAAAAAATTCCAAAAACTTCAAAAAGAAATTGTTTTAGGGCCTAGATTTTGAATTAAAAAATAAAATTTTAAAATTTCACTAACAAACCCAATTTTGTCATTGTAGCATATCTGCTACAATGGGAATTCGAGGGAAAAAATAACAAAAGCTTTCTTAAGAAAAAAAAATTTTGTATTTAAGTATATAAAGAAATATTAAAGAAATTTGAAAATTGAAACTTTGCTATTGATTTCATTTTACAAAGTCTCTTCTTATTAAATAAAAAAACATGTAAAGAAATATATCTTATAAGACAGTTTACAATTATTTATACTATAAATATAAACAAATTTTAAATGCCATTAATGGTAGTCATGATAACAATTTCTGTCTTTATTTAAGCATAACCAAACATTGCACTTTTTGCAACGAATATAAGAAAAACCAGTTTTGCATTTCTTACACCGCTGCCGTTTGTCACTATGAGTTGGTAAGTGGTCAAATCCATCCAGACAGATATCTTTTGTAGGATTACTCTGAACAGCAGCAGCTCTTTTAGTTGGTATAGGTATTGCATTAAGAGATGCTCTTCCAGCTTTTCTTTTTACAACAGTTACCAAGCTAGAAGCTACTGCAGCTTGAAAATTTTTTAGAGGCATGAATTTCTTACTGGGGCAAATAAATTTTAAGTCCCGACGATACAAAAACCAGGCATTTGATAACGCAATAAGAAGGGTATGTGCCCATATATATATATACCATCTATGGCATTTTAAATTTGGTTTGTAGAATGAGCACATCATATCCAGTTTGTCAACTCCACCCATATTTTTATTATAAAACTGGACTATGTATGGTTGCTTTACCATAATATATTTCCGGGTTTTTCTATCATAACGCCTTACTGAGTTGATTGGTTCAATACTAGCAAAAGATGAAATTAAAGTAACTGCCTTGTTATCTATCCAAGAAACAGCTATGTTATTAGATTTGATGTCAGTACGATAGTCAAACGATCCACGCCCTTGATTTTTCAATTCTTTTTCAGAAGTGAATGGGCATTTGTTAAGGCGCTTAAGGCAAGCTGTTCCAACATACCATATTCTACGCTTTTTTAGCTCATCTAGCAAAGGCAATGAAGAAAAGTAATTGTCAGCAAATATTTTAAAATTATGATTTTCTGGCAAAGTTGAGGTCATTTTAATTACAACAGATGCCCCGACACCATGAGGAGAAACTTCATCTTTCTTTTTTATTTCTTTTCCTTGATATAAATCAAAGTCATACAAATACCCGCTGACACCACATCTACCCCAAAGTTTGAACCCCCATTTATTGGGTTTTTTTGGAAGGTATTGCTTCAAAAATGACCTTCCTTTGAAGGCAACCATTATCTCATCAATTGATTGATTTTCCTCAGGAGAAACTTTTAAGAAATTTTCTCGCAGTTTTTCCAACCAAGGTCTTAATTTCCAAGCCCTATCATTTTTCTTTACTTCATCTGTCACCTTTGAATTGTCAACAAAGTGTAGATAGCGGAGGATAGAAAGAAATCTATTCCTTGATAATATTGAACTTACTCCATCATAATTCATGAAGGTTTCCCAATAAGATCTCACAGATGGTAGTTTTACAAGACCCATACGAAAAAAAACACCAATAAAAGACTCTATTTCATTCGATGTGACAGAAATGTTTGTACCTGATGACTGGCAACTATATAAACTAGATTGTTCAGCAATAATGTCTATAAGATTGTCATCAACAAACATTTTAAAATATTTGTATGGAGTGGTAGTTTCATCCGGAATAGGTTTAATAGGTACCTCTCGAAAAGTAATATCACCAATCAAATCATTATCTAGTGGAACCTTTTTCCAAAGTGGTAAACTTGCTTTTTTTTGTTTTTTGTTGTTGATTATTTTGGATTGTTTTGAGAGTAGGACTGAAAAGTTGGAATGGAGCATATCATCACCTGTACTACTTTCTTGGGTAAGAGACTCCGATATTGGAAAAATAATGTTGTCATTGTTGTCATCATGCACAACCTTAGTATTGCTTACAACTGCAGTTGAAACACTGCTTACAACTGCACTTTCACCATCAAGAATAAATGCTAGAGCATCTTCAATATTTAACTTTTTATTTTTATTCATCTTAAGAAAAACAATATATGTGCATATATATATATATATATATATATATATATATATATATATATATATATATATATATATATATATATATATATATATTGGTAACAATGTATACTTAAAAAGCCCATTGTAGCATATATGATACATGTAAATTCAGATAGGATTTTGTGATAGTTTCAAAAAGAGAAAACTCTCTTAAATACTTCTAAAACTTACATGTGTTATTAATTTACAATAAAATAAACAAATAAGCTTTAATATTCATAAAAAAAAATAGGAAAAACATTCTTTGAAAATACCTTGTCTGACAACAATCATCCGATTTTTAAAAAGGCGATTTTGATGTGTTTTTAAGTCTTGATTATTCAATTATTATGACCTTGCTAAATCGGATCAACAAAAATATGTTGTAAATATGCTACTAAAGGTGTTTTTGAGATCACTGTGTTGACAGGATGGCCATAAAAGGTTTCTGAAGTTATGTAGCAGATCTGCTACACGGGGCGCTAAAGGGTTAACATTCTCATCAATGAGAAATAAACGATGAACAATTTATTTAATTGTTAGAGTAATTTCGTTTCTTGTTAATCGTTTTAATATTGCATTTTTTTGTGTAAGTGCTTTTAGATAGGTGTTGGGACCATCTAAATATTCTAACAAGCCTTCTACATTAATAATTCTATGTTCAAATATTCTTTTACTTACTGCTTCATAGAATTTCATACCAGTATCACTTGATTGAGTTTTCAATTTAGAAAGTAAAAATTCAAATACTTTTAAAGCATCAATTATATTGCAATCTCGCCTTCCCGATGCAAGTGAACTTACCTCAATGATTTCTAATGATCTACAATTTCCTCAACCTGCTTAATTTCACAATTTGTTGGATATAAATGAATAACTGACAAATTTATTAGTACTGATTTTATTATTTCTTTCAACTCAAAAACTCTAAATTGCTTATTTTTATATAAAACCTAATCCTAATATAAAACGTTGATTAATCGTTCTAAATTTTTGAACAATCGATTAATTAATCAAATCAAAAAATAAACGATTAATCGATAACAGCCCTATATATATATATATATATATATATATATATATATATATATATATATATATATATATATATATATATATATATATATATATATGTTAATTGTCATTTTTTTGTTCTTTTTCTTGGAATGAACCTTTATTCCACACAGCTTGTTTATTAGAGACTAAATAGTATTTTTATTATGTTTTTTATTCTATTTTGTTGTTATTTTTGTAACTTTTTTTTCAACAATCTTAGAGGAGCAACGTGTATTTTGGCATTTTTTAAGTTGTACAATTAAGTTGTAAAAAAACATTGCAAATATTTATTGCAGTCTTAATACTTCTTCAAATAAAGAAATCCTAATTTTATGAAAATATATGTTTTGGAATTACTAATAAAGTTTACACAACTTAAAATATGTTGTTTTATTGCAGATCGAATTTCTTCAGCTTCAATTTGAGCAGAATCATTTCTTCCAGTGCTTATATTAACCAAATTAACCTCACAACCTTGCAACTACTCTTAAGAAAAACTCTGATTACTGATTTCACAGAAATTATGAAGAATGCAGCATGCACTTACTATTTTAACTAGATGTGTCAATTTGTTTGGAGATGCATTGGAATCTTCCTTTAAACCTACCAAAAGCATTCTCCATTACACGAGATCTACTCAGTGAAAAGTTAAAATTTTTTTCCTCTCGTGAAAGATTCCCACGATCTGAATAGGGTTTTATTAGCCATTTTTCCAAAGTGTATGCAGAATCCTCTAAAATTAAAGGAGATTTTTTTTTCCTGCTATATTCCTTGAGAACTGATTTGGTAGAAAACTTTTTTACTGCCATTCTAAGTATAAGGGGGAGCTTTTAAATACATGAGAATTGTGAGACTTGCCTGTCCATCCAACAAATATGTCTCTGAAAAGATATCTGCTGTCAAAAAAACCTTGAAGAATAATCAAATGATAATCTTTACGACTAATGTAATCCTCTGGATTCTCTTTCGGTGCTTTTATTCTAATATAGCACCCATCAACTGCACCAATAACAAGTGGAAAGCTCAACATCTCTTTAAATTGTTTCATAATTTCTTTTACCTCTGCTTCTTGAGGTAGATATATATGTGTAGTAAGTTATTAACAACTGTATTTGTTACCAAGTGAATTATTTCACATACTGTTTAACAACCCTGATCAAAAAGGTTACTTATGGTTCAAATGTCAGAAAACCCAGAAAAAAAATACATATATTGTTAATTCTGAACATAAGTATATAAATGCTTCTTTTGTCATTCTGGTATTTGCAACTCAGTCAGATTCTGACCAATACTTATTCATGTTATCAAAATAAAAGTGCTAAGATCTTGATTTTTTCCAAACAAACCAAGGTCTTGAGATATAGCTGAATAAAATTTGATTTATTACTTCCTAATGAAAGTTACTTCTGTGGCACCATCTTCTGCAATACTTCAGAACATTAACTTTTGTTAAGAACATTGATATCTCTTGATTTCGTAAGTTTTCCATTTTATTTTTGCTTTTAAAAAATATTTTAGACATGACCAAAGTATTTTATAAAAGAATTTTTACTTGAGTTAGCAAATTTGAGTTTTATTCGGTTTCGCAAAAATGAACGTGATTTATTCTGGTGTGACGAGGATAATAATTTAAAAAGGTTTAAACTAAACACCGCTTTAAAAGCGAGTGTTATTAAAACTCAGTTTTGTTGGTTTGAATGGGGTATTAGTATGATATTTTAAAAAATACTATAAATTTCTCAGGTTTATAAACCATAACCAACTAAAATTATGATAAAAGTTATAAAAGTCATAACTCTAATGAACACATTCATTTCAAGATTTAGACACCATTTTAACAATTTAAAGTATATGAAAATGTATTTATAACATGCTGTCAAACTTCTTAACAGCTCTCATATTGAAAGCACATTTTTAAAATATTTCATATAAAGTTTTTGTTAATCATTAACTTTGGTTTTAAAAATCAGTTTTTTAAGAACATATAATGTGCTTTGCTTTTAAGTAGTATTTTGCAAAAAAACAGCATGCATGGTTGGATTAGAATTTGATGTTGTATTTTAAATGAATGTATTGTATTTTCAAATATATGTTTAATATGTTTTTGATAATATTGATATATCTTTATGTTTATTAGGAATGAGTAACCTAAAACAGAACTTTATGTAATATGTATATTTTTTTATATTCCAGACTAAATTAAATGTCATAAATATAAAAAAAAAAGTGTTGGGAGCCCGTAGGTATCATAATTAGAGTCATGAAGATTTTACCACTATAAAGATTACATAAACAGACTTTCTCTGTGAAAACAATTTGAAACAATTAAAAAAAGTGCTTAATTATGTTTTTACATATGGTGAAAAACAAATTTTACTCAAACACAAGAAAAATTCTTGTCTATACAAGTGCGAGGAGTTGTCCATTATCAAAATTAGACATCAAGAGTTAGAAAAAGGAATCCTGAATAAAGAAGGGCATCATGTTTAATGCTTTAAAGAGAATCTCCTTGGTACAGATTGAGTTTGTAACTTTTTAAAATTCATTTATCTGTTAGACAAGCACAGAAACATCAAAATGTTATTGGAACATGTATTGGAACATATAAAGTTTGTAATGAAACAAATTTTCCAGATATCTAGAAAAACTTAAATTGGTTTTTAAAAGAAGAACAAAATAGCCTAAGTGTATTATGAGCTAGACTAAGAGATCTGCACCTGTTATGCTTGCAGGATTTGCAACAGGGTATTGGTTTCATAGCTAGTGTTTAAGACTGGACATTTGTGGGACTCATGGTGAAATAGTAGACCAAAAAAATCTAAGATACAACTGATCAAAGTCTGGTTGTTTTGACAGTACTTGTTTTTATGACTGGTTTTTGTCCCAAAAAAGTTACTACTGCTACTCAATGAAAAAAAAAATTAATGTTTAATCAATAAAGTCAGTAGTTTAACAATAGAATATGTTTCTGGACCTTCATTTGCATCAGCAACAATTGAACCAGTAGGACAAACATGAAAAGAGTAAAAACCAATAGAAGATAAAATATAGATTATTTTTATACAAATATACACTTATTATATTTGTATTTAACATTTAAAATCTTTATTTAATATTTATGCAAATTCACTTAAAACATTTATGTAATTCAAAAGAAGTTTCAATTGATCTTTTACTATGCTTAGTTGTGTTTATACCCTATTCATTTTTAAAAAATACCTGTGTCAACTTATTTTGTCAGAAAAATTTTAAAAGATTTAAAAAAAAAAAAGAAAAAGAAAATAGGAAAAATAACAGAAAAAGAACTATTTTTCCCATGCTCACACTACTATCCTGACACTATCAGCCTTTTGAATCCCAAAAAAGAATGTAACCTTATAGATATTCAATGAAAACTTATAATTCTGTGTAAAGCCACCCCATTTTATGGCAATCATGATAAATAAGCTTTCCTTAAGAAGAAAATGTGCAAATTTACTCTTAGATATCAACATATTTGAACAATTATATACTCATATTGACCTTTAAAAATACAAACTTCACATCATATTTTTTAATTTAGTTTTTCTTATTTACATACCATCAAAGTGATACAAATTTTAATTTTATTTATTAAAACTTAGAAAATAAAATAATTTTTATAACAAAAAGAAAAGAAAAAAAATATATTTGTATAAATGAAATGAAATTTGAAGAACAGCATTTCTAAAAACAAATTTAGAATCGAGAAATTAATTTTAAAAATGGATTTTTATGTTTAATCTTCAGTAAATGACTAAGGAACTTGCAATTTTTTTCTAACCATGTAATGGCACTTACTGATTTAAAATCACTGTGAAATCAGAGCAATCTTGACGTTTATCATTCTTTTTTGATTTTACAGAAACATCTTCTGATGGTAGATCATCTGTAGTAATTCCCAGAAGTGAACGAATTCTAGCTGAACGCATTTCAAGGACTTTATCTGTAAAACCAATTTCTTGAAGATACCTGTAAAGGTGATTGCAAGGGCATTACAACTAATAACTTTATTAACTCTTTTAAAACTGAACAGTTTTGAAATAGAATGAGTGCCAGTTGGAAGTTTTTGCTAATCAGAAGAAAAATTTGTGATTATCAGTAGAAACTAGTGTGTTTCAAAATAAGGGTTGGACATGACAACGATGATTTAACTTCTTGGCATATGAATGTAAACCAATCCGATACCTTGTTTTTATACAATTGTATTGATTACAACAATTAAAATGTAATTATTTTAAGACTATACTACATTTAACAGTTGTAAAAGATTTTAGTTTGGTGAGTAGTGAAATCAGCGTGGTCATGTCATTTTAACAACTATGTGTAATGCTAGATCAAATATTCCTACTGTCGCAAAAGTTGTCTTCCTTGTCTGTAATTGAAAACCAAATCGTGATTCTTATTTGAAACTATTTCGTTACTGATTGCTTCCTGATCTTCATCATCTTTTACCTCTGGCATTTTCAATTCAGTACCATATTTAAGCTTGTGAAACTTTTGTCTACAAAAAATTATAATCAAAGACTCAAATAAGTTATATATTAATAAAAACAAACATCAATAGAACAAAAAAGTCAATATTGCATATTATTAGGTTATGTTTGGACTAATTTTTCCTGAAACCAATTTTTTAAAAAAATTGAAGATCAAAGTTTTGTAGAATGTTTCTTAAAGTTAAAATAAAGTTAATTCCATAAATATTTTATACAAATACTTTTATTAAACTATGATACTTTAGCGATAAGTTGAGATAATTTCTTTTAAAAAAATGATTTAGTATAATTTTTTCATTAAAATTACATTTATTTAACACTAAATTACTTCCTGAAGTGATATAAAAAAATAACCAAACAAAACATTACCTTTCTCTTCTAAGAGCAAACTCTAACATTTTTATTCTTCTTATAAGATCACGTTTAAGATTTTCTTGTCCTTTCCTTTCTCCTTGCAAAAAAGCAATTCTTGCCTGAAATAATTTCCAAAAAACTTTAAATAAGAAATAGGAATCAACTGATAATGTAAAAGTTAAGATCATTGATGCATGTATGGTTGCATAAATTATTTATTCAATAAGCATATTTTATCAACTGCTCCTTTCTCACTTTTCTTGATATGAATTTTTAATAAATTAATCAATTATATAAGTTTTTTTGAGTTCAAAAGGAACTTAAAAAAAAAAAAAAAAATTTGTTATGATTAAACTTTTTTAAATATAATTATCTAATTAAACTTATGCAGTCAGCAATCCAAAGTTAACTAATAGGCTAAATTTGTTGATTCCACTAAAACTATTCATAAAGAAAGCTGCAGATAATCTATTACCATATAATAATAATCAACTACCTTGTCTAAGTTCATGTTATAAACAATTAACTGGGGAACCAAACATTTAACTAACCACAAGCATGTTTTATAACATTTGAAAATGTTAGCTACATATTTACACAAAAATAGGTTTAAAATTTTATGTATAAGAGAACCAACCTGCAACTCAGCCCTTTCAACTTCCCAATGTGCTCTCTCAATTTCAAAGCGCGCCCATTCATGTTGTATAAAATGAAGGATCCCAGGTATGCTATATAGCATTGAGTTAGAGTTAGTTTCTGTATTTCCATTATTTTTGCTACCTCCATTTACTCCAATTTTTGCATCAGTTTCCATATTTGACTAGGAAACATGTATTTGTACATCGAGTGACTAAAAAAAAGTTCTAAATAAAAAATACTAAATTAGCTAAATATCAAAGCAGTTATAGTTTAATATATGGACAGCTAGTAATAGAGTGCTAGCTAAATATACTATTATCTGATTGCTTTAGTAACCTAAATACATATTTTCAACCGTTGATGAATATGACCGAGGTTAACATGTCGCTCAATGAATTGTACTAATAGTTAAATGCTAGGCTTGTTTTCATACAAGCTTGACTCCTAATAAAAGTACCTATGTAGTAAAAAAACTTGACTGTTTTTGACAAACAAAAATTTAAAGAAAAATACGGATTGAAACATTTTGTTTCAAGAGAAAAATATGTAAACAATTTAATATACAAAGAATGCTAATGACAGCACCCTAAAATTTCGCACTAACATTTGTTGGTGTTTTGATACTTACATTCCACATTTACGTTGTCTTCTATAAAGTTTAGCGCATGCGCAAAGCAATAAATTTAAACAAGTGAGCTAAGAATTTAGTATCCGTGCTATTGTCCATTGAAACTGCCTCAAAGAAGATGTAGAATCTGAAAATGTCTTAATTGGCAAGTTCTTCTTTTAAGGTTCTTTTGAATTAAGTTTCTCCTATAAAATTGAGTCATCAAATCAAAAGGAATAATTTCATTATATTGATTATTTCCTTAATCTAGTCCAAATAGCATTTTAATGTAATTTACTTATTAACCGTTGACTGTGTTTAGTAGCGAACGCATAAAGTTCTTTGTTATTTCCTCTATTTAAAAAAACTGACTTTTAATAGTCACGTAATATTTCGTTGAAATTAAACGAACTGCTTTTGCGATTTGATCTCAGAAAAGTATAAAAATGAAATTCTCTGTCGATTTGAAACAAAATTAAATGTATTTTCAATTGGTCAGTAATTAGCTTTCCATCTTAAGTGTACTCGTTTAAGTTTCGTTTGCGCGTTGTTATTTACAGCAAGTTGGTTAAATTATTTTTTACAAAAAATTAAAAACTTTTTTTCAGTTTGAAGAAAAATATAAAAACGGACTAAAATAAAAGTTGCCACTGTAGTTATACTGCTATTCTTTAAGTTTTTTTTTTTTTTTTTTTTTTTTTTTCACAATCATTATTTGTAATGTAGTTTACAATCATTACTTCGTGATGAAGTTTAATTTCTTTCCGTGCAACTTTTGTGATTTCCGGAATATTTACCGCTACTATCCTTGCTTCTTGAATATCGGTTTTACAACAAAAGCTTAATATTCTTAAGTAAAAATATAACCGATTAAATAGTTTATGTATGAAATAATTTGAAATGAATGAAAGAGCGTGCGCTCTAGCTTAGAATTTTTTTCTTGGATAGCTCGGTAAAAGCTAAGTTGTAGCAACCGTGTCATCCAAACGGTGACGCACCAAGAATGTAATCTGGGGGCAACAAACAGGTTTTTTAAAACTTGAATCATTTTGATAAAGATGAAACTTAACCTATTAGGTTAATTTATACAAATATTTAAAAAAATATATGTAAAACAAAAATTGAACAAACATTTCAGATAACATTTTTTTTTCAAAATTGTTAAATTTTTTTTCAAAATTCTTTATAATTTACCATTTTTTAGATGAAGAAAAGTAAGTTCAATGATCTTTATTCCCTATAACAAATATATTAATCTTAAACTAAATCCATTGAAACAATTTTTAAAAGTAAAAAAAATATAAATGCGTAATTTATTGCAAGAATGTAACAACCTAAAATAATCGAAAGTATCATGTGGCGAAAAAGAATTTTTATCAAAATTCTCTATAATTTAATAAGAGCGCTAGTTAGCAAGAAATTATTAACAGCTATGACGCCAACTTAAAAACTTTGACGCAATTAAAATTTGCTCTTATCACGAAGTTGACACAAAAACTGAGTAAAAAAAAATTTAAAGAACGAGCATCGTGTAGCAAGTACCATAGCTGAGAAGATGATAATCTAATTCGTATTTAATTTAAATTCAGATTTACTTGCATTTAAAGTTTATATAATCCTTCTTACGCAAAGTTTGTCTCTTTTTAAGAAATTCTCTGAGGACTAATAAAAAGAAACTAAATTTTACTATAAAATTATTTTGAATGAAAATTCCTTAAATTTCCTAATGTCAAATTAGAGAATGTGTTTGGCAATTGCGTTAAACACATTATTTTCCAATACTTATCATTACTATTTTTAATTTTAATTTAAAAAAACCTTTTCCATGGTGTCGACCGCAAGAGTTAACTTTCTTCGTCTATTTAAAATGGTAAAAATTCATTTGAACTAGTTTTATATACGAACCGTTAGAAGATTTTTTTACTATTATGTGTATCTCAACACTTACCACATTTGTTAATAACATTCTTGATATCCAATTTCCTGATAGAGTTATTTAATACCATTTTAAGTTATGAAACGCAAAAAAATCTAAAAACGTTGATTAGACATAAAAAAACTAATTACTTTAAATCTTTAAGTTAAAACAATCATTTTACAATATTTCCTTAATGTAAAAATTTGAAAAATTAATGATATTCTTTGAATGGTCCTTTTTTCTTTTAAACCTTCGTATGAACTAAAAATCATTTTATCTAATAGATTAGAATAAATAAAACAATCGAGAAATTTGTTCCAAATTTCCCACTGTTCGTGCTTGTCCTCATGAATCTAAGTGAAATCAAATTGAAGAACAAAAAGAATACGAACAGAGTTTCTGACTCAATTTTTCTTATTCTGTTTTTTTTAAAGCTCAACTAATTTGTGTAACCTCAACCTTAAACCTCGTTTTTTCAAGCACACACAAAGATGTAGCATTGACAGTGAGATATAAACAGTGAGACGCAAACAGTGAGACACAAACAGGTTCCTAAATTTAAATTTAAAAAATTATAAAATCTTAGGTTATTAGAAGACAGAACTAATTTTAACCAGTTCGTGATTAAATAATTCGACTTAAGTTTACTTTGGTCTCATGCAAAGGCCTTAGTCACTCCTAGCAAGTTTGCATCCTATTTGCTGACAAATCTTATAGCAAGTTTACATCCTATTTGCTGACAAATTTTAAACTTCACGTGACATGTTTTAGAAGGTAAATTTAAAAACATATCTAAAGCATTTTTTGCAAACCAGCTAAACATTAAAATTTTTGAGATAAACTTTAGCGATGACTGATAGAAAATGCTTATTAATTGGGTTTGATCGGAATCTTAGTGAAGATGAACGCTCATTACCAGTAGCCAGGGCGGAAGCAATTAGATTTTTCTAAACTCATGTCTTTTCCAAACAATAATTATAAAGCTTTTTTTTAACGCTTCAATTAACAGCAAGAGGTGTAATTGTTAAGAAGGTGTGTCTAGTGAGTTTAGAGGGTTATGAGAGGGGTTTTATATATTCGCACATAAATTTCTTCAATGAAAAAAAAAAAAAAATTCTTAGTTTTATACTTAGAACGCACATTTTTTAAGAATCATAAAAAGCTTCAAAATAAATTCAATCCAATCTATGAATATGTAACATTTTATCAATTAAATGCAACGAAGCCGACAAAACGACATTTTTTATGTTTAATTGATGTTGCACATTTACTGAGCCAGGATTTGAAAAAATCTGATTGGTGACTTTACAAGTTTTTAGTTAGAACAACATTTTTTGCAAGACGATCTTAGTGACGGTTCGCTGGACGTTTTTGGTTTCTAACAACGTCTTGTGAACTATTGAAACAAGCTGTCATTTTCTTGAGCAACTTTACATACTAAATGTGATTAAAAATAACTAAATAATAAGAATTAATTATTAATAAAAATAATTATAACGCAGCACTTATAATAATAATAATAATAATAATTTTGATATAAATAAAAATATTGATAAACACGATGGAAAAAAAAAAAAAAAAAGGAAATCTAAACATTTTTCGAAATTTGAAATTTAATTATTATTTATAACAATTTTAAAGAAATTTCTCTTTAATGTGCAAAATCTAATTGTTTCTAATTACAATTTTTAAGATATCTCTTTAAAGTGCAAAGCATATAAAAGATAAAGTAAGAATGCTTACAATCAAAGATTCATTCTGTAGAGGTGATTTACTGATGCGGTTCGATTATTTCATTAGATAAAAAAAAAAGTTCTAAAAAAAAAGGAGGTTTATGAAATTTCCTTGCACTCACATCGGCTAAAGCCGTAAAAAAACTTTAACACTGCAAGAGTTGAGAAAACTCCAATTAATCATTTCGAAGACCTTTTATATTTCACGCGAAATCACAGAGATGATGAGCTCTTTAAGCATCTTACTCTAGTGACCAAGTTTATTTCTGATATGATCTGCCATTCTTTTTGAAGTATTATTGTAAACATAAAAGTTGTTTGAACGGTTTTCCACATCAAAAAAATCTAAGGAAACAAAACAAATCCAACGTTGATGAAATCAATAAACAAAAGATTACATCAAGGCATCGGAGAAAAACATTATCATTAATCTTTAAGGTTTAGTAACTGATGAAAATGATAAAAGGATTGAAATTGCAGAAACAATTCTTTTTTTTAGAAAAATTATAAACTTTAAAAATCAAAATGAAGCTAAATTTAAGAATCTTGAAAAAAGTTTTAAAAAGTTACTTTAAAAATATTGGTTACACTTTTATTTTCAAGGTACAAACGATGGGTTTTAAAATGTCTTTTAAATTTTAGGAAAAAGTTAATTTTTAGAAAAATCTAAAAATAATATCAAAAATATAAAATTTTTAAAAGACAAACTTTTATTTATTTTGTTTACTTCTTTTGTTTCCGCGCGTGCCGACCAAATATTTTTTTCTCTAGACAACAATAGTATTCCAAAATTTTTAAATTATCCTCATTCCATCGGACTAAATGACAGTTTATGCTGCGGCTTTCTCTCTCTTTTCTTTTTTGATAAACGATCAAATAAATTTTTAAGGTAGTTTTCTAATAAGGTGCAAAAAATACATGTCTGAAAATTTCTACAATCTATTACAAATCATTAAAGTGCCTTTCCAACGTCAGCTTGTTCTCTCTCTAAGCCATTTTTGATAATTACGTAACTGTAATCTTAGTTTTAAAATATATGTAGGCTTCGATTGATTTTAATTAGTTTTTATTGTATTAAGGTCTTCGGGCAAAAGTAAACTTGACCGAGACCAATTTTAAAGTGGAAAGGCTCAATTGCAATAAGAAAAATCAAAATGAAAAGGCAGTTAAAAATAAAAATTCGCGCTGTAATGAGTTCCGAAATCATAAAATAAAAGTTCGCGCTGTAATGAGTTCCAAAGTCATAAAATAGTAGAAGAAATGTCAACCTAATCGAACGATATTATTTACAGCCCTTTACAAGACAATACAATATATATTCACTTTTCAGGGTTTTTATAAATCTGTTGTCCACCAATAATAATTATAAGTTACAACCCATGCTCACCACCATATTTGCATTATTCATTTAAATTATTTTTTGGAACCAAGAATACGAAACTATCAAAATACCTTCATAACCAACAAAAAAAACTTAAAACTCGGTTCACACTTAAAGTACGCAATGTATAGATAACTGTATAAAGAATTTCATGGATGCAAGAGATTGAGATTAATTTTTGAATTTCAACAAATTTAAAATTGATTACTAAAATTTCTTATTCTTCGTTCTATTGCAGCGTTCAAATAAAAATTCATCGCGCAAAATTCTGTTAGAAAAAGCTTAGTAATTCCCTAGTTCTTTCAGTTTCTACAGCTATCTGAAATTTACTTATAGTAAATTTATTTAATGTTTTATTTTTTTAACAATTTACTTATACTAAATTTCACATAGCTAATTTGTAAGGACATTTAGGTAGGGTTGTATAAACCCGCACCCCTCACCTGTCTTTTTAGGGAGTTTTTTTCATATTTAAACTGTTTAGTTATTATTTACTAAAGATTTTAGAGATAAATTTGGACAAAAAATAATTTCTTCCTGACATAACTCCCTTTTTTCCTTTTTTTTCTCTATTAACGAAAGCAAAGCTGTGCACAAGTGGCGGGGAAAGGTTTTTCAAAACACTTCTATTAGAAAAAGTATTTATCATTTATCACAAGAGCACACATTAAGTTCTTTATTTATAAAATTAAAGTTTAAAAAACTGTACTCTTGTCATTTTTGCAAGAGCTGCACTGAAGTAACTAAAAAGCCGCATTTGGCTCGCTAAGCAGTTTGCCGACCACTGCCCAATACCCTTTCATGAACATCCTAACGTCAATCTCCCCTAATTATGAAATCCTAAAAACGTATATATTTCAAAAATGAAAGTAAAAATAGACATTGAAGTTGAACAAGTTTCTCCAATCTGCAAATTGTAAGCAAAACGTGTTTTAAGCCACATTCTACTTTCCAGGAAAGTGCTATTGAAGATATATTTAAATGTTTTGCTTTTTATTAATGCTGCTGTTCTTTTCGTGACACTTTTGTTATGTGAAAACAAACAAATCGCTTGGCAACTTTAGTTTATTAAAGATGGGCGCACGCAAAGTCTTAGTTTTAAATTCCCCTATTTAAATCTATGTTTACAGCCATTCTTGGAGAAGAATCAAAATGGTTAAGTTTTTTCTTTAGGCGTGAATAAATTAACTTAGTATATAGCTGTCATTTTTTATATTAAATCCGTACACATACTTGGACTCTTTGACATGTGAAAATGTACCTTTACGTATATATAAAAATTTAGCTAAATTGGTGTCAAATTTTCGGCTAATGTAATCTTTTGTAGATACTTGAATGGCAAACGGTTGATTTTATCATATACTAAACACTAGATATTATATTAGTGGAAGTACATGAAAGTATTTTCCTAATTATACAATTACTCATCTTTTAATTTGATTTATATTTATTTGTTTTGTTTTTTTTAATTTAGTCTAAAGCTACAACTATTAAAGAGGCACTTACCAAATGGGTAATATTCAATACACAATCTATATTTCCTTTACTTATAAAAGTTAGTTTGTTAAACTATTATCTGTTAAGATTTTTTAAAAAAAAAGTCTTCAAAAATATGCTTTTTTTAAGAATGTTAGTCTTCCCACTTGTTATAGAAGTACCACTAACCACACAGAAAATGAGAAATTATGCAATATTTAAAAGGTTGCTTCCAACATTATTTATAGTATTATTTGATACCTCACATTACTTAATTGACATGGTTTCATCTAACAACACATTTAGATGTTATTTTGTAAAAAGAAATTTTTGATGAGAAATGAAATCTTAAATTAACCTTAAAGTTAGAGCAGTCAGGACATCTACAGCAAATATCTTTGTTTACAATATTTATTTTGTATATCTTTTTATGGAAAACCATATTTTTTATAGCATATTTTTAGCACATACTTGATTTTAGGAAGCTGATACTGGTCTTAAAGCATCAGAAGCTGAACAAATCAAGCTAATAGGTCAGATACCACCCATTGAGAAAATGGATGCTTCTCTTTCTACTTTAACAAATTGTATGTAAGTGGCTTAATGTTAAAAAAAAAAACTATTTGCTTAAATGACATTTCAATACTGTCCTATTTTTTATTTTGTAACCATTCTGCTTAAAAATTATTAGAGAAATACAAAAAATATTTCTGTTGGTCAAACAGTGCTTTTTAAAAAAGGTTTAAAGTTCAAAAATATAATTTACATAAATACAAACATGCATATATATATTTATGTGTTTGAATGGTAAATCTTCTCCCTAAAGAAAGTGCTATTGTATGGCAATATTTAAGGTTTCTTGAGCTTTGGGGAACAAGACATAAGATGCTGTTGAGCAATTATGCTACTAAAAATATCAAGAGTGAGTAATAGGAATTAATTCAAAAAATGATGATAATCTAAAAAGATAAACAGATAGATATGCTGTAAATTATTAATTTGGCTAACTGAGGATTTTTTTAGTCATATAGTAATATGTTACTATGGTTCTTTAGACGACTCTCTCTCTCCACAAACTGTATTGAAAAGATAGCTAATTTAAGTGGCTTGAGTATGTATATATATGTTAAATTTCTTTTCAAAAAAAATTAATTGATACTGCATCTCTCTATACATAAAAACATGAGAAATTTATTTAAAATGTGTTATCTTTGTGTATTAGAAAATTTGCGAATTCTCTCACTTGGGCGAAATGGGATTAAAAACCTTAATGGTTTGGTAAGCATGTATGTATGTATGTATGTATGTATGTATGTATGTATGTATGTATGTATGTATGTATGTATGTATGTATGTATGTATGTATGTATGTATGTGTGTATGTATGTATGTATGTATGTATGTGTGTATGTATGTATGTATGTATGTATGTATGTATGTATGTATGTATGTATGTATGTATGTATGTATGTATGTATGTATTATTAGGGACTTGCCTTTATGCAAGTTAAAATGAAAAGTTTTCATTTTGAAACATCTGCTATATGTCACTTCATAAAGGAAAATTGTTTTATACCTTTTTGCTTCTTGAAGATTTAAATCCTAAGTTTAAAATGAACAGTTTCTTCTTACAAAAGACAACCATATTAGGATATCTTCCAATATATATAAATGCTATATACATAGATTAGGAATTATAACAATAAACTCAAAAAACATAGTTTAAATCTTTAAAACATCAGGAAGCCTAAATGCTGAAAAAACCATTCCTATCTTATATATCATAATATAAGATAGGAAAGTTTTTTAAATAAACAATCCTTATATTGAATTGCACAAGACTTGTGTAAAGCTAAAAAGATAATAAAAGAGGAAATTAATCTCTTAGAAGACCAGCAATCAGCTCAAAAAAAAAAAAAAGTTGGTAGTTTTGACCAAAAACTTTACAACAAGCTGTAAATAAATTAACAGTAAACAAAACAGGAGCTCTGGCTTACTGAGCAAAGAAGAGTAAAATGCTCCATCAAAATGGACATCTCCCAAAATCACAGTATAGGGTACCCCAATCCTAACTTTGTCTAGCAGTTGGGTTTTGTTGATCAGTATGTACTTAAATCTTTAATACTAATATTTTAAGTTTATATATAGCTTGAAAGACTCCTGAGAACCTGTTAATACTGGCATGTCTAAGAAAATCTTCTACATTGCTTAAGGATCTTTTTTGTAATACCTCTTGACCTGACAATGATGGGAACTTAGTTATTGTTAGTGTCACAGCTCCAGTGTATTTGTGGCAACGTAAACCAGATTATTCAATAGTTGATGCAAGATTTGTTATCAGCATAAATGAAACACAAAAGCAGAATATACTGTCTAATAACAAGCACCAACCAAAGAGCATTCATTCAACACAAGAACATTCAGAGGGATGTTCAATAATTAGAAAACATGAAATAATTAAATAAACACAAAGTTATAAATATGTGTGGCATTAAAACTATTCTTTTGCACCCTAATGTCTATCCGTATATATAAATGTGTGTATTAAGGGTTGTTTTTTTTTAAAAACTTGGGGTTCTATTTTAGTGTATATTTGCAGTAATTTAAAATCTGGATAAATTTTTAAAATTGGCGTACAACTTCATGGGTAAGTTTTAAATTTTTAAAATAAAAAATATACTAAAACATCATCTTTTTGGGGGCAAAAAAAATAATATAAAGATGATACAAATGATACGAGTTCCATACTATTTGAATTTTTTTTTTTACTAAGGAAGTAGTTGCTGATAGTTTGGAAGAGTTATGGATATCATATAACAGTATAGAGAAACTGAAAGGAATTGGTGTTTTGAAGAATCTCAAGGTGGATTTTTTTAAATTGAAAATTCTATTAGCAATATTAACTTGTCCACTTTTGCTTATACATTTTATGTTTTAAATTCATAAATTTTTAATTCAAATGAATTCTTTTTACTTAAAATGTTAACTTTCTTTCAAAGTTTTTAGAGCATTTTATAGATGATTGATCTTTAGATGATTGATCTTTAATTTTACCCTTTGTAAAATCTTTTAATTTTCTTGCAATAAGTAGAAATACCATTCTATCTTTTCTGGGGAAAAAAGCAGTTGATTATATTTTAAGATATACTTAGGTGTTTCTTAGGTTTTAATTATATCAACAATCACAAATTTTTTATATATGCTGTAATTGTTGAATTCATGTTGTTGTAAATTAGACATATTTTAAGTTTACTTTTTTATGTTTTTATAAATATATATGCTTCTAACAAATTATATGTACAATTATTATATTGTTCCTAGATATGGATTACTTGATCTATACAGTAAATCCACATTAAGGAAGATTTTTAGAAGATTGAAATATCTGATGCAGCATAAACATGAAGCAGATTTTCTGTATTTAATTAATTAGCAGGGTCAATTAGAAGTAAAGCAGGGCAATTTCATTAGATGTGCATGAAACATGAATCATATATTGCATGAAAAATGAATCATATATTGCTTGCTAGTACAGGTTCCCTCTGGTGAATGAAGTTAAAATTGGCCTATTTAAGGAAAAGTGGGACATATATGTCCTATATATACTGCACATATAACATGGTAAAGTGGGACACTTGGCAAAAATGTATACTTTTCCTATTCAGTTAGGTCACATACTAGCCTAGCTACATGTTTTGCACACAAACCCATTGTACCCTATGATACAATCAGCACAGGATTCATGCATCCAATTAGGATGCATGATACAAGGAAGCTAATTTTTTTTGGATTTTTTTTATCATCCAGGGTATTATACAGTTTATTACAGTAACCACAAGGAGTGTGATCACCAGCATCAACAGGCTTGTTAGATGAATGTCTTTTTTTCTTGTTAGCTAGGTAATCAGTGACACTTGCAGTTGAGTAAGGTCTATATTTTTGGTTCTCTGTGCTTTTCTTTTTCTTCACCACCTGCATCTTCTGTGTTTTCTGCATGTTGCTTCTTAGGAGATTCTTATTGGCAAGAAACTCATAATGCTGGTCACTTGTCAGTCTATATGACAGTAAAGCTTGTCCTTGATATGTGGATTTTCTTCCTCTAACTAGAAGTGGTATAATAGTGGAAAAGATTGCATCATGTGCAGTTACTTCTGATACATTGATCACTGTTGGAATAAGAAAGGGTGGTGATGAGGTGGTCTTGAAAACATCCATAGAAAGAACCAGAGCAGTCTTACCACCACATTGATAACCAATTTAGCAGTTAGTGGTGGTAATGCATTGGTATCAGTTATGGTGTCCCACTTTTTATTAACATAGACTGTCCCACTTTAACAAAACTGTATTAAAAAACTTGGACAAATGATTGCAGCTGGACTACCAATATCTAAAGACAAATAATATCATTAATAGAGATGAAAGCAATAATAATAACAAAAATAGCTATGCTGATTCTAATACATACAAAAACTGCTGACATTAATGCAGACTAATTACAATAACAAAACATGAAAAAGAACAATTGTTTATTTATGTCAGTTGCAGGATTCAGAACATAAATAATGTAATGTAGCAAAGAATATTTGTTTAAATGTTTTTTTTGCCATAATTGTGATATATTTAAAATTTGTCCTTAACCCAGTAAATACAAATGCAGTATGTCATAAGCTAAATATCTTTTTTATTCATCTCACTTTATCATAAATCACCCTAAATCATACATGTAATCAAATAAACATATTGAATATTGTTTGAAAGTGTATGAAAAAGGCTGATATTTTTAAAAATTGGCTGAACAAAATATTAACTTATTTTAATTACTAATAACTAGATATCTAAAACAAGGAGCATTTTTTTAAAATAGCTTTACTCAAAAAAAATTTAAGTTAATAGTTTAGAATTAAAACATTTAATACTGATAATAAAGTAAAATATTGGTAAAAAATGTTTATATTATTATGGTAAATTCTTTTTTTAATATATTGGAGTTATTTACTATTTGCCCATAGTTTTATTTTAGTCTTGTAATAATTTAAAAGAGAGTTTTAATCTACTCAGTTCAACTACTTTTGGGCTCAACAAATCTGCACAACAATAGTTTTAATAACAAATACAGTTGTTTGTGTAATTGATCATTTGTTTTTTTTTGTTTTTTTTTATATGCTTTTGATTTTGTTCTTTAGGTATTACTTAAAAAGTTACATCAAAATAAAGTTATTAAGAAAATTTTACTTGATTGGTTTAAATGCTTGTTTCTTAAATAAATATTCTCTGCAGACATCCTTGAACTATGCTCATGTGCTTTTTTTTTCCAGAAACATTTTATACTTGAACAAAGCAGTGTTTTTAACAAAAATATTAGAATTACTTTAAAATGTTTTTTGTTGTTATTTATCATTGTCAAGTGCACAGTTATGTCTGCCTCTGCTATTCATTTATGCATGGTCCAGGACAGATATTTTCTGTTACTTTAATTTGTTTTTAGGTTCTGTATATGTCTAATAATCAAGTAAAAACATGGGATGAATTTCAAAAGTTGGTAAGCTGAAAATTTCTTATGTTTCATATTATAGTACTATTATACTGTTTAAAATGATAAATGATACAAATGCACACTAAAATGTTCACTTTCATTTATACTTAAAGGAAGAGGAATGTGAAGACTTTTATGAACTTTAATTACACCTTGCAAATCTTATGGTGTTTCTCTGCTCTTTGATTATTCTTACATTGATTATTGTTTTTATTTACTATCTTGTTTTTAACTACTTTTGTTTAAACAGTTCTTCTGTAAAAAAAAAAAAAGAAGAAAAAAAAAAGCTTCTTTTAAAAAGCTCTTTTACAAAATCCTTTAAAACTACAAAACTAGTAAAAACTGTTTACCATATATATACCTGTGTAAAAGTGATGGCTTAAGTCTTTTTAAATAGTTCAAAAAAATTGACCTTAATTTATATATCAACTCAATTTATATGTTAAAAATCAAGATATTTTTTAAAGTTTTACTCTAAAAATAAAAAAGTGTTTTCCTAATGTCAATTAAATTTATCACTACTTTTTATCACTGTACATTTTTTCAAAATCTCTTTAAGGTGGCTAAAGTAGTAGTGATGGAGAAAGATAATTTTTTAAAAATCACTTAAAATTAGTGGAATGATGTATTTAAATAAGTCATCTTTAGGTTATTTTTTTGAATGGATGGGGATGAGAATGTAAAGGACAAAATAGAAAATGCTATTATTGTCATACAAATTTTTAATTTTCTTTTAAAATAAAAATCTGTTGCGTTCCAGCATTTGATTGACAATTTGTTAAAATTTTACTTTCTAAAAAATGTTTTTTAAAAATAGATCACTTTATTTTTTCTTATATTACTCACTTTAAATTCCAAATATTGATAAATAGTTTTGAGGCCAAATATTGTGTTAGTTATTCTTTTACATGTAATATTTATTTCATTTACAGGCAGAACTTCCAAGTTTAGTTGATCTTCTGTTTGTTGGTATGTATGTTTGTTGGTATGTATGTTTGTTGGTATGTATGTTTGTTGGTATGTATGTTTATTGGTATGTATGTTTGTTGGTAGGTATATTTATTGGTATGTATGTTTGTTGGTAGTTATGTTTGTTGGAAATTTTCTAAAAAAAAAATAATGAATGTTCGGTTAACAAAGTATTGATATTTAAACTAAATGTCTTTAACTGATGTCAAACTTACTTTTGCTAATGTGGGGTCACAACTATTACATTTTTTTACTATATATTTATCATTTAAAAAAAGCCTTTTTTATACAAGGTTGATGGTATTCCCACTAAAGCGGCATTCCTTATAAAAAGTGAAAAATAAAAATGTTTAGGTAACCCCCTTGAAGAGAAGCATACATTAGAAGGAGATTGGAGAGATCTAGCAATAGCAAAACTTCCAAAAATCAAAAAATTAGATGGTATTTCTTGTATCCAACTATATTTTATTTCCTTATTCTGCTGTAAACTATATCTTGAAACAACATGTATTTTATGTAAAGTTTAGCATTTTACCTTTTTCTAGACTAAAAAAATATTGCTTAGCACATTTTTTTAAGATTCCACAAAATTCTTATGGTGTGTTTTTTGTTTAGGTATACCAGTTGTGAGACAAGAAGAAGAAGACGAATAAAAGTTTATCAGAGTAAAATGAATATTTTGCTTCAACGGAATCTTTACTGTTGATGGATTTTTAAAGTTATTTTTGATTTTATATTGGAGTTAGTAAAAATAGTTTATCTTTGTTTCATTGAATTTTTTGTAATTTAATCTCACTGGCATATGAATTTTATTACTGCAACGATAAACTTAAAATTAAGTTAAAAAAAGTAAATATGGCTAATTTACTGCATGTTTCTTCAATAAAAATTCTCTGCGAACGTGCCTTAGACTATGTCTTTTTTTGCTGTGCTTTTTTTTTCAGATACATTTTATACCTGTATATATACACTGTACTCCAAAATTATGGGAATTCCAAAATAAAGTGCTTTTCCAAGAAACAAAAACGTTTAAAAAAGTTGTAAAACGATTTTAACTTTGCTAGATATGCCATTAACTAATAAATGTGGAGTATTTTCTTGTTTTGTTCTCACTTCTATGACTCTTTTTATGAATACAAAACAATAAAAAGATTTTAACATTTCATATCTTAATGCCGTTAAATTGTAGAACAGCACAGCACTGCACTGTAATCATAAGTTGTTTTTTTTTTAAATCTGGGTTTTAGTTGAGGAAGACGTCATATTTTTTGTCAGTCTTACATGTTACATAACACACTGCAAATATCGTTTAGTAAAAATTTACAGTAAAACTATAACAGAAAGATGACAGAACGGCACCTAGTAAAAATCTACGAGTGTTTTTAAACAATTGAAAATCATTGATAATTATAACGCTAGAACAACAAAGTGAATTTTATAAAAAGCACAAAATGTCAATAGCGTTCTTATGTCGATTAGTTGACAAATGTAAAACCAAAGGAACTGCTAAAATTGAGCATTTATTTATGAAATATAGTCGCTAACTAACATAAAATGCACAAAATAATAAAAATGCTTAACAACAAGCTCTTATTATTGTATTACCGAATTCCATTCATCAACAGTGTAGCAAATTTATTTTCTTTTACTATTTTAACTGCCATTCTCTCATTCCTGGGTGTTATTTTCTTTTTTCGACCGCATTTGTCTTGTCTCCGAACACATTATGGGAGGCCATTTTCCGATTTGTCTTGGGTTCGCTTTACATTGCATGTAGATCACATTTCCTTAATATTTCAGTTGAGTAATGCTTATTGGTCAAAAGATATTGAATAAATGTTTTTTTTTTCAGAACTCTTTTTTTTCCCATTTTGTAATTGAGATTTAAAAAAATTTTTTTTTACTAAAAGTTATTTAAAATAAAATTGGTTTCTATAAAAAGATACATAACAAAATATTGAAATAATTGTTTAAAAATTGTTTAATACCATACTATAATACAAATTTTATGTAATTAAATCACAATGGTTAACAAAAAACATCACTACACTTAAAGAAAACATATGAAAACAGTATGGATGATAAAATAAGAATTTCATGAATTTGTTGCCACCCTAAAAAGAATTTTATATTTCTAAAAAGCTGAAAGTCTTAAGTTATAAACAAAATAAAAGTAAAAATCACAATGGTTAACAAAAAACATCACTACACTTAAAGAAAACATATGAAAACAGTATGGATGATAAAATAAGAATTTCATGAATTTGTTGCCACCCTAAAAAGAATTTTATATTTCTAAAAAGCTGAAAGTCTTAAGTTATAAACAAAATAAAAGTAAAAATCACCTAGCAACAGTATTGCAATCCTATTTAAATGGTACCTAATATATTAAACCGTCAAAACTCAACAAAATTGATAACTAGACTAATAATTTGATCAGGGACTGTATATTGACGAAGGCGTCCTAAATCGAGGATTGGGAGCTCCTAAATAAGTTATCCGAATAAATATCCTATCCTTATAAATATGCTATCCTTATAAATATGCTATCCCAATAAATATGCTTTCTAAATAAAGCTCCTAAAATTTTTTTCCTTAAAATAAATTTGATGAATCATTTTTTTAAACAGTTTTAGACAACTTTTGGTTATGTTGCGCTATTAAAATAACAAAAGTTATTTTAACAAACTTTTTATAAAAAATCTTGTTGGTGAAGAAGAAGAGTTTCGATAAAATAAATGACAATACAATCTGTTTTTTTATTTTTGCGAAGTGTGAATTGTTTTAGTTTGCAGAGGTAAGATTGATTGGGGATGGATGTTTTGAAGTATTACTTTTACCATTTTTACTTTTTTAACCGTAATCTTTTATTTCTAACATTAAACTAAAAAAAGAAAAAAAAATAGAAAGAAATTGCAAATTTAAAAAGAAAAAAAAAGCAAGTTGAGTAAAATATAAAAATTAATATATTATATGTTATATTAATATATTATATTTACATTATTATGCTACATATCACTAAATTGTATTAATCACTGATTAAACTAAAGTTACGTTTTAAAGTTTTTTTTCTTAAAAGGAGGAAATTTATTGAGAGACTTTGAACTTAGAAAAGTGATCAACTTTAAATTTTATTTGATGTAAACATCTCTCTCACCAACTTGTCGATACTTTCAAATTCGTTAAAATTATCTGGGGAATCGAGCAATCGATGGAAGAACTTCCACAATAGATACTGTCGCACGTTTCTTTGAATAATTTGGGACGCGTGGTATTGATATTTTGTAACTTCGTTAGAATAAGCGCAAAAGTTCAAACTGGAAGAGAACTTTCTTTTCAAAGATAATAGTTCACATTTCGAGCTGATGAAATCGTCACTTGTATTGGACGCTTCTTTACTTAAAACGTGGCTAACTAAAACTTCTAAAATTTGTAGGCAGTGGCATTTAAAAGCTTTATTAATTGGAATCCTAAGCTCCTTATACTGTTGTACATTATCAATTTTTAAAGGATGTTGTAATTGACTGAGAAACGTTTTAAGTTGACTGAAATTAATATAATGCGTTGCGTTTGGATCAAAGTTCTGCCAAACCGAATAGTAAGCATCTAAATCACTATCAGTTATTCCGTAATTATGCTGAGATACAATACGATAGTATTGCTCTAAAAAAAGGGCGATAATAACATTCATGAGAACTAATGCAATAACAATAATAAATGAGGTGAAATAAATAATAGTTAGCACATGGTCTTCAACCGCGGAAATTTTTTTGGTGGTTGAAGATTTAACGTTGGAATTTTGTTCCATGACATCGTTTAAAACATTGTTCCAACCTGCAATTGTTGATAATCGAAACAACAAACAGAAACTGGAACTAAATCTTTGAAAGTTGATAACTTTGTTTAAAGAACTAATTTTTAAACTGCTAAAGCTAAGATGTCCAAACAGAGACATTCCTATTACTGAATAAACGAATAGCACAATAAAAATTATGAAGCTGATATGTGATAAAGTTTTCCCACAGTTTGTTATTGTGTGAACAAATATATACATATTTTGTCGTGCTTTGATGACTCTCAATAGTCGCAAAGTTCTTACTGCTCGTGTCACTCTCAGCCAGCCAGGAGAAACAGCATTTTCCCTATCAACTGATTCAACGATCACATCTAAAATACAAAAATAAAAACAAAAAGGAATGAGTCAAATGGAACGAGAGAAATAGTAATTTCGTTTTACAACCCAAAGATTATTCTCTTTTAATCCAAGGGATTGTAAACACTAGTTAAGTATTGACAATATATTTCTGTTTCATAAATATTCTTAAAGCTAAACGAAAAATTTTAAATCCATTTTGAAAAGTTAAGACAATCCGATGCACGTAAGTTTTATTTTTTTTAAGCCCGAAATTGTTAAACTAACCAATTTAAACGAGAACTTGAACGAGAGTTTGAACGAGAACTTGAACGAGAACTTGAACGAGAGTTTGAACGAGAACTTGAACGAGAGTTTGAACGAAAATTTGAACGAGAATTGGAACGAGAATTGGAACGAGAAGTTGAACGAGAAGTTGAACGAGAAGTTGAACGAGAAGTTGAACGAGAATTCGAACGAGAACTTGAATGAAAAAAACGTAAAAGGATCACTTTCATTTTCATGACGTGAAAATCAAAATTATTTTCTTAGGAATGGAACTAGATAAGGGGATTGGTAACTTTGTTTTATAGAAAAATTAAAAGTAGAAATGGAAATTAGAAATACGAGTTGGTAACGCAGCACAAGAAATAAACTTAAATGAGAAATAAGAGTCCACGATGTTTTTATTAAGGAAAATGAAATTGAAAAGTAATTATTTGAGAAGAATGTAAACTAAAAATGGAAACTTTTTCTTTAAATGAGATTTCAAATAGAAATGGTAACTAGTTGTCTGACAAAACGTGGGTGTAGAAAGAAAAGTCGGGAGCAAATGATAATTCAAAAAAAATTCAATTACAAAATAATTTTCCGCTGCGATTTTACTTATACTTGAACTTTTCGCTACTCATAAAATTATCATACAGCAGACTGTGAATACAATAAAAAATGTTACATTTAGCATCTGTATGTTGGAAAAATCCCTAATTCAATCATCAAAAGTCATTTTATAAATTATTAGTTTTCATGAATCAATAATAGCATGGGTTTTCTGAAATCTTTACAGACTTCTAATGTAAAGTCTGAATACAAAGTTCAGACACACAAAGAAGCGCTGTTCTATTAGTATTCAAACAAGTTGTATATATATATATAAAAAAAAAAGAAAAACCAATTGAGTTGCCGTCAATAAATAACCGTAAATGCTGAAATTTACAAAAAAAAAATTCATGTTTGAAAAAAGCTTTTAGGGTAAGGTTGCTAATATTGTACCGATGCCTATATTGTACTTTTAACATAACTCATTATTTTTACAACCCACAAAAAATTTTTCAACTTATTTTTTATCTTTGCTGAATGAATTTAAGTAGTCAACTGTTTTTTTTTTGTCATCCAACTTCATTAAGCCCAGAATAAGCTCTTGTTGGTTTGTTATTGAAGATTTCTTATTTTAGGTTTTTATGGCTAAGCGTATTTCACTAAAAAAAGCAGAAGATATGATTTGTTCAGTGTACTTATGTTAAAGCACAATTTATCTAAGTTCAAAATAAATACTTAGAATTTAAAAAATCTTATTTTTAGTTGTCAAATTTTTTAATTAACTGTATGTCAGATTAGTTGCGTAAATTGTACCTCAAGACACGTCCTAAATTGTACCGAAGCTACCATTCTGACCGCTAAAAAACGCGTGTAAAGTTTAACAAAACCCTTTTGAGATTTCAAGTAGAGAAATATCCATACTTACAATACGAACTTAAACAAAAAAATACAAATTTTAGTATTACTCTTGTATTGACAAGCGGTCCTTAAAAAGATGCACTCTTTAGTTCAGTTTTACCAATATGTCAAGGCTGGTGTCGTGTTGGCTGTGCAGGTGTTAATCAAAAACAGACACAATATATCTGAAACTTTTGCCAAAAATAATGTTTTTATGTATTTTATTTTACAATATTTAGTGTGGTTGTTTTTAAAACAGATATAGTATATATTGTTTTACATTATTTAGTATAACTTTCTTTAATACCTACCTTCCTCCTCTATTCTAATCTTAGCTAACCCATTGGTAAACATACAATTTAAATAAAAATTGTACCATATGTGGTGATACCTGTTTTCGGCATTTTCCAGAAGGAAAAAAAAAATCAAGTTGCATAGAGTTTATTAAATAAAAAACTTCATTTCATTATATTATGGGCAGTTAGGTTTTATGTTATGTTATATCAGAATATTTCGAATTGCTGATTCTATAAAAACCATTCCTTTTAATCAGTTCTTTAAATCCCTTAAATTTAAAATCATAAAATATTTGCAAAGCTGTAAAGTAATTGAAATCAAGAAAGTGGTACAATATTGGATTACAATGGTACAATTAAGGATCTAGTTTCCTTAATTGTACTCTTAGCGCTATTTTTTAAATTTGATCCTTCGAGACTTAACGCTTTTTAAATTTTGAGTTTTTTTAACATCTTTACAACAAACAATCCCTAAATTATGAAATCCTAATGAAAATCCATGTTTTCACTCAGTAGATTACCTACATTTTTTAGTTTTGTCTTAGGGGGTACAATATTGGCAACCTTACCCTATTTCCAGCGACTTGCGCATTTTGCTCTACGTAAACTTTATGAAACTGGATTTGACGACAAGTTTCGTCTTCGTTTCATACAGCTTTCTGTAAAGAGAAAACTTTCAATACATCTTTAATTTTTTTCTCCAACGTCCAGTCGGAGAAAATAAACGAAAGAAATTCCATATACACCCGGCTACACACTCAGTTTAGTAATGAATTTAATAAACGAATTTTTGCATTAATAGTTTCTGCCGTTATGGATTAGAATTTTAATACGTCATCAAAAAATTATCATCGCTGTTTGAAAACTTTTATATCATTTCAAAAGATTTATCGTCATCGTTTCAAAAACATAGCATTGCTTTGGTTTTTTGAATCTTTCCTGGCAAACATCTGATTAGCGTCAAATTCTAATTTAGGATGGTCATCTCCTAGCAGTATTGAATTGATTTATTTAACTATCAAGAACAACATCCAGCACACACAATCACATTACCTGACCTTGTGATCTTACAGCATTTGGACCACTTAAGCAATATTATAACGTTACATACCAAGACATGATGAATTTATGTCCATGTGTTGTAGTGTCACGTAAGAAATTTTGTGGTTTGTTTAGAACATTATGAGTATAAGCTATGTCAGAGAAGAACATTAAGTCAGGATATGATACCTGTAGTGTTTTTCCATTCTATTTCTCTTTTTCCATTTCCATTCCATTCATTTCCATTTAGCCCCAATAAAATTCTACTAGAAGTTTATTTGCCAAACAAACCTTATCTAACCATCATAAAAGTTGAGCATAGATAAACAAGAAAAAAACCATAAATGTTGACCAAGATATGAAATATTTTGATAATCCATTTTTGCAAACATCGAAAAAAACTACTGGCCCAAGCACATTACAACCACATCAAACAGACAATTTTTCTGCAGTATTATATAGATTTTTGGGTCCAATTGGAATCCAATTGTTGAGAGAAAAAAAGTATCTAATGAATTTTGTAGTGATTTGAACATGCCCATTATATCAGTCAAAACAGACAATTCTAATAATAATTGTAGTGTTGTTTCACCAACCATTTCCATTGATATTCTGGAATCTATTTTGGCAGAACAACAGTGCCAATGATACAAAACATTTATTTTGATGAAGGATTTGACATTGATGATGCTAAAACATTTTTGGCTTCGTAAAACGTAAAAATACTATCTTCTGATGTATCAAAAATTCTTCCAAATAATACAGGATCACTTCTTCACCATGCCTCAAAATTATTTTTAAACGATCCAATCATAGAACCTTTCCTTTTCCCACTAATGCATTCACATCTTATGCTTAATTATTAGTTACACCCTGAGGATAAAGACAGTGATATATTTCCATACCCAACAAAAATTTCGCTGTCTACTACAAAAGTTTCAAAAAACGGCAGACAATCAAAATATTTCATATTGACATCCAAGGAAGCTCACGATACAAAGATTCAGGAGGTTGAAAATAGAAAAAAAGTGCAAAAAGTAAGAGAGATACGGTCTAGGAATAGAAATAAAGCATTTCAATAAAAACTAAAGGAAAAAGAACAGCTTAATTGCTAAGAAGCGACTGTTGAAGAAAAACTGTCCATCATCTCATATGAAAAATGTTGTAAATGATAAAAAAAAAAAAAAAAAAACCAAAAAGAAGAAAATTCAACCAAACCTAAAATGAAATTAAAATGAAAAAAAAGATAAAAAACCTTGCAAACTCCCTGTGGAATAATCTACATGCCATATCTAAAATAACGGACTGATGATTATTCAGTCAGAATTTTTTTTAATCGAGAGCTGTGCAGAGATAAATGGGGTTTGTTGAAGACTTTGTTTAGTTTTCTTTAATTAGTAAAAATATTTTAAGTTAAGTTGCTGTGAAATATTTTATAAAAATCTGTTTTTGATTTTTCAGTAAAAAATACCATGCAATTCTTTAACGTTGAGTAATTTGCATAAGTATCATTATGTGTGCATTTTATTCATTTAAATGTTTCTATAGGTAAACCTCATAGCAGCTTTTCCATTCTCTGTAAATAAATTTATTAATTACAAATTATTTTTATTAATATATAAATAATTAAAATTTAAAAAATTAAGTCTTATCAACTGCTGACTATTTTCGTATAAATTGTTACTTTGTCATGCGCATGTTTAAGTTCGCGCTGGCCATGTTTGTATATCTGGCCCATACTGACCTGACCATTCGGTGCTTTTAACGGCTTGCAGTATTACATCTAATATTCCTAAAGATGTTTACAAAGAAAAAACGTTTCACCGAGCTGGTCAAAAAATATATATTTGAGATACTTAAGATTTCAGCATTGTACTCCAAATTTTCCTCACAATACTTCGTGTGAACCATTATACCAACCTGCGTAAGTGAATAGTTCTTTGTTGTTCTTCGTCAATCATCTCCTCGTAAATATTAAATTAAATTGACTTAACATTGTTAAAATAAATCCCCTAGTTATATTATGCTAATCCCCTGTGTCGCACATTTATAATTCGAGAATTCACTCATTCCAAAAGGTTTTTCTTCCATTATACCGAAAAATAAATTAATTTTTCTCTTCTAACACTGAAAAAAGTGAAGAGAAACCATCCCCTACCTTAAAAGATATTACATCTGATTCCGCTTGTCTCTCATCAATAATGGTTGATACTTCCTCCGTTTACACCAGAGTTTACTATCAATTTAGTGCTAATAGCCAATGAATTGCAACCGTATAATTCTTTTTATCTGCATCGTTGGATTTACGCTTAACACTAGAACATAGTCTACAATATGTAGACGATAAGGTAGGAATATTTGAAAATTGTTACCTTTGAGATATTTTTAAAGCAACTTATCGTATAGATTAAGAACGTTGATGAAATATAAACAAGTTATTTGAGTTTCTAGAACATCCTTACTAAAGTATAATGAAAGCTTATGCATTGAGTGAGGATAGATAGATATTAAAAAATAACGTGTTTCAGTTGTATTTTCTTTTTAAAAGCAACACAGACGAGATAGCGAAGAGGAAATCGTAAACAGTAAGAAAATGGATGCTTTTTTTTTAGTAAGGAGTCTCAATTAATGAAAACACTGACATCACATCAAAGTTTAGTTCCTAAGTAAATTCATCGATAGAGAATTCAGACCAAAAATTTATAAAACTAAATTTACGGCAGCGAAACCAAAAAAAAAACAAAAAAAACTTAACAATACCTAAAGATTTTTTAACTTAGAAATTTTATGTTTAAATGAAATATTTACAAATTTGTTGTTATAATAGTTCATAAAACTTCTGGAAATGGGATCTGAAAGCTTTTTTTTTTTAAATGTATTTTGAAAAGCTAGTGAGTGTGGCTCAATATATTCGATATATTACTCTGTATTCGAGGCAGCTCAATTATGGAAATTCGCGCCAAAACCAACCCAAAGTGAATATCTGGTTAAAATATTTACAATCTGCCTTTGAGGTTTTTTATAAAATTCTTACGGAAGCAATTTCCACCTCACAACTGGAATTTATGAGTCAACATTAAATTAGCGAAATTATATTGGAGCGATATCATCATCTACCTCGTTCTCTTCGTCGTCGTCATCGTCGTCATCATCTTCATCGTTAAATGTTTTTTCTATAGGCTCCTCGTTAAATCTGGCTGTCCTCCACATTACCGACACAAGACGTTCAATTCTATAAAATGTCTTTTCTCTGTATTTTAAACTTAGAGATTTATTTGAACTCAACGAGTGGATTTCGTGCATCAATAAATGTCTTCGAAAAACTCTCTGAATTCTTTTCGCAGCAGCATTTTCTGTTTGTAAACGTTGCTTTGTGGTTTCAACCGTGTTCTCTTTAGCCCACAAGGGAAAAATTTGTTTATAGCGAGCATGGACTTTACTCATGACTGATCTGATGCCTTCGCTGTCTTTGCAATTGGATTCTCCTAAGGAGCGCTTTATTAGCGCTTCCATTACATCTAAGCAATGGCATCTAAATTGATCTCGAATGGGGATATCACTCTGTTCCAAAAACCAATAGTTGGGCTTTGCTACTCTTAAGGGACCATCTAGAGCATCAATAAAATCTGATAACTTGGTATAACTTATGAATTGCGTCGCTTTTGGGTCAAAATCTTCCCAAGATGTGTAATAGGCCTCAATATCATCCTCCGTTATACCAGCATCATCCTGCGATTGTGCCTGATTAAAATTTTCCAAAATGACTGCAATATACATGTTAATTGTAATAAGTACAATTAAAATGATGTAGGATACAAAGAAAATAACGGCTACCAGTTTATTGCCACAATCCCCTTTCGCAATCCCGCTCGCTTTTTCAAGGTTTAGATTACAGACAGGTGGTTGAACCATAGCAGCTTCAAGAACCCCATTCCAACCAGCAGCGGTTGCGATTCGAAACAGCAAGCAAAAACTGCTTCCGAAGGTTCGAAAATTAGTGACTTTAGTGAGTGAACCTTGGAGCTTTAGGTTGCTAAAGAGATTCATTGCAATGACAGCGTAAATAAAAGTTATAAGAAACAGCAAAGTTCCAATATTACTCAGGGCGGGTGCTGATTTAATGATGGTGAATAAAAGTTTTCGTATGCCTTTCGCGCCTGCAAAAAAACGAAGCAGACGCCCTAATCTAAACACCCGAACAACTCTGAATAACCCAGGCGACACAATAAAGTTTTCGTTGTTTTCCTCCATGATAATAACTAAAGATGAAATTGATTGTTGGTTTAAGTACAAACTTTTATAAATAACAATTTTCATACTGACCAAAAAAAAGGGACACAAAAGATTCGCATAAAAAAATCTTTTTATCAAATGAAAACTATGCCAAGATAAGACGCCACTTTTTTACAGAATAAAACAAAATAACAATTTTTTATGAAAACATGAAGTGAGAAGAAAAATCCGAACCAAGTGAAAAAATACATTTCAGATTCATAACGTGGTTTTATTTTAAACGCAACGTTTATGATTTACATGAGCCATTTCTCCTGTCAGCGTATTTTTTTCTACAGGGTGGCACCATTAAATTAGGTAGAACACGCATGGAAATTATCAAGCCTCTCAACCTACAAAAGAGCTGAAAGTTACTGAATAAAAAGTAATGTCGCAAAGACTCAGCAGGTGTTTAGTCACTCATGTAAAAACTATGTCCTCATGTGCGGCATAAAAAGAAATGAGACGTGTCACCAAAGTCGCTGTACAGATTCACCAAAATCCTGGTATGTTCAGGAGACACAATGTAGGAAACACGCAAGGTAAACGCCACCGCACTACTAAACAACTTCAACCATGAAACTGGTGGCTTGATAAAATTCTTCTCTGACGAGAGAAACCTTGACCAGGACCAGAAGTTAAACAGAAATTAAACCCTGTATGGACTCCATGGCAAAGTACAAGATCATGTGTTTCAACTCTGCACCCTCCCACAAGGCCAAAATAACTCAGGTCTGACTTACGAAGAACGTCATTCCAATGGTCACTTGATTTGTGCCCACCTAACTCACCAGACTGTAACCTACTTGACTGCTACATGTGGGGACGTAGTTGATGCAAATATCAATCAATATTACCCTTCATTTAACGACCCCGCTTTGTATACCCATTTCTTTTAATGGTGCTATGGAGATGAAGAAAATAAGAAAGTTCTCAAATTACCTTAACTCTCTGAACTATTTAGTGGAAATGGAACTAACCAAAGACAACTTAAAAGGTATGAAAAATGAAAGGTTCTCATTAGACATAGCAGAAAAAACGCGGCGTCTAATCTTGGTCTGATTGTAGCTAAAAACAAAGTGCATTTTCACTTTGTCTTTCAGTATGCTGACTGGAATATTAATTTTGCGAATTCAAACAGATTTATTTTTAAGATTTAGTTTATTATTTTAATTAAATAAATTTTAAAATAAATTTGGTTATCTAATGCTATATTAAAATTTTTATCTATGAAATAACATTACCTATATGCAGCTGTTCAAGCCGTTGCTTTCTCTTCATTTTGAATCTTTCGTAAAATTCTCTTTCGTAAAATTCTTTGTTCGGAACACATTTAATTTTAAATAACATTAAATAACTAACAGTTGTTTAAAGTTTATTTACATTAACGCATACAAATAATTTAAGTCATATGTATATATATTTATACTTTTTAAATCTTAACATTTAACATGCAACCATTAACTACAGCAATAAAAACAAGTTTTAGTTTTATTTATCTAGACATTTTATGTTAACTGATTTATTTCCATATTTTTGGTATTTTTCTAACATCTAGGAATATGCATTAGAAAATTTTATCATTTTAAAAAATGCTCCGCCAAATCATTTTAAAGTCATGTGCATTCTTGGCTTCTAATAATCTCATTTAGGACTTAAAGCTGCAATAAAATAATATTGTATATAATGTATAAATAATATTGTATATAATATATAAATAATAAGCCGACGCATTTAAAAACGTCTTATTACAATTTATTTATAAATTTTTTATTAATTTATAACTATTTTAATTTATAATTATATTGATTCATGATTATTTTGATTCAATTATAGTTTTTTTAAATTATTATTTAAAAAAAAGCAAGTTGAAAATACCAACGTGAAAGCGTTACGTCATCTCCTCATGCATTTATAAAAAATAAAAAATAAAAAATTCTTAAAAGGTACAAAAAAAGTAAATCTTACCAGCAATTGATAGTGCAACAATTATAAAATCAAAGACATTCAGTCCGTACTTAAAATACTCGAGCCTCATTGCTATAAGTCGAATAATAGCCTCAATGGTGAAGATCCCCGTGAATAAATAATTAAGATAAGCCAGAGCCAAATCGAATTCCAAAGATTGGTTGTGATGTTGCATCATCATCGTCACCATGTTAAGAAGAATTACAGACATGATAAAAAATTCGAAGTACTTTGTTTGAATAAAGTCAAATAAAGCAGCTCGCCATTTGGACTGTTACAAAAAAATAATAATAATAAATAAATAAATAAAAAAAGACTTTTCCAAAAAAATAAAATATTCACAATCATGATCATAAGACAGGAAACCCTTTACTCACTGTTGGTCTCGATAACCTACGAGAAGGTTTTTTTAAAGATGCAGCTTTTAAAGTATTAATCCAGTTTCGCTGTCCAGGAGTTAAAAATACTCCAACTCCATCTTCATATTGTTGTTTCAACCTGTTAAAATTATCAATAATTACTCCGATGAACAGATTTAAGATAAAAAATGCCCCCAAGACGATGAAGACAACAAAGAAGATTTGATTTGCATAGTTGTTTCGATATATAGGTTGTTCATCAACTTCCTAAAATTAAAACAAAAAAAAATTTGTGAAAGAAAAAAACTCAAAGTTTTCAGGAAAAGCGATTAGAAAAGGTAAATCAATGTAATTAATTTTTAAAAGTTAAGACACCAAAAACAAATTCTGAAGATAAACTTACGGATCGTGCATCGTAAGCATCAGCCATAACTTCAAACCATCCTTCTAATGTTGCCTACAAATTAACAAAAACACCTCTCAATGTTTTATGTAACGTTTACTTTAAAGAAAAAATATTTAAAAAAAAAAAAAAAACAATTTTTCACAAAACTAGAAACTTACCGTTTGAAACAAGGCTAAAAAACCATCTATAGAACTATCAAAGTTAATATTCCTTTTCACCCAGACATAATCTGTGTTGTTTTTACACTGACTTTTATTTTTTATTCCGTAGGATGCAGATAACCGAATATTCTGATCGCTGGCTTTAGCACAATAATAGAACTTGCCTCCAAAAAGATTGTATCCCATAATGCTAAAAATGAGCCAAAACACCATGCACACAAGCAACACGTTGGCAATAGATGGAATTGAAGATAGTAATGCATTTACCACAATCTAACAAGAGATCAACAAAAAAATCTTTCTGATATCAAAGGAAATTAAATACAGAAACAATCGAAATATTTTCATAAATTATCACTGACCTTCATGCCCTGGAAACGCGAAATAGCTCTTAAAGGACGCAAGCCTCTGAGTGATCGAAGGGCTTTCAAATTTTTGCTTCCAAATAAAGAGGCTAGTGATATCTACATAAGGCAAAAAACAAATAATAATGGCACCTTTATTGTAACTATTTACAATATCAGTTAGAATAGCAACATGTAAATAAATGTTAAATTACACAATAACAGAATCAAACTTACAGTGACAATGAAAAATACTTACAGTGACAATGAACACATCCAATAAATTCCAAAAATTTGTGAAGTACTTTATAAAACCCAAAGCAAAAAGCTTGATTAAAAACTCCAATGTGAATATAACTGCAAAGAAATAGTTGCAATATTGCAAGAATATTCTTAAAGTTGGTCGATTCGGTAAGTTGACATCTTCAAAAACCTATATATTGATTTTTTTTATTAGTTTATATTACATATTAAATTATATATATAAATCTATTCTGATATAAAATTATAAGAAATACTATTTTTACATACCAAAAAAAAAAAAAAAAAATCACTCTTCAATCACTATTTAGTTTGCCTATTCTCTGCAGAAGAGAGTGTTATAAAATAGCTAGGTTAGAGGAAAAGCCATTTCTAGATTGACTACCCTCTCACAGATGGCAGAACAAAGCATTAAAGTAGACATACAGAATTACAGAATTAATGCAAAAAGCAATGATTGTAACTACTAAAGATACAATTTTACTAAATAATGAGCTGAAGTTAGATAATTTAACATATGGTCAGTGCAGACTGTTTTGAATAAACAGTCAATTTAAAACAATCAGATTCATTTTGTACAGATTATTAAGGTCTGTAACAATCTTTTTGATTACCCATCTAACCAAGTTGCCCATCTTAAACCACTCTCCCCTAAAATGCCTATTTTGTGTACATGGTAATTTTGTTACCATGATATACCTTATGAACATGCTACACTTTGTCACCAGTAGTAAATTTTAGTAACAGTGCATTTTATATACATTTTAAGAACAAGCATAAAATAATTTGACAAATAATACCAAAGTTATGCTGCTAAATCCAATAAGAAACAAAACAACTCCTTCAAAATACTTGTGTTCGATCAACACCTGGCATTTATAACGAGCATTATGCCACATTCTTCGGATTGGTGAATGCAAATAACTGGTGAGACAACAACTAGCATTATAACACAGATCACAAAAGCAGTCATCAATGTATGTTTTTTCACGCTGTATTTCAATTTTTATAGATGACAAGGAGAACTCTCTTTGATAATCCCCTTTATCAGACATGCAAAAACTTGTATTTAATATCTCAGTGCTTTCAGTGTCTGATGACTTTCCATTGGGCAAGCCATAGTTGGAGCTGCCATTAAACATTAAAGGGGCACTTAACTCTGCGTAATTATTTGAATAATGATCTAAAGTATCGGTGGCTAAAAACAAACTTGAAAGTAAAAAAACCTAAATTTGATGAATATGATGATGATGAATATGATGATGATGAATATGATGATGATGAATATGATGATGATGAATATGATGATGATGAATATGATGATGATGAATATGATGATGATGAATATGATGATGATGAATATGATGATGATGAATATGATGATGATGAATATGATGATGATGAATATGATGATGATGAATATGATGATGATGAATATGATGATGATGAATATGATGATGATGAATATGATGATGATGAATATGATGATGATGAATATGATGATGATGAATATGATGATGATGAATATGATGATGATGAATATGATGATGATGAATATGATGATGATGAATATGATGATGATGAATATGATGATGATGAATATGACAATGATGAATATGATGATGATGATGATGATGATGATGATGATGATGATGATGATGATGATGATGATGATGATGATGATGGTGATGATGATGATGATGATGATGATGATGATGATGATGATGATGATGATGATGATGATGATTAGGATTAGGATTAAAACAATGATATTACAATCAATAATGAGTATGCCAACATAAACAAGTAATATTTTATAAGATCTGAACAATTCAAAATTTACCATTTTCCTCCAACACTTGACTTTCACCATTCAAATGCTAAAATCAAAATTTGACTATTAAGCATTTTTTAAAATCAAAAAGTCAAGATGACACTTAACAACGGGTATAAGATTTCTTTGTAAAAATATATTAAACAAAAACCTAATTAGATTATTTTTTCTTTACTTTTTACACAAAACAGCACACAATCAAAACAACTTTTTACTAGGTTTAAATTAGTATATAAGCCTTGTAAAAATAAATTCTGCTAAACTTCCTACCATCTTTTTGTGCTAGAACTATTTTTTTTTTCTGTACCATTTGACAGAGAAACAAGAAAAACAGAAAAAAAAAATTTATGGACTATTAAACTTAGAAAAATAGTAAAAAAGTATAAAAACCCAATAAATTGAAACAACTATTGATAAAATAGAATGAAAAAAAAAAAAGATAAAGTAAAACATAAAATGATAAAAGAAAAATTGGTAAAAATTTACAGCCACTTCCTGCACTTCTGGTATATTTTTATCAAATCTTGTCTTATGTTTACGTTTTTTTCTTCTTGTTTTTGCCCAGTCAATTAAAATTTTAAGCCTAGATTTTTTTGTTTTTGTGCTTTCTGGAGATGAATCATTGCCGCTCAATGCATCACCACCAAAGGAGCTGAGTAACAGAGCCAAAAACAAATTTAAAACCTGTTATAAACAAAGAAGTTTTTAGAGTTGAAAATAAAAAGTTGAGATAAAAGAAAGCTTTTAAAGCTTAATGTTGAAAAAAAAACAAAAAAACTCAAGAAATGAATGTGAAAACAATAACAAACAAAAAAATAATAACATGCTAAATTCAAATCCACTTACTACCCATCTTCCAATAACAAACACAGCAAAAATAAAAAAAATTGACAAATATGTTTTTTCCAGTAATGCCCATTGCGGCTCAATCCATTTGCCACATAAAATACGAAAAATCATTATGAATGAGCTACCAAAGTTTGAAAAGTTGTACCTAGGGAATTCTTCTTTGTTCTCATAACTTTCAAAAATATAATATTTTTTAAATAGCTGCATTCCAACCACAGAAAAAATGTATATAATGAGACCCAGTATGACTGTTACATTTACTAATGCACCCATACTGCTAGCAATTGTGCTGAGGAGTTGCCCCATTGTTTTCCATGACTGAGCTAGTTTGAGAATTCGCATCTAAAAAAGCAAAAGTCTTACTGATATAAAATTTTAAATAACTAGAAAAATACTTAAGGCACAAAGTAATATACATAAATGTAAATAAATGAAAAAAAATTAGTTAAAAAAAATTAGAATAAATTTAATACTATTAAAACTAACCAAGCGAAAAACTTTTAACATTTTGAGAGTTCCTTTTGGGAGAGTAGTGAGTTTAACTAACAGGATGTCAATTACACTCACAATAACCAGCAAACCATCAAAAAGATTCCATTTGTTTTGCAAGTAACCTCTTGGTGTATACCCAACCAGTTTGATCAACATTTCAAAAAAGAAGATCCCTGTGAAAACCTAACATCAATCATAAGTTTTGACTTTTTTTACAATGAAAAAGAAGTAATCCATAGTAAAAATAGTAATCCATGTATCATCAAATAAACTTACATAATTAAAAAATTCAGTCACTTCGGTCAATTTTGCACTCATGTTATGGTGTTCAATGGACATTAAAATTGTGTTCAACATGATGCAAGCCGTAATGAAGCCCTCAAACAACGAATGGGAAACAATTTTGTAAAAAAATACATGAGTTTTATTAAAAAAAGAAGGATTTGAATGCAGTTTAGGTGGAAGAATCACAGTCTTTTCTTTTTTCTTTTTTTTTATTGGAGGTAAATTATTGACAGTATAACATAGCACTCCATCAACTTCTTTTACAGGAGATGGTCCAGAAAGAAACTCAACACAACTATTTCCATGAAAAGAATAAATTGAAGCAGAGCGTCTTATGATTGATATCTTTTCTTTTTCAACTTCCTATAAGATGTTAATAAAATATGTTTAAATGTTTAAGCATTTTCAAATTCAAAAAAAAAAGAAGAAGAAAAAAAGAAATCTACATTAGAAATAATTTACTTATTGCTATTGCTAGCTTTGATTATTTAGATAGTAAATGAACAGTAATTTCTCACATGTAGAGTAGAAAATAATATAAAATTTAACATTATGTTAAAAATGAAAAATCATAACCATTGAGCATAATACAACAAATAAACATATTTCACATTAGCATGCTTTTAGAAAGTTCATACAAAAAAATGAAACATTAAGTATTATTGTTAACGCTTAAGATCTAAAGTTTATCATTATGTGATTAAGTGCCTGTGATTAGGTACTTGTGATTAGGTGCTTGTCATTAGGTACTTGTGATTGGGTGCTTTAAATACTTGAACTGTAATCATTCATTAAAAGAATGTATGTGATTAGGTTTTAGTGGTTGGTTTAGTTTAGTTTAGTAGATTGACTAAGGTTATGCTTTTGGATTATTAAAATAACTTAATAATAATTTTTTAGCCCTAAAACAATTTTTTTTGGGTCTAACACAATCTGAATTAACAAATATTTACAACACAAACAAAGTGTAATAATAGGTGTAAATGCTTTGTATATCAATATTTTATATATCAAACTACTGAATACAAATTGATAAGGTAATTCCCAAGTTATTGCAAATTAACAAAGTTAATCATGAAACAAGTTAATAAAATGATTATTTAAGGAAATTAATTTTATGATAAATAATTTAGCATACATTATTTTGTGAGCTTGCTTGAGGTTGATTATACTTGTATATTTCCATTAAAAAATTTTTATTAAAAAATCATTAGAAATCAAATCCATAAAAAAGATATTTAAAAAAAACTCAACTATACACACAAAAATACAAATATTTAGAAAAAACACAAAGATGAGTTTTATTATAATATTCTTTAAGGATTTGATATCTCATAACAAATTTTGTAAAATAATAAAATTACCTGACTGTTAACAACTGCTGTTGTGATGTATTTTCATGAAATATTCATGAAAATGGATATTTCATAAGTTGTTTTGCTTATTTGTTTTCTAATCCAAGGAAACAAACAAACTCTGCAAATCAAACGTCTCAAAACTAAACTGTTTTAATTTTAAGACATTTGTTTTACAGGGTTTGTTTGGTTTACATTGTGTTTTAATTTTGAGATATTTCAATTTTATTTTCCTTAGAATTTCATTGAGAAAATTTAAACTAACATTCTTCTTTAAAAATGCTTCTAACACAGCCGTTAAAAACAAGTTAACAGTTAACAAGAAAAGCAACCCATATATAAATAGAAACAACATGACAAAATGATAAAATTCAATAAACACCAATAACAGCAAAAAAAAAAAGCAAAAATAAAAAATACACATATTAAAAACAAGTAATGGTAAAAAAAAAAAAAAATTAAAACTAAAAATAAAACTAAAAATTGATACCAATTTTACTAAAATAAGCATAAAAAACTTATAAACTGGGCAAACCTCATTAGGATGAGCATTTACTTCCATTTCATATGAAGCACTCACCACAGCAAGTACAAGGTTAAGTAAATAAAATGGACCAAGGAAAATACATAACATAAAGTAAATCATGTAAAACTCTCCTTTAGCAGCAATAACCTATATAAACCCAAAGTGTAAAAAAAGTTTTTTAAGTTGTTATTATTAAAAGAAAAATCATAAAAGCCATAAAAGCATAATTGTTAAAAACCTTCACTCATAAAATCATTTATAAAATTGATTAAAAATCAATCAAACTTAAGTTAAATCAATTTAAAAGAAACATCAATTCCCCCAAACCCCCAGCTGACAAGTGCCTAATACAGTTCAGTAATGCAGTAAAAAAGTTCAATTTTCAACTTACACTATTAAAAACTACTTCCCAATAATCTAGAGTGCACACTTGCATTGAAGTTAACATCGCATAAAAGAAGTTATCGTAGTTCACATATTTATCATTGTTTGCTGCAACATTTGGAACACAAGTCCATCCCTCATCGCAAGTCCTGCAATGGAAAACTCCAATCCTTGCAATTTCTTTTTTCATTTTTCAGTTGAAATTACACAAAACAAAAAAGGAACCAATAAATGATGCAGCTTTTCATATGCTTCCTCCATTTTTCCAAGAAAATGTTTTTACCCTCTTTTTATTTTTAAAACAAAAAATGTAAATTAAAAAAGAATTAATCAATGTAAATCGAATACCAGGCGGTTGACGCATTTCCACAAATATGTGACATCATATTCCCTTCAGTATTCTGCCACTCTTTGTTAAATATATCCATAGTATTGTTTGGATTATTTCTGACACATCTTGATCTTAAAGCTCCTAAAAATAGCTGTAGTCCAATGAGTGCCAAGATTGCTATGAAAAACAGTGTCAATATCAAAACATCTGTCATCATTTTTACTGACTTCAACAACGTATTAACCATTGCTTTCAAACCTAAAATTTTGAAGCAAATTTACATTTTTTTTCTAATTGTTAACATATTTCATCAACTTATAAATAAACTATTATAGTTACTTACAACAGGCTTTTGCTGGATTATAATTTATGAAACTGATAAAGTGAAATGCATTAAACTTTCCTAAATTTAGAGCTGGATTGCAGCCTTTTTTTTTACATGGTGCAAAATATGGAGCATAATATTTCTTCTGCTTAAATCCAGATTCATTAACCTCTTCAATCAAATTTCATTAACCTCTTCAATCCAGTTTAAGAAACTGACAAAATTTATCTGAACAAAGAAGCTTTTAACTTTAATTTTTTTTTTTGAAATTTTCTTTCATTAAACTTAGTAGAATTGCCTTTGCTTTAAATGATCTTCCTTTATTATAACAAAAAAAAAAGGTTTTTTCTTGCAGCAAGTGTCATGCATTTTGGTTTTTACACAGATAAAAAAATAAATCAACTTTAAAGAACAAAAACACTACTAGGTTGATGTATATCTATATAAAACAATTTTTGTTGAAAGTAAATAATAATTAACCTACTTTAAAGAGAAGAAAATTGAAAGAATTTCATTTTTTTTTCTTCTAAACTCTGGGCACTCAGGATAAGGATTTAAACTAGAGCCAGAATTGTATTCATTTGAAATTTAAACTAAAATCGCAATTTTTTTTAAGATTGCAATTTTTTGGCCCAGGCAAAAGCCTGTTCACAACAGAAAATTAAACCAAAACTAAAAAAAAAATAAATACTAAAAATATCTAAATAGATAAAAATATACCTTTAACTGTGGATATTGTTTTCAAAGCTCTTAAAACTCGAAAGGTTCTAATGCTATCAAGGTTATTGATATCAGGATGCATGGTAACATAACTAGGAGGAATTAAAGAAAATTATAACATACATATAGCTAGAAATTTATTTCTTATACTTTCCTACCTAATATTATTATTCAGGAAATTTCTTGTTTAATATGAGTTAATCTTCAAAAAATCAATTCATTTTGGAATTCAAAACTTATTTATTTACTAAGCATCATAAAAAAACAAATATTGACCTCAAATTAATTAATTCAAAAAAAAAAAAAACTGTAAATTGAATTAAATGTTATAGATGGGAGAAACATGATCAATTTCTACAGGTATAGCTGATATTAGGAAACATTTTTAAAGGAAATAACCTACCCTATTATAACCACAACAAAATCCAACCAATTCCAAGAATTTCTTAAATATGCATACTTGTGCAAAATAAAGCCTTTTGCCAGTATTTTTATCAACATTTCAGTTGTGTAAATGGCAGCGAATACATATCTAATTTAAAAAGTAATGCTAAACATATTGATAGAGATTATAAGAAAAAAATAACTTTACGCTATTGGAATTGTGTTTGCTTACAATCATATCATCATAATCTTGGATTGACTTCTTAGTAATGATGATAAGCATTATACTCCAGATCATTATGAAACTTAATTATTAGTATTGGTAACTTACTCAGACATTTGAGGTGGTTGACTTAATGCCATAAAAACACAGTTGGTAACTATTGTCAGTAATATAAAGACTTCAAAATATCTGAAGCTTATGTCAAGGAAAAATTTCTTCAACTTTATAACAATAAAAATATACATCAGAAAACTTAAAATATACTTCCTCAGAATGATTTTTCCATAACTTAAAAAGACTTCTATAAATTGAGAAAAGATACTGATGTGTCAAAATATAAACATTTACTCTTCTAACTAAACTATCTGTTCCAAACAAAAATAATGACTTTTCTTTGCTAAATCGAAACACTGTTTGCTTTCCAAGCTTGTTGTTAATAACCAAGAATGTCTAAAAATTATGATAATAAAAAAATTTATGATTTATTAAAAGCAAAAAAAATTCAATATTAGAATACAGCATGACAAACATTAGAAGTGTTTGGAATTCTTTAACTATTAGATACTAAATTTTTTTAACAGAATTATATTCTCATTTTTTAGACCTTTAAATTTTTTTAAAGGTTTAAAAAATGAGAATGCCATACTGAATTCTGAAAAGTATTTTCAAGAATTCGATCATTTGTATGTAGTAAAGTAAAAAAAAAAAACACTAACATAGAATAGATAAAATCTTGAAGTATTACTTTAGGAGAACAAAATATTAACTTTATATAGTCTTATATAGTCTTACATAAAAAAAAAAAAAAATCAAAAAGTTTTATAGTAAAAGTTTTATATAAGGAAATAAAACATACTCTTTTTTTTAACATTTGATAAAATATTGTTTCATATTGTACCTTGCGTTACTTAGTTAAGAAACTTTTTGCAATGTTCAACCAAATTGTTGCTATTGTAACTATCTGTCATTTTGACATATCTTGATAGTTGCTTTGTGGTTTACAGCAAATACATGGGTTACACAAATGGCAGCATGTTAAACTAACTTAGTTCATTTCCTTCCATTGTTGAACTTTTAATGATCATTTACTTTAATTTAAAAAAATCAAACTTGGTATTTTTCCTCAGTCTTGTCAAGTTTACAAATAAAGCAGAGTTCTATAACTTTTGTTAACTATGGTTATTACCATCAGGTGAGTATGTAAATAGTGACCAAATAAAAAGAACTTTGAAGACACTTGAAAGATAATTCAACTTGTTTTATATAGTTTTGGATCACTGAATTGGAAATTCACTTCTTGTTTAAACTATTAGCTCTAATATTCTTTTTTCAGAATGCCTATATTTTAGGAAAGCTCAAAAGTTATAATCTAAGAAAGCCATAATTTCTCGATAAAAATGTTAGCTTCTGTGATTATTTCAAATTGTCTTAAAGTTCCAGCAATAGTCAGCCATCGTAGTAATATCCTATTTTCATGGTATATTCCCTCTTTTAATGTTGTGACAAAATTCATTGTAAAATGACTCAAACTTTCTGGAAATCTAAACGGCTCTAAAGCTTTTCTAGCATATTATTTACAGTTTAAATTTGTGAACTTTGATATTTTCAAGAAAGTTTTTAACAAGTTCACTAATATAGATCACGCAACTAATTACTTTTATTCATAAAATTTTAAAAATTTTCATTTTTTAAAAGTTTTATAAGTCTGGGATCCCTTAAAATACCAGTTTTTCACTCCAATTCTTAGGTCAGAAAAAGATCAACATACAGTACATATTGGAAGTGAATAACATGTTTTCTCTTAGAAACTGTTTTCATTAAGTTCAGCTTAATATGCAGAGAATGAGATGTTATTTTTTCCTTGGTACCAATGGTTTATTAACGGGTGATCACTAATTAATGAGAATATTTTAGACAGCTCATGACTTTTGAACGGGCGCCACTTTTAAAATGCTTTTATTTTTCTTCTCTATTTTTTCACAGTCTGATATTGTTTTTTGTTTTTATTCAAAATAAAAATAAAATTTGTCATCCGCGTCTCCAAAAATTAAAAGGAAATCCAAACTTGCGGAAAAAATTCGTTTTTGGTTGGCAATTTCTGTTCGCGGAATATTTCGCGTGTTTCTTGCTTTTTTTTAAAGAAATTAATTTACGCAAAAGCATTATCATACAGCAACTTCCAAACATCCAACAGTTTCATGCATATGGCAATAATTTATATTTGGTCGGCAAATCGGTTGTTCAGTTTTCCAGGGAGAGAAACTTTATTTTCGTAGAAAAGGAAGATTATCCTGGATGTGAACCAGAACTTCGTCTAATTGGAAATTTTTGGTCTATTTTTAAAGGGCATGTCAATGAAAATAACTGGGAAGCACAAAGAATTGATCGATTGAAAAATAGAATTCAATACTGCTTGAAAAAAGTCAAGAAAAAAAATGTACCAGCTAAATGTGTAATAAATAATATAATAAAAGTGTACAAATTGTTGGACAATATTCATAGCACAATAGTTAATGTCTCCTTTTTAAAGAACTCAAACATTTTTATTTGTTCTGATCACACGTTGTTCCTCATATTACTTTCAAATGCTCTCCTTTGTAACAAGATTAATATCATCGTAATTCGATGAAAATTGTACTAAACAAATTTTTTAATATTTACAAATGCTTGATAATCTAATATGTACAATTACTCAACTAAAAATGTATAATGAGAAATCATAAGGAATATTTCGTTAGCTAACCCTTGATTTCTAAAATTTCTGGCTTATTTATTGAGAATAAATTAAAACACCAAGATTCATAACCTAACACTATGAAGGGATTTAGAAAAGATGGTGTAAAAGGTGGTGAAAAATTGTCAAATCTCATTAAACCATCTTGTAAATATATTCATGTTAAAGCGTTATTATTTCCCGCTAAAATTCAGAACTGGTCCGTGTTACTGAAGTGTAAATAACATACTTTCTTTGTGCTCTTACCATCTCAAACTTTGTGCCAACAAAAAAAAACAGTTCGCTGGGGGCGCTTCTTTTATGTTTTCATTTAAAGAAAAGTGCAGTTGATGAACATCGATTGTTGTGTGAAATATATGGGAAACATGCTCCATCAAAAATATTTGAGCAAAATGTGGTGGCGTTTGTAACATATGAGTACCATATGAGCACTGGCGGTGTGTGTAACATGTGAGTAGCATATGGTGGATTTTTTTAAAGTAGTGATTTTAGTACTAGCAATAAAGAACATGATAAAAGGTCAGTTAAGGCTTGAAGACGTTGAGCTGGAGGAGATATTGGACCAGGAATAATGTCAAACTCGAGAGGAGCTTGCTGGGACCTTGGGAGTGATACAGCAACCAATTTCAAACTCTCTCAAGGCTTTGATTATGATACATAAGCAAAGATAATGGATTTCATATGAACTCAAGTCAAAAAGTGTTGAATGTCGTTTTTTTACGTGCGAACAATTATTGAAAAATTGGAAGGGTTTTTTTACATCGCATTGTGACAAGGAACAAAAAGTGGATTCACTACAACAACCCAAAGCGCAGAAAATTGTCGGGCAAGCCCATCAATCTGTCAGCATCAAAAGCAAAACCGAATAATCATGGCAAGAAACTCATGCTGTTCATACGGTAGGATCAACAAGATACAGTCTACAATCAGCTACACCAGCCTAACGAAATCATCATTGGGGAATGTGAGCAACAATAATTAATGAAATTGAGCCGAACATCGATGATCAAATGCCCCCAACATCCCAAAAGACAAAGAAAAATGATCTTTCAGTAAGGTTCAGCCACATGCCGCAGATGTTGTCAAAAACTTGTGTCGCTTCAATGAGATGTCCTCTTCTACCTATTGTAATGACCAGGTATTGCTTCTTCCGACGACTACTTGTTCCGGTCGATGAATAATGGTAACACATCACTTCTAAAGAAGAAGCCAAAAACCGTGTCGATTCTCGGTTCGCTTCAAAAGACGAAAAATTATTTTAACACAGAATTCGTATGCTGCCTGAAAGATGGCGAAAAGTTGTAGCTAACGATGAACAATACTTAAGAGATAAATTGTACCAATTTTATGTTTATTGATATTTCCATGCTGCCACATTGGGTCAAATATGGTGATATTTACTCTTAAACATTCTATAAAAGGATAACTGGAGCAATTTTATATAATTTTACTAAAAATTGTCTAAATTTTATTCACATTTAAATATGTTAGTTATGTGAGCAGGAACTTAGTAACATCAATATGACGAACATATTATTAAAGACTAAACTGCTGATGCTTTGCATTAAAATGTATTGTTGTGGATGTGTTGTCCCATATAAAAGTATTTTTTTTCAGGCATACAAAGTTAAAAGATTAAAGCTAAAGATTATTTATAATAGTACCTATAAATTTTTACATTCCATTTCAAAATTTGTTTTGGTTCCACGACCGCCATGTGCAATCTGGCACGTGGTAAAGTGTAATCAAATATTACACTCTTGTTTTGTAATAATTCATTTACTCGATTGCACTGTAATCGTAAATTATACTGTTGTAAATAATGCATTAAGTATGCATAAGATGTGTTTACATATTCATAATTTATGTAGCGGAAGTTACTGAAGATACGTTTTAAAAAATCCTGCAATCACCCACTTTTAAAGATTTTTAGAAGATACCCGGAAAGATATCGAGAAGGATATAAACATTATCTTCTAAGCAAGAAAAAAAGTAGATTTTATAACTTGAAAAATCTTTTTGTTTCATTATTACTAATTAATTTTTGATTGGCTCCGTCAAAATGAAACGAATAATTCATTAAATTTACTTTTTTAAATAAAAACTCATTATAAGTTTAAAAATATGCAAATCAAGTCAAAAATATGCAAATCAAGTCAATATATTTATGAAAAAAATCTCTCAATTATTTTTCTCATTTCTCCTAAATGCTCTTAAATTCTTATTTTTTCGTAAAACTCTTGTTAGTTATTACTCACAACCCTTTGATGTAACTCTTCACCTTCAACTATCTTATCACTGAACCCTAATCTTATTGTGAGCCACTTATTTGCTAAATTTAGACTTAACATTGATTTTTAAAAAAAGAACAAAAGCCTTCAATTCAATTCAGAAGTACAGAATGTCTAGGGTGGGAGGAATATTTAATTTGTCTGCTACATATATTTTTTCTATTATAATTGAAAGGAAGTTTGTCTTTATTGTTTTTATCCTTTTTACTTTTAAATGAATTTTAAATTTAAAATTGATTAGATATATTAAACTCTGAGATTTTAATTGATGGTACCTTTGAAATACTTGGAGTATAAACTCATCATTTTTTGGATTTAAACAAATAACAATAGTTTTTCACCGTTCAAAGTTTTAAAGAAACCCTTTTGGACCAATATGTTTGGCCATTTATCTACTTGTAAAGAGTTTATCTTTACAATAAACAAAAGTAAATAAGAGTTATTTGCAAAATCTATAGAATTTTGCTCACTTAAAAGTATCTTGATAATCCTACAGAGCATATTAAAGTTTGTTTAGTTATCTTTTGAGGAAAAGACTTTTTTACGTTCAAAATGATGTCATTGTACCGTAGGAGGTGACTCAATGTCTGCATTTTTATCTGCAGCAGTTTCATTGATTTTTTTTTTAATTTAACACAATTGCATTCACATTTTCGTTTGATGCAAGAAAATTTTTCTTTTCAACTAATTAAGCTAAAGAAAATTCGTCGTCAGAGCTACTTTAGTGTCATCCTCATTAAAATTAAATGTGCCTTAACTTTGATGAAGTTGACACTAAAGTAGCTCTGATAAATTAGGCATCAGCGTTTGATTTTTCCGTTAAGAACAAATAACAACAAATAAAAAGTGCAAACCTCTATATATATCTTGATTAAATATCAAGTTTTGAAAAGTTTATTAAAATAAAACTTTTCATGTTTTTAAATCAACAAAGTTTTTTGGTACGACAAGTTTACATTCATACATAATTTGTAATTTTTGAAAAACAAGTTTTACGAGTTTAATTGAATAGCAAATCTGCGCATGCGTTTTTTAGGGTTAATAAATGTAGGTGAGATATCTGAATTTTTTTTCCGGATTCCAATAACTTTTTATATATAAATGCATAAGTTTTTTTAAATTCAATTTTAATTCAAATGCCTCATATAGAAGTTCGTACTTTATTCTTTATTATTCGTTATTAACAAAAAAAACAAAAAACGCCTATGCCAACGTTTTATATTGATTGAATCTACTTAGTTGCTTTACAGTGTAATGGAAATTAACTTCAATGGGGCTGTTTATTAAAATGTATTGCTTGTGATTTGTTTTAACAAATTACTGGTTAACTTGCAGGTTAAGTTACAGGTTAAAGTAATCTCCCTAAGTTTTCCCATTGTGTAACTTAAATGTTAAAATCTTGTAAAAGCAACATTTAAATATATACATATATATATATATATATATATATATATATATATATATATATATATATATATATATATATATATATATATATATATATATATATACATATATTTATATATATTCTAGGAAAAATATTTACAAAAATATCATCTTTACATTTTTGCGATATTCAAGAACATAAAGAATTATCAGGTTTATTGTTAAAACAAGAAAATAAAGATGAGCAATTTTAAATTTTTCGGTCTACTTAAAAATCTGCCAAATAAAATCAATTTTTAGTACAATTTCTATTCTGAGAATGTAGCCGACAATTACACATTAACTGAGTATTTTATGCAAAATTTTTTTTTTGTATAAACAAGAAGCTAGAACGGCTTCCTTTTTTGTTTTTGTTTTTGTTAGAATGTCATTTATAAAACGTTCTTTGGATAAAGAACTACATATAGGAGTAATTTATTTAAATGAATTAAATAAATGTGTAAAAATTAATAAATCATAAAAGAAAATATAAAAGACTACAAAACAAAGCGACTGATTGCTCTGTTCCACCCACCATTCACCCGCAATTGGATATGAGAAACTTTTGGTTTTTCTTTGCTAGTAATTCGCCATTGTAATTTTTTGTCTACGTTTTTTTTGCTTTATTATAAACGCGCTTTTATATTTTCATTATGTTAAATTTACTTTTAATTTACAATCATCTATATATGATCTATCTCTAAGCAATTACAATAACAGCAACAACAACAACATCAATAATAACAATTACATCAGAAAATTTAAGATTTCAATTTATCATCTTCAATCAAAAATACGTCAAAAATAAAATGGAACTTTTACCATTTTTGACATATTTTTGATTGAAGATAACAAATTTAAAAAAAAATACCAATTTAAAAAAACACTCGCACGTTGTAAGAAAGTAAACATCAACTTACGCTATCGTCTTCACCGTCCAAATCTTTCAATGGTTTTCCGAGCATACACTTTGGTACATAGATAAAACTTCTTTCATTTTCTAAGTCTGATTTTTTTTGCTCGTTGAAATCTTTCACATCTTTGATATCATCATGTTCAGCTTCCACGGCATCAAAGAAAACACTTTCAGTTTTACTTTTAGATTCGCTCGGAGAAGATTTATTATTGCAAGTTCTTGCTTCGTGGTATTTTCTTCCCCACAGGCCAGGATCCATCTCTATTTTCTCGTCTTCATTGTTTCTATTTTCTTCAATATCATCCCTATAATCTGCTTCTTGTTCTTCTTTTTGTTCTTCTTGTTCTTCTTGTTCTTCTTCTTTCTTCTCAGATTCTTTTTCCTTGTTCGCCTTTACAAAATTGTAAAACATAATTTTGAATAATAAAGCGTTTTGAATAACTACTCAGCAAAACCAAAGATCAATAGGCATTCAAGTATTTTCTAAGCAAGACTTAATATTGTCGATTCTTCCAGATTTTCTATTCAAAATTTTTAACTCTTTTAAATTCTGTTTTTTTTTTTTTTTTAAAAAACTTTTCAAAGATTGTCGCCTGAATCTTAAAACTAATATCTAGTAGTTTTATTTCTTTTAATAAAATTCTCCCATTTTTCGAATAAATGGAAAGCTATCAGCAGCCATAGGGGCTATTTAAGAATTCCCTACAATATCTTAGGAAATAATTAAATTTATTTATGAGGATCGTGTAAGGGCAGGTGTTTCAAATAAAAATTATTCATATTTACATGACCTTCATCAAAACAATCCCATGGCAAATCGACTCCACAATTGAAATCAAAGAAAGTGAAATTCACTGATTATAAAGTAACACAGTAAAGGTCTGCTATAAATCTTCATCAGAAAAAAAAAAAAAAGAATTTTTGAAAGATGAGTAAAAATCCGCGACCTGTGGAGTGTTTCTTTAGAAAAACTTTGAGTAATGCTGAAAAAAACAAATTTGTTTTGAATAAACGAGTTTGGAAGTAAATAATTTAAGCAAAGAATTTTGCAAGAAATGGAGTAACCGAGTCAAGGAATAACAAAGAAAACTTTATTCAGCTCTTTGCATTTATTTTTAAAACCTCAGTATTTTAGTTTTATTGACAACAGCCACCTATAGACAATCAGATTGAATGGTGCAAGATACATTTTGTAAGTAAATGTTTAAATACTTATTTGACTGAAGTGAAGTGAAATGAAGTTTAAACACTTATTTGACTGAAGTGAAATACTTATGATGTGTGATGGTTACCTGTAAAGCGATGAAAAATTTTCAGTAAACAACAAAAAAAAAATGCTGTTATTTATTCCGAATGATCAAATCGTTCAATTAGTTTTATAACAACTACTTTAACTATCAAACATTTTTATTATAAATTGTTTGCTATATTTACTTATGCCTTCAATAATAACTATTTTTGATTCAGTTAAAACTGATTGTGGGAATTATGGGATAGAGCAGGCGGAACATAATAAAAACTTGATCAAAATACTTCGTTAGCGACTGGTTTCAACACTTAATCAGTTGTAATAGTTTTCTTTTTAAGAATTAAAAATTCGAAAAAAAAACAAAAAAAAAGCACTGCAAAATAAAAGATTAAAACATGATTTAAAGTCAGTTAACATCAAGCAAGTTGTACCAATCAGTATGTGTTTATTTGCAGATAAATTAATAAGCTTAAGCGAATTGGATATAAAATATAAAGTCTGGAAACTAAGTTTAATCACTCGATACAAGCTCATGCTCATAATGATTAGTTTCCAGTTCTCCAAAGAAATTTCCTAAACTATTGCCAACTTACGTTTGTGCATTTTATTTTTACAGCTAATTTTTACCATTGTATTACATAGAAACCACTTGTTTTTTCCACAATTATGAAATGCTACAAATATTCTTTGGTCTACAATATTACTACCCATTGGGTACCAATACTTTTTACGTACACGCCCATCAATAAGTAGTGATAGAAAAATTAATTCGCTTAGAAAAATAACCCTGGGTTTTAACATAACAACTCAACCAAGATACTAACGTAATTAGTTAGTTTTTAAAATTAAAGACGATGAGACCAGACTCAAACGTATAATGGATTCACTAACAAAATTTTGGTAACACTGTCATACTATTCCATTTAAATAGGATAGCAAGCAACATACTTAGAATTTTCCTCAGCTTGATTATTAGCGATTTATTATTTGATGAGAAGGAAATATTATTTAGTGTTTAGTTGTGTGACGAACGGAAATAATATTTATTATTTAACTATTTTGAAAAATACTCCCTGTTAAGTAATCTATATTAATTAAAGCTTATGGCATTGGTTTGCTTCCAAAAAATATTCAAAATCATGTATAACAGAGCAACAGTTTAAAAATTCTAAACAATTTTAAAAAAATATTGAATTTTTAATGCAGCGGCAACAACAACAACAACGCCATTAATAGAAAAAAGCAGGGCTAAAATGTAACAACGCGCAAAAAGCAACACTAAAAACGTAACAATGCACAAAAAACAAAAAAGTAAATCGTCAGAAACCTGAAAAGTTTTTAATTAAAGACCCAAACAACATTTCCTTTAACCATTTTAGTAATATATAATAATTGATTATAAAATTTCAAAAATTAGAAGTTGTCTTTATAAAATCAAATTATTAGTAAAAAGAGGTTTAAATTTTTTATTATTTCTATGTTTTTTTTGTTTTTTTTTTGTTTTTTAAAAAGTTATAAAACAGTGTGCAAAAAAGAAAAAGTTAACATCTGGAGCGTGGTTCTGTTGAAAAAAAACTGTTTAGAGCATTGTGGGTTGCAACAATGGAATATTGGTTTTTCTTTTTTTTGATTATATTGAACTTTATAATGCAAAAATAGCTGATCCATTTTATAAAAAGATATTAGTCAGCACCCATGAATGGAAATGTAAATCTCATTAAATATTTTTAGCCTATGAAGAGTTTGCACAAAATAGTTGCTCTAGCAGATACACTTCATATGAATGATTGGTTACCTAAAGCAAGTATGTCGAGGCTTTACAGTTGATAAATTGGTGAATGCAGAGCTGTTTTAAAACGCAAGACTAACGATAAAATTGTTCAAACGTCATCATATTCTTTTAAATAAAATAACATTCCTTCAACTTTATTGAAATTTTATTTTGATTTAAAAAAAACTACAAAAGAAAAACTTTTTTTCTTGTTTCATTTATTAAGAGTCCTTTAAAATTTTCCTCTGGATTTATCAATAGTTTCTTCATTTATCAATAGTTCGTTCATTTATCAATAGTTTCTTACACTGTCTTTCAAATTTAATCATTCAAAGAAATTCATTTAAAATAATTCATTACCACCTTAAAATTTCTAAACTTTTGTAGATTAATAGAAATTTATTTTGAAGAACTTTCGAAAAAACACAAAAATTATAAAAAAAGAAATCTAGTTTTTTTTGTTTATCTACAATATCCAACTAAGCTAAATTTAGTTAAGATGGGTCTGTGAAGAGAAGATTGCAAACATGTTTTGTATTTTTCCACTTAAAAATTGGTATTGAAAAACGGTATGCTAACATATATGCATAGATTTGCATAAGCTCTGAAATTTAGAGCTTTTGGTTTCAATGTGTGCCGTAAACTAAAAGTTTGTCACCGTAAAATAATTCGAAGCAATTTAAAAAAAAAAAAAAAAAATCAAACAACTAAATTTCTTTTTTTTAACCTTGAGATAAGTTTCTGTAAATCTAACATTCCGATCTTTTAAATGATAAAAGAGAACTTAAAATTAACTCTAAATCGTTAAGTCGAGTTTTGTATGTTGCAAAACAAGATTGCCATTTTTTTATTTTCAACGTAAAGACGCATTTTCACTAAACTCACGTCGATTAACTTTGCTTTTTAAAATATTGTTTTTTTTGTTTTTTTTTTTAGTATAAATTTTAAGTGTTATCAATGTAAATATCTTTCATTTGTAACATCTTTTTCTTCTTCTTGACAGGTAGCTTTAAAATTTTAAACCTAAACAGATTTGAGAACGAAGTTACGGAAACCTTTATAGTATAAATATGTACCATTTTTTCATAAACTTACACTAAAGAAATCGAATCCATTAACGGAAGTTTTTTTAAACTAAAATTTCTTTCTTCAACTTTAGGTTTCCTGTTCTAAGCAAAAAAAAAAAAAACTGCTGTGTTTACTTTTTTTTTTGGTTGCTTTTTTTTTTTTTTAATGCTAAATGTATTTTTTGTGTGTATGTTAAATAATGCAAAATTTTATCTTTTCTAAAAAAAAGCACCGTCCCAACCATTGGTCTATCGAGCTGGGTTTTTAGTTATTTTCATATACATATGCCTTTTTTTTGCACGTATTTATATTTAGTTGTTTATTTAAATGTGGTTTACAGAATGACGCATTTCCTGAGAACATTTTTTTTTTTTTGAGTTTGAGCGGCATTTCTCTGAAGTTTCTAAAATCTATTTGTCGCAAGAAACAAACAACCAAAAAGTTAACCATATACGGCTTAATCAACTTACACAAAGCAATTTGAATACTGGTCAGTAGAATTAAAATGTTCACTTTAATTTTGATCAAATATACAAGAAGGTTTGATTTAGAAAGAATCATTCTTATGAAACTTAACTCTTATGAATTAGTTTTTAGCTTGTTTTTGCCCTTTTCTTATAATTTTTTATGAAATTTCTTGTTTAAATATAAATGCTGTTCAGTGTTTATAGGATAACAACAGCAACCATCCTTTTCTGAGCTTATTGATACCCAAATTAAGGGCATCTGAGTTTCGTTTACGAAAATAGTGCTTTGCGTGTTTTTAAGAACTTTCTTTTATACGTGGCTCAAATAAAATTAAATATTTAATGTTTACATTAATATTTAAGTAAAAAAAACCTTGCCTCTCACAAAAGAAAATCATCATCATCCTCATCATCATCATCATCATCATCATCATCATCATCATCATCATCATCATCATCATCATCATCATCATCATCATCATCATCATCATCATCATCATCATCATCATCATCATCATCATCATCATCATCATCATCATCATCATCATCATCATCATCATCATCATCATCATCATCAACAACAACAACAACATCATTATCATCATTATCATTACACTTCCACTTTTTATACAAAGAAAACTAAAACACAAAAAATATTCTAATAGAGGACACCTAAAAAAATTGTGTATAAACCTATAAACCATTACTACAAACCTATAAACCATTACTACAAACATATAAACCATTACTACAAACATATAAACCATTACTACAAATTTAATAAATAATATTTTCAATGCAATACATATATAATATCTCTTCCATTTACTATTTTTACTCGATTTCCAAACATTTCAAAAAAAAAAAAAAAAGATTTATTATGGAAGTGATTTAAGAATAGGGTGGGAGAATCAGGATGATCAAGCTTGAAAAAGTTTAAATAATGGGCAGTTAAAGTTCAAGGTTCCATTTTGAGATACTGATTTAGTGCAAAAAAACTTTTGCACTAAACCAGTATCTCAAAATCAGTATCTCAAAATCAGTATCTCAAAATCAGTATCTCAAAATCAGTATCTCAAAATCAGTATCTCAAAATCAGTATCTCAAAATCAGTATCTCAAAATCAGTATCTCAAAATCAGTATCTCAAAACCAGTATCTCAAAACCAGTATCTCAAAATCAGTATCTCAAAATCAGTATCTCAAAATCAGTATCTCAAAATCAGTATCTCAAAATGGAACCTTGAACTTTAACTGGCTTTTTTTTAAATGTCCAACTGTGAAAATATTCCGACACAAAAATTTCAATCAGTTTGCTTTTTTTAATGTTTACGATAAGAAATATTTGTCAAAATTTATTATCGTAAGCATTAAAAAACAAACTTTAGTGAGCGAAAGTTTAATATGATTAACTTTCAAAAATTTTACAACTGGCTTGCTTTGATTCATCAATTATGAATAAAATAAATGCAATAATAGTATATCCATAAAGATATAAATGTAAGCATAGATAAATGTAAATAGTATGAGCTTCACCTATAAACATTTTTCACCCTTCACATTTATCTCTACAGTTGTGAACTTTCAAATTTTAAAATTTGAATAAACTTTTTAAAGAATAGATTTTTTATTTGAACTTTTTAAGGATTTGTATTGAGAAATATGGGTATGAGATCCTGGGTGAATTTCAATTTAACTTTAAAAAGTTAAAAAAATGAAGCGTCTTGACATTTAATCTCTGTCCTTTTCCTGTAGCATGCCTCATAATAAAACTGATTCTGAATTTATCACAGGTGTACTTCTGAACAAGTTGACCCAACTTGTGTAAAATCCTAGCCAATGATAAATTTTTGTCCGACCAAAATCGGAAAGCAAGCATCTTTTTAAGAAATAAGTCAGTAGTACTAAATGATGTCTTTGTCAACTCATCTTGTATTAACTAAGCTTCATTCGGAATTTATGTGTTGGTTGCAATTTGATGCTAAATCAATGGCATTTTTTTTAAAATCTTTTTTTGTCTTTTATATTTATTTGAGAAGGTTAAGATATATGAGCAATCTCATATACCCTAATAATAAGTGGCTTACTACTGATTGATGAAATATTGATCAGCTTTTTTTAAAATGCTGCATTCTTATGTTGACTTTGTTTACCTGCTCTGTATCCTTCAAATTTTACGTTTTTAATTGAAATTGAGTTTGATAGCTTTTATCGGTAATCGATTTGTCAGAAATCTTCATAAGTTTATTTTCTTCAAATTTACATAAACTTTCCTCTCGCCTCTTTAAATTTATTTCCTTCATACATTGACAAGTTTTTTGGTTAATGCCTCTACTATGGTCTTAAATAAATTTTAAAATATGATGAAAACTATTTTAGATATGTGTTGGATGTTTTTCGTTTTTTGTTTTATTTACTTGATACTGTATTATTTGAATATAAATATTTTGTTTATAAATTCGGAGCAAATAAAATGTTACAGTTTTGAGAATATCTATATATGCAAAAGGGAGGGACACAACTTAAAATCTTTCCTTTCCAAGCTAATTCTGTTTTATCAGAGAATTTAAATAAAAAGAAGAAATAGAAGAACTATATTGCAGTTCAATCCCCCTAATAAAATCTAAACCTAGCGTCTAAACCTAGTTTAATCCATACAAAAGTTTAGTAAAAAAATAAGAACCTACCTTTAAAATTTTTTTAGATTATATTGAAAATTTAAAAAAAACAACTAATGTGCAAAATTTTTTGCAAAACACGATTTACCTATATTTCTTCTTTCCCTGACAATTGAATTACTGAATTTTAGTAGGATCATTGATTGGCAAACTTCAGAGAAGTTATTCATTATTTAAAAGCTTTTTCTCGATTTAGAAAAGTTATACAAACACGAAATTCGTTCTTAATAACTTCGATTAAATGCACAATGTGCTAAATGTAATAATAATAAAAAAAAAATAAATGGAGGTTTTTGATAAATTTTAAAACAGTTATCAAAAACCTTCTTTTTACGAATAACAAACCATCGATGACGGTGAATGGGAAAAGCTAATAAATTAAAGAGCCAATGAAACTTTCACTGAAAGATTTTTTCTTTTCGAAAGGTATTTTATTGAAAGCAAAGCCATTTTGTTTATTACAATTGTCAATTAGTAAGAAATGTCAATGAACAATTCTTTTGTTTCTGAAAAAAAAAAAAAATAATTTTTTGCAAATGTGTATAAAACCTCAATATGACTACTGGGTGTTATCTCCATTTCATTTCTTTGTTGTTCACTATATAAGCTTTAAGCATGGGTGACAAACAACTGCGCAGTTTTTCCCAGGAAAGTCCTGATTTTTTTTTTTTGTGTGTCATTTAACAGCTGAAAATCAAAAGCTGTGTTCAGATTCTTGTTCTGTTTGTTTTGTGTTTGATTCAGTTTCTTGAATTTCAAAAAATCGGGACATTACTTTCAATATCAGAACGAGGGACAATTTTTATATAATTGGGACCGTCCCGGAAAAACTGTGCAGTTGGTAACTCTAATTTAAGCATAAATTGTTTTGTTTAAAATCTTATCTATTTATTTTTTATTATTGACATTTAGCGATGCAACTACAGTTAAAAAACGAAAAGCAGGAAATAATGTTTTGAAGAACATAATTTGGACTCTATAAAACCTCGATCTCAAACCTATTGAAGTCCAGGACGAGCATAACAGAAAAACCCATGATCGGTATTTGTCATCAAAGGATCTACTTCTTAATCTACTACTTAATCTATTGAGGATAAAAAAAAAATGAATATGTGAAGAGGTAAAAGAGTGAAGAAGACATTTAATGAAAATTATCGCGTAAAAGTTCTCGCGTGAAAATTAAGGAAACTTATAAACAAATCTTGAATCTTTTCTAACAGAAAAAAATTTTGGTTTTATTGAAATCTATCAACAGGAATTTCCGAGAATTGCGAAAATTAAATTACCGTTTATCACAAGCTACTCAAGCCTGCTAAAACTCAAAAACACAAACTATTAAATAAAAATGTCCAAATAAGAATTACTCTTTTTCGAATCTTTCTAGAAAACTGATAGGTTTGGCAAACAATTACATTGGCAAGATCCATTAGACACTTTAAAATTCCTTAACTGTGACACTCTACCTTTAATATCTTCATCATGTATAAAGATGGATTCTTCATCATTTTAGTGGTATACTTTTGAAATTTTTTTTCCAGTTTAACTATTTTTTAATAGTATGGCTGTTAACATTGGAATAAGAATATCTATGGTCATATCATTTTGGATATATATTCGCATTATTAAATTGAGAAAAAATCAAACATTTTTTAGTTTCATTTCTTAGGTTTTTGGGGTTTGAAAAATGTGATGGAGATGCCATCAAACTGGTAACCCTAAGTTATTTCATCTGCTTAGTCGACAAAACTTGCTGATGTCATTTAAGTGGACTAAGCTTATACAAAGCTTTGTTAAATTTATTTTTAAAAATTTTATTATTTCTGATTAATTCAAGTTTATTTTATTCACGTAAGTTCATGTATATAATCATTACACAAACTCTAGTTTATATGTGTATTTACTAATAAATTTATTATAATTTTTACAACTATAAACTTTATTATCATTTAAAATAAAACGAATATCGTCGTTATTTTGTCGCTAATTACAAACGATATGTCAAAGAACAAGTTCTTTTTAAACTCAAATTTTAAAATAATTTTTTAATTGCATTGAATAAATTTTTATAGTAAAAATTATTAGTCGATCAAAATAAAAAGACGCACATTCATGTTGCTGAAAATCATTGGGGGATCACAATTAACAATTGCCGCCCGGTTCTGACGAACGTGGTTAGTTATACTCGCATTACTCGTTGCTTTTTTTTGTTAGTTTGAGATTTTCTTTTTTAACTATACTGATTTTTTTTAAACTCACTAACTAACCCGTCGCGCTATGCTGCGATCTCAAAAGAAAGGAAATTCAAAGAAACTCGTTATGATAATATGAGGGCGATCTTTTTATGAATTATTTGTTTGTTGTGGAAGGATTAATAAGGGTTTTAAGGAGGTATGGGTTATAGAGTTATATGGAATTTAATCGTTAAAGGGTTAATCGTTAAAGGGTTAATCGTTAAAAGGTTAATCGTTAAAGGGTTAAGATTGTGTTCCGCCCTCAATATATTCTACTATACAATAATTCTCAATATAAGTTCTATTATTGTGTAATGGTTAACACTTCTAATTCATTTCGTTAATAAAATTACAATTAATATTTTCTTACTCTTTATGTAGTGTCTAATACTGTTTTTTTTTTCTCTTTTTTTATTCTTCTTCTTTAAATGAATATCTCTTCTTCTTTTTCGTTACTTGAAACGGTAAAAACTTCCGTTAAAAAACTTTCGGTACTTGAAACGGTAAAAACTTTTCTTTAATCGATATTTCTTCTGACTTCTGTTTAACTTTTTACTTCTTCTGTTCATCAAAATTTTTTTTTTTTTTCACTTATAAAACTTCTTGTTTATCCGAAAACTTCTTGTTCATCCAAAGACTTCTTGTTTATCCAAAAACTTCTTGCTTATCTAAAAAAACTCTTCAATCACAAAACTCTAAAAACTCTTCTTAAAACTTTCATAAAAAATCTCTTTTTACTTTTTTACTCTGTAAAACTAGGTCTTCCTCTGCAAAACTCCGTCTTCCCTTCTCTGCTCTAAAACTGATTTCCTAAAAACTTAGTTTAGTTTTTTCTTCTTTTTCGTTCATCCCAGAACAAGTCCTTCCTAACTCTATTTTTTAAGCTTTTATAGTTCTACATTATTATTTGTTTCGTTGCTATACTTGCTTATCATTTATTTACTTAACAGGTAGATAAGTCTTAATTTTTAATTTTTTCTTCATCACGTTTTACCATCTTATTGATTATTTTCATGACAGGGTGAATAAGTCTCTGTGCGTACGTCTTTTCTTAATCGCTGTTTTTAATTTTTTCTTCATCATGATTTACCACCTTATTGTTTATTTTCATGACAGGGTAAATAAGTCTCTGTACGTACGTCTTTTCTTTTAATCGCTCTTTTTAACTTTTCTTCCTCCTTACAATAACATCTGATTTAAATTGCGTCATTTTTTTTTAAACTTATTTGTTTTATTATGGAAAACATTTCAAAGTGTCGTTTTATTTCTATTTATTTGTGCGTCAAGGTTGCGAAAAAACCATTTATTTCTCCGAAGAATCAAAAAGATAGAAATAAATTACCAAATGCTTATGCGCTTGGTCTATTAAATGATTGGAAAAAGTATTGTAGAGCGATGTTTTAAAGTAAAACTTGAAGGCTTCTGATGGCAATTTAAAGGTACGTAGACCTAAAGATAAACGTTTGGATCCTAAATACACAAAAAGAACTGTCAAGCATGTTGGTGGAAGAGGTACAATGTTCTTAGGTGTTTTTCTGGTTTTAATCGAGTTGGATCTATCCATCGAATAAATGACATTTTGGATCGATTTGTCTATCGTGTTATTCTAGAGGAAAAGGTGGTTCCTCAAGCTGATGATGATATGCCTCTTTCATGGATATTTCAGCAAGATATCTAAACACACATCTTAACTAGTTAAATAATGATTTGAATAGAATCAAACACCTTCAAAAAGAACCTTTAAAAACGCCGATGACCTCTATAAAACTGTTGCAGCCACGTAGATTGAGATCACACAAGAAAAAACCGATAAACTCATCAAGTCTTTGTCGAAATAATGTTCCACAATCCTAAAAAGTTAAGGATGTCATTAATTATTGATTTTAGTTTTTTTTTTTTTTTTTTAGTTGCTATAAAAGAGCTTATGCTTTGGAATTCAACAATTTCAGCTTTTTTCATGAAAATAGATGTAGTTTTTTGTTTATCGAATTTCCATGAAAACAAATTTTCTGAAATTTTCCTGGACGCGGCTTTTCTTTGGGCGGAATTTACCGCCTAAAAGAAAGTTATTGATATAAATATAAGTATGTAACTTCGTAAAAACGTTCTGGACATTCCAGTACTTACAAATTTCAATGGCAGTTTTGTTGCTTTTTATTGGCTTCACTTCATGTGGTTAACATTTTAAAGAAAAAGTAAATTTTAAATCAATTTTTTAAGCAAATCTATTTATTTATATATTATCTGTTTTTTATACAAAACTATTTATCTAAATACTGTATATATATATATATATATATATATATATATATATATATATATATATATATATATATATATATATATATATATATATATATATATATATATATATACAATATGTAATAGGTTCCAGCCAATTAACTCTAAGAAATACAAAAGTTAGTAGTAAGAATTTACCAATTGCATTCTCTGTACACTAATAAGTGTACCTTGTTCTGCTGATGTTTTTTTGGCCGACATGTTTTGTACCATTTTTTTGTACCTTTAATCCGCCAACTGTCTTTCGGATCCTGGGCAAAAAAAAATAAATAAAATAACAACAACAAAAAAAGTTCTATCATTTACCATGTCCCGGGATAAAAATATTTGATTCCTGTTTTGTTTTTTTTTAACTCAGAAGGTGAGGAGGACTTGAATTTTTAGCAGCCCTTTTGAAGAAAATAAATCGAAAAATCAGCTAAAGCAGATAAGTATTCCTCGTTAAACCCTCAACAAGTTGATAATCAACCTTTAAAAGTTCAAAAAACTAAAACTCATAATTTCAATGGACTATAAGTAGTTTTTCATCAACAGCTTTTCCACGCGGCTCCATTATCTAATGTAAAAACCCTGATTACTTCAAGGTTTTTTTTTTACTTTGTTAACTTCAATAAAGTCCCCCGTATGAAAGCGCTCATTTAAAAAATTGATTATTTTAGCTGTATTTTTGAACAGTGTTTGTATGCACTAACACTCCTTGAAGGTGGAGTTGTGTGAACAAGTCTCTTCTAATAATTACCCGAAAAATGCCGCCGTCAACACTCGGCACTTCATTATCGCCAACTAAATATTAAAGCGGTTGTATTTGCTGCACCTACAAGATATAAGTAATAAAAAAAAACTCTAAGTGACTAAAAAAGTGATGTCAGTGATTAAAAAACGTCTATTGCACTGGAACTGCTATTTATATTTCTACTGAAGAATTCTTCAAATCTCGTTCTCATTTGATAAGATTATTTTATCGTAACAATTAATTATATTACAACTAAACGTTAAAAACGTTGCTTTCTCATCAAGTATTCGGAATGCTTTTCATTTAATGTTGTATTAAACTTACAATAGGATATAAAACCCAGATAAAAAGTTTGGGGAAAAAATTTGTTTTCATAATTACCCATTTTTGATTGAAGTTGTAACCTAACTATGACCTTTAGTCTAAACCTAAAATAGTCATCAGTTAAAACTACCCATATAATGCCGTTTTTTAGAATGTTGTGTGATACCATCAGTTATTTTTTAATTTTTATTTACACAAGTATGCTATAAATATGCCTCTCTTGAATAAACTAACTGCCTCCATTTTCTGCCGTTCCTCAAGATTTTCCTTAAAAGCTTCTTCGTTCAATAAAGTACTTCCTAAAGTAGTTGTAAAACGTAGTTTCTCCCCCTCTGGTGTAAAAGTAAGACTTTTTATTACTATATAAATATTTTTTCTGTAGAAACCAAAAAAAAAAAGGATCTTTTAAAGATAAAAAGAAAGATAATTGTTAAGTAAACTATTTCACTGATTAAAAATTTAATAGATAAACCTAGATTTGAAAATGGACACTTTGTTTTACGAAATAGAAGGTTTATTTTAACGTTAACGTTAACATAAACGTTAGTTTTTTTCTGCTTCATGCAAAAGCTATAAAAACTACTAAAAACAGTATATAAAAAGATAAGTATAGAACAGAATGATATAAATATATGTGTGCTATAATGAATATCCATGATTATTGTATGTGTTAAGTTTGAATTTTGCTATAAATTATGTAAAATACTCTCTAATCTTTTATATTTAGTTTTAAAAATTTTCTAGAATTCTGCTAGAATAAATAGCTGAAGTTTGTTTCTTTAAGAAACTCCATAAAAATTTCTTTTAAAAAAGTACTTTATATGAATGGAAACTTTAGATTTGCCTTCAACATTTCAAGAACTAAAACATTTTAGGCATATATATATATATATATATATATATATATATATATATATATTGCAAACGTTCCATTACGAAGAATTTTCTTCAAGAAACCAAGTAAAGATTTCAAAAATCATGTTTAGAAAGACAAACCCTCATATTTTCAATGATCCCAAATCCTTGATGTCTATCTGAGTTTTTTGGGGGGAACCAGTTTTGCCTATGCAGTAAAATTCCATAATTACCCCCAAGTCTCATTTGTATTTGGCACAGCTTGATTGAAAAATGATGATCACTTATGTAAAAAGTATCTTGAAAACTTTGTGATGGCTCTTTTTGAGACAAATTCAGATTTTCCATTTCATATTAAACTAAAAGATTCATCAGGATTAGGACAACAGGATGAGAAGTGGTGCTGTGAACCAAGCCTTAACATATATTTGAATACATATGTACATGCTTTTTTCATTTTAGCTTTTTGGGGAATTTCCAGATTTATATCCTGGAACTAATTTGAAGATAACAAAAAGTTTACAAATAATTGATCCAATACTTAAAGAAGGTATACCTGTTTATCAAATTCTTAATGCACATGGTGAAGTAACAAATGAAGATGAAGATCCTAAGGTTTGGTTTTTGTTTAAAATGTTTTGTAATTATATGGTATTTTTTGGTATTTTTTTTTTGTAAGCTTGAATGATTAAATAGTTATTATGCATTACTAAGTTACAAATATACCTTATGTCAGTTACAAAAATTGAGATAAAGAAATCTTTGAATTAACTAATTGTTTTAAGCAATTTTAATTAAGGAAATTGACTAAAGAAATGTATAGCAGTTATATAGTATAGAAGATTTGATTTAATTGATGAAATGCTTTTCAAAAATTTAACATTTTTATGTGTGTTTGTTTTACAGATTGATAAGAGTGTGCTTATTGATGTTTACAAAATGATGATACAGCTTAACTCTATGGATAAGACACTATATGAATCACAGAGGCAGGTGAGTTTAGTGTTCATAATTATATTATAATCTGAGTTTAATTAATTTTTATGACAATTTTTTTAAAAAAAAAGATATTGGTAAAACTCAACTTTTCAAAGCATGACAAAAGTTTTTGTATTTTAAATATAAAAGAAGTTTAAAGAGAAAAAGAAATCCTATTTTTTGATTGAAATTTTTTGATATGGTTTATTTTCTTAATAATGATTTTTCTTACTTAGAGCTTTTTCTTTTTTTTACTAGGGGCGCATATCATTTTACATGACATGCTATGGTGAAGAAGCAATTCATTTTGGCTCAGCGTGTGCTTTAAGTGAAACTGATCTGATATTTTCACAATACAGAGAGCAAGGTAATAAAAAAAAAGTCTTCTAGAAGGGAAAAAAAAAAGATTTAAATAACACAAAGGCCTAATTTTTGTATGTATTGTACAGTGTAATGTGATATTTTTACCTCAGGTGTTTTAATGTGGCGTGGTTTTCCGCTAGAGAGTTTTATGAATCAGTGTTATGGAAATGAAAATGATGTGGGACTTGGGAGACAAATGCCTGTACATTATGGTTCTAAAGAGCATAATTTTGTAACAGTATCTTCTACACTAGCAACACAAATGCCAAATGGTAATATTTTTAGAAGTGTTTTATGAAACTATAAAAATTGAGTGCTACAAAGTGTTATACAATTAACTTAAATAATATGACATGTCTTGCTATAGTAGCAATTGCTGTAGCTATGATACTAGAAAAGTTAATAGCGTAAGGTTTTTATTTATGCTTTAAGAAATGATTAGCTACAAAATAGGGAATGTCATCAGGTCCCATTCAGCCGCCAAGCGGGTAATTTAAAGAAATTTTTAGGCTCTGAACCTGTTTGGGTATAGACCCTTTAAATACCTGATAGCCTGATAACCTGAAACAATGACCAAATGGGTTAACAAGCAAAAACAGCTATGGAACCAAAAACCGATAAATTTTCAGGTACCCGTTCCAGTATTAAATTTTTTAATACCCAAAAACCCATACCCATTCAGTTTTTGGCTTTATCATTGTTTGAGTCCTAAAACTTAGTATAAAGTTTTTTAAAATTGCAAAATATGCAAAAGTTGCTAAAATTCACTAAAATTTGCTATGATTTATTGCTTACTGTAATTTTAGCATCTTTAGAAGAGTCTGTAGAATGTATAAGCTAAAATTTAAAAAAGGTATTAGGTTAAACTTATTTCAGCTGACAATAATTAAAGAAGTATTTAGTTAAACGGGCTGAGTCTACAGTTGCTTAAACAACATGAGTATATGAAAAAGGTTAAATGAGATGAAAATAAATGCAGTTTTGGTACCAAAAGTTAACTTTCTAAACACATTATTTGTCTTAATCATCATAGAAATAAAACACTGGCAAATATAGCATTTTCACCTTTGAATTTTTACCTAATACTGATTACAAAATAAACATTTAAAATTTGGAGAAGTACTGTTTGTTTTCATGAGTTTCTTAGCATGAAATAAATTGAAAGAGGTTTTTCACCCTTCAGAAGATCCATGCAATTTCTTCCCTTCATGACTGTCAGGCTGGCAGCATTGAACAAGTACTCTGAGGATGCTGAACTTGCAGGAACGCTCAGGATAGCTAAGGCAGCCTTAGAAAGAATAAGATAAATGTTCCATTTTATGACCCAGAACTGCATTAGCTTTCCCATCCATGCAGAAGCTGCCTCAACATCATTTTCATAGGCAAAAGGTTCTCCTTTCAATCCAATTGTTCTTTTCTTCTGCTTCTTTGGCTGGATAAAACTCGAGAAGTTTCCAAACTGTAAGTGCCGAAGACTATCATCAACAGAGAATGGATTTTGGAGTCTTCTTCCCCACTTGCTGAACAAATTTGACAAAAACTCTTTGATAGCTTCTTCAGGATCCTTGATCAAATTCTGGAGACTGAATTTAGTTTCTTTGAACTTGGTTTTCAAGAACTTGGCATTTGATCTGATAAATATAAAAGAGAATTTAAAAAGTCTGACTTTTATGGGCAAAAAGACTGTCTTTAAGGGTAGATAGTCAGACTTATTCATACTGCAACCAATTTTTATCGAGTTTGTGTCCTAAAATTTACAACTATTTGCATTACTTCAGTTCATTTGTAGCACTTATTTATATTAGCAACTTTAGATGTAACTTTTGACAATTAGCACAATGGTGAATTGGGAACTTGCACAAATGTAGACTACAGGCAGTTAAATTGCAATTTTTGTGTAATAAAATTTTTAAATGATTTTTCACTCACATTTGGTCCTAGTAGTTGGCAACTTGTCTGGAAGTCTTTGCAACTTTAAGCAATGCTTGAAGACAATTAGCACTTTGTGTAGAATATACAGGCACTAAACAAATAAAATTAAACTACTTGGCAATGTATTACTTGGTTTTTCAGCTTTGCTTTCATAGGGAGGCAGGTCATCTGGGTATGAAGATATGTTGGATTTTCTTCCTCACATTCACTTCCTTCTTCGCTTTCAATATCAACATCACGTAGACCTTGGATGACTAAGCACTTGACTGGCTAGAAAACATTTTGAAATAATTTTCACTTTTATGCACATCTTATTTTAATTTCAAAATTTTAAAATTTCAACTTTTCTAGTATCATTTGAAGAAAAAGAAAACAGTTCTGAAAACACGTTAGCGATGTTTTACTATCGCTTTTGCTGGTTTTTGCTTACCTTGAATTTATTTTAACATGTAATCAGAGTTGAGCATTCTAAATAAATGATGAGATAAAGTAATTTTGCCAACCAGATTGCTGAATAGCATTAGGAAATATATTAAGTTTTGTTTAACTGCAAAAAGGCCAATTGAAAATGTAATTATTGTAATTATTATGGTTATATTCCACTTTTTAATACCCATTTGGAGTCTGATAAAATTATTTTTGGCTTTTATTGCTGTCATATACCTGTTCAGGTTGGGTCTCATTTGGTTCTTATCAGTACCCAGACATTCCTGTTACAAATTATATTTTTCCTGTTTTTTTGTATTAAAGTCTTTAGGCAATAGAGATAAAAAGATTGTTAGATTCTGAGGCAATAGAGATAAGAAAAATTGTTTGTTCTTAGATACTGAGTATTTTTGCTAAGATTGTTACCTTAGTCAAAGTTTTAAAAATTTTAAAAAAGCTCTACTCTTTTCAATTTATTTTTTTAAAGCAATTTTAAAAAGTAACTTAAACATGCTTTGATTTCTTATTTTGTTCTATAATAATTTGTAATATAGAACAAAATAACTATTTAATCTTAACTTAGATGAAGATTTAGTCATCATGAAATTAAATGTTAATCTTCAAGTAAATTAACAT